>NC_090176.1:7867971-8187971 GCF_024679245.1 Pseudorasbora parva | reverse complement strand
ATTGACATTTTCTTATTTTACAGTAAAACTATGTTACACAAAGTTGATTTGTGAATAAAAAACATCTACTTTACTTATCAAAGATGCTGAAAAAAAAAATCCCCCTTAAGAAGAGATGTTTAGTAATGAGGTTAATAGAGCAATTTCTGGAGCATGTCAACCGGTGGGAAAGAGCGTTTTGGAGGGACATTCAAATGTCATTTTACTTGAAAAGGGCACATCATTGGCTAACTCGAGGCCTGCCCTTTTCATTCCCATAGCGCATTTTTTTCCTGAATAACACGAAAATGAGTAGAAATTAATTGTTGCCATATGAGAGTCAGAGTCAAATTCAACGATTTAACTACTTGTTGTCCGTCAGAGCGGATCTACACGCACGTTATGCTGCGTCCCAGGAGAGGTTGGACATGGGAATATCCGTATGTCCGTATTTCGGAATTTAGTGAGTTCCAGTCAATCACACGTTACGTTCACATGTTGACCACATAATGTCGCCATGACACAGCATAACCTGTTTTTGTGCACACTATGGCCAAACCCAGAGTTCACACACTGAATGTCCGACTTTGAGTGGCGTTCCAGGCGTTATTTCCTAAAGAAGTGGACAGATCTGAAATCCTCTCTTTCTGAACTGCAGCATTAGTAGAAGAATAAATGTCATCAGCGTGAGCTAGTGGTAAACAAATAGAGCGAGATGAATCACACTTTGGTAATTGTGGTTTTTATGTGCACTGAAAAAAAAGGGAAGAAGTGAAAGAGGAGAATATGGATATGGTCATGGGGAAAAGAGGACAACTTGGCATGCCAATTTTGCAAATGGAGCTTGAGGTAAGTAGTTTTAAATTTTACCGCCATGTCGCCTTGAATATCAATAAGGAGTTATAAGAATATTCAAATTATTGTGCTTTCCCCCCTCATATCTCCCTGAGACGAGAGATTTATGCATTTTATTTCTGGAAAAATTCCTCCTATGATGCAAAATGACGATTTTTGCATCATAGGAGGAATGCTTGCCCAAAGGCTAAAGACTACAGCCAGCAGAGGGAGCCATTACCGCATGTTTTGAATCTGCGCATGGGGGATGGGAGATAACACTCAGCTGGCAGGGAGAGCTCAGCTTGCAGACAGGATCATTTAAACGGAGCTATGGTGAGCAATGTAAGTCTTTTAACTTCTCAAATTCATTTCTATGAAAGTTAAGCTTGCAAAGGCATGAACTGAAACGCGTGCCAGACTGAACTGGCGTTGTGAATGTATGCCGCGAATGTAGTCGCGATTACCTCAGCTCTCATCACTCCTGCAGTTAGTGCTCAGGGCTGTGACACTCGCGCGGTGACTCACTCATTATATTGAACAGACACGTTCAGTTTTTAATTGTAGTGTCTTCTCTAACTCAGTCACAGTAATGAAGTTGGTGGTGTTGGGAATGGCCTCACAGGGCAGCGAAGCATTCTGGGAATTGTAGTCTTTCATCCCCATGGGACAAAAATACATTTTCTGTCTTTTCTCAGTCTAGAAGGCACCAAATTCAAAAATAATTTCACATTTCTACTGCATTGATGACCCAGTTTAAATACAGATTCATCTTCCCAGCGCTGAAGTACCCCTTTAAAAAACATCTCGAAGACTCGATCCCAACCCACCGTCAATCAGTACTTTTAAGAGACTGATTTCGCATGTTTCTTTTTAACGGACCCAAAAATATAACTGGAAGTTAGGAAGTGAAACCTCCTACTAGTTCCCTGAGTTTCATTGAAGGTTTTGTTAAATGACAACCAACGGGATAAAGGTCCAAACTGCAGTGTCAATAGGCTACAGCTTCAAACAAGGCCGTAACCATGTCTTAACCATAAAGATTAAAGGAACAGAACAGTGAATGAAATTTTAGGTCTAATTCGAGTTGGGAAGTTGATAATCCTTTTGGGACTATTTGCAAACAATATTTGCTTTAAACATACAGTATTATTAGTCCCTCATTAGTGAATAAATACGTGTACCTGCTTGAGCCGCTGCCCCTTTGAAAGTGAAAGTCAAAGTGCCCTTTTCGATCGCACTACAGTGCCCCCGCGAACACCATTTCCAGATTTTCACCGAGGGGAAAACCGTGATTTGATATTTTTTCCCCTTTTCAAATATTTTCATTGTATTGATGTAATTTACTTTGAATTGTTTATATATCTTATTTAATTGAAAATTGTCATCTTTTGAAAGTTAAAAGATTTATAAAAGTTCTTTGGGGTGATAAAGGTGCTATATAGCACCACTGCCGTACAAAGAACCTCACAAGCCCCTTTAAAGGTTCTTTACACACCAAAGAACTACTTTTGGTGCCGTTTAGCAGCATTATTGAGGAAGAAATAAAATGCGAAATGGCACCTCTTATGGGTTCATTTGACAAATGTGCTATAGAGCAGGGGTTTTCAAACTGGGGTCCGGGGACCCCCAGGGGTCCTCCAGAAGGTTCTAAGGGGTCCCCAGAAAATTTCAGAGAATTAAAAAACAAAGCAAACATGGAGTCTACCGAACAATCTAATGGTTTAGTTTCTAATTGTTTCTCCTTGTTTGCCATATACATACTTTCAACATTTGTATATGTTTGCTTTGTATCTTTCTATTGAGTTTTTCTCACTCTAGTCCCTTTTATCTTGCTCACTGGGGTTCTTAACACAGTACGCAAGCTGCTTACAAAGAACTACATTATGAAAGTTGCTTAAACAAGTACATTTTCATTGAAAATGTTTTTCTTCAGGTTAATACATACAATAAGTATAACCAATTTAAGTTTGGAAACAATATGTTGTATTTATAATGTCACACTATTTATTCCAATAGTTTAAAAGTTTTTTTTTTAAATAAATAAATATGTATTTTAGGAAGGGGGTCCCCCATAAAGGTTTCTTATATTTGGGGGTCCTTGGCATCGTGAAGTTTGAAAACCCCTGCTATAGAGCACCTTTAAAGATATGGTGCTATTTGGCACCAAAAGTGGATCCCCTATTATTACAAGCCAAGAACCACTTTTAGTGCCAAATAGCACCATTGTTTTTTAGAGTGTATGGAGAAAAATCCTGGAATATTTTCCTCAAAAAACTTAAATTTGGGTAAGTAAATTTTAATTCTGAAGTGAAATACTACTTTAAGACAGAACATCTGAGTCTAGGCCTTTATTAATTATTATTATGAATTTTGATTTTTGAGTTTGACTTTCTGAACTTTTCTGACAAAAAAAAAGAGAGATCGGACCAACCATATATATATATATATATATATGAGACAAAATATCTCAAGACAAAGAGGCAGGCTGATGTTTAATTTTATGACACACTAGGAATATTATGGTCATGTAATATTGTAATTTGTATAATGGTATATATGATGGTATATTTTTAACTATTATACAAATGCAATGTACCTCCTTGTCATCCAAAGGATACTTCTGTTAAAACACAAACTTATTACATACTGAAATTCTCCCAGAAGAGAAGTCAAATCCACTCTTCAGTATATCGGGAGCCTTTGTACTTGTATTATTGCATTTTATTTAGTACAAAAATGTATACAGAATGAGTGTTTTGTAGCAAATGATTTCAAAGTCAGTAGTAGTTAAAGTTAAAGACACTTAGCTACCAGAAAAGAAGAGTGGACAGGAACGTTTGCGGTAATAGTCATTATGTTAAACAGTGTGACTCCTACTCTTACAATCCTCCTGGAGTAATTCTGAGGTTGATTGCTCATGGCACAATATTATTCATATATTGTTTAAATTGTTCAAACTGCAGGGGGCAGCCCTGAGTGAGATAGTGTCACTGGGTTGAGTACTGCCAACATAACATGTTACTAAATATTGTTTTATACTGTATACTATCTTTGAATGTAATGAATCCCACACTGCAGTGCTCTCGGTTTTACCTTCCACAGGAAGTAACATCAAACTTGATTTATCATATTTTCTTGACACACAAAATTGATTTACAAATAGAAAAATAACTAACAACACACCACTGTTGTTATTATTATATTATACTGAGCACTACACTCTTAGAACAAAAGGTTCTATCGGCGCTATACGTATTTGGAACCCCTAAAAGGATGTAAATAGAACCCTTTTTAAGTACCAAAGGCGTTCTTTCTTGTCATTATAGAAGCTTTTTTAGCATAAAAGGTTCTATAATTACAAGAAAGAACACTTTTGGAACTTATCAATCAATCAACTTTATTTATATAGCGCTTTTACAATCACGATTGTGTCAAAGCAGCTTCACAGTGTCAAACAGGATAATATTGCATCAAAATTAGATTTGGCTGTACAGTCAAAGTTCTGGAGAAAACAGTGATGTTATCAGCTTATTTAAATTTATCATATAGCGACAATGTTGGCAGATCCGTATTACAGTTTATACAATTAATTAAAACCTAATTCATAAATTGTATCTGTATAACTAGTTGAATAACTTTGATCATAATTTTAGTGTCCCCAACTGAGCAAGCCAAGCCAAAGGCGACAAAGGGTCTTAAAAAGGGTTTTATATAGCCTGACAAGCCAGACCCACATCAAGATGTTTGGTCTGGAAACTCACCATTGACAGCTCAATCCGAGGGGCGGGATAAACGGTTGTCTTTCAAACTCCCTCTGCACGCGATAGGATAGCGCTACACCAACCAGAGCAACTAAGGTGAAGCAGAGCTCGCTGACTGATTAAACATTCGCCGTATCCGGTCGACAAAACTCCGAACACATCTTCCCTTTTTAAGAATGACTTCAGTGCCGTTCTTTGTTCTTTTCTCAGAGAAAAGCTTAACTCAAAGTCTTCCAGAGTCGCGGTCAAAGCTGATTCGAAAGACCGCCGTTCGCCAGTTTCTGTGTTTACTAGAAGAGAAGCATGCAAGCACAACTCGGCCGTCGTCATTATGGCCCCGCCCACCGACTCTATACACGATGTGATTGGCCCGACAAGAGTTTGGCGTTTACAGCTCAGAACTGTATTAAGAGTTGCTAGACGACACTCGCGGGCAGATTAGATTTGCTGCCGCTAGGGTGCGTCTAGATTTCTAGGATAGGTTTTCTATAGAACACTGCAAAAAATGCATTTCTTATTTAGTATTTTTGTCTTGTGTCTAGTCTAAATATCCAAAAATTCTTACATTACGAAACATTTAGTAGACAAGTAAAAAAATATTGTCTTGTTTTGGGGAAACAAATTAAGAGAGTTTTTGCTTAAAATAAGCAAAATAATCTGCCAGTGGACTAAGTAAAATATTATTGTTTTAAGATTATTATTTTTTTACCCCACTGGCAGATTACTTAGCTTATTTTAAGCAAAAACTCTCTTAATTTGTTTCCCCAAAACAAGACAATCATTTTTACTTGTCAATAAATAGTCTTGTTTTAAGAATTTTTAGATGTTTGGATTAGAAACAAGACAAAAATACTAAATAAGAAAAGCATTTTTTGCAGTGCACCTTAATACGTAGCGCCGATATAACCTTTTAAGGCTCTATATAGAACCTTTTCTTCTAAGACAGTATGTTAACTAAAAAAGCAGTGTATCCTACAGTAGCCTACGTGTAGTTGAACTTAGCCTTTTCGATAAGAATAGAATAAGGAAATGAAGTGTATATAGTAGAAGAGACAGGATGAAAAGGAGAATGGAGAGCAACTGAGGAGGATGTAAACACACAGAGACAGTCTGCCAGGAGCATGGCTTTACACCAGCCTCACTGCAACACATGCCAGCCAACCAGAGCGCCACCGACCCTCACACAGGACCCGTCGCCAGGGAGAATAAGCCCAGAGCGCGTGTTTGTCTGTCTGCGCCGCGCATACTGATGGAAAGACCTCAATTATCCTGATGATGGAGTCTTCCAATCCCACACACACGACACACCGACCAGAGCTGAACACTAATCAGCAGTGCCTGTTTACATCGCTCCAGCTTATTTGGTATCTAATCTGATAGTTAGAGAACAAAATCAGGTCACCAAACGCTCTCTGATCTTCTGGATCTCTTCACCAACCGCAGGGATTCACATCTTCCAATGCTGAAGGCGACAGCCATTCCTCTAATCACAGAAAAGAACAAATACTGTTTTGGACTCGGAATAAATTATTCACTTGGAGGCTGTTTATAGGATTGCTAATAGAATTTCTGTTCTAAAGTAGCCTTTGAATTATTTTATCAGAATTACAGTTTATCCTTTAGGATTTTCTTTGCAGATCCTTAGAAGATTCTTGGTTGATCCTTCTAGAATCCTTCTAGTTTCCATTAGGGAAAAAAAAATACTATGGTAGTCAGTGGGGCCCAAAATCTGCTTATATACAAACATTTTTCCAAATATCGTCCTTTGTGTTCAGCAGAAGAAAGAAATTCATGCAGGTTTGGAACAACTTGAGGGAGAGTAAAGGATGACTGAATTTTCATTTTTGGGTGAACTAACCCGCACATATCCTTCATGTAGACATGAAATGACCAGAAATGTAATTAAAGATTTTAGATTCTGACTGGTCAGTCGTGCTACTATGTGGTCAAATATTTTTCTGGTAGGCTATAATAACAGCCCTATGACCATAACTGATCAACAAATCTCCTACACAGCTGTGGCAGTTTATTTGGAAACTTTATTTTGTGCTATCTTTAAAAAAATAACACAAGCACAATTTCAGCTCAAAATGCATGTCCGTTTATTTATTACTCGCTGATTGTTGCGCGCGCATTACATTGCATTTGTTATGGCCTATATATAAATACTAGAAAACATGAAAAAGTACTGTCTGGGGCTGGGGACCTCTGGTGGAGTGACAGGGGCAGAGTCACACAGATACGCCTCAAGTGTAGATAGATAGACAGACAGACAGATAGACAGACAGACAGACAGACGGATAGACAGACAGACAGAAAGACAGACGGATAAGACAGACGGATAAACCAGACAGACAGATAGACATAAAGACAGACAGATAAACAGACAGATAGAAGACAGACAAATAAATGAACAGACGATAGACAGACAGATAAATAGACAGACAGACAGATAAACAGACAGATAGACAGACAGATAAACAAACAGACAGACGATAGACAGACAGACAGATAAACAGACAGACAGACAGACAGATAAACAGACAGATAGACAGACAGATAAACAGACAGATAGACAGACAGATAAACAGACAGACAGACAGACAGATAAACAGACAGACAGACAGATAAACAGACAGATAGACAGACAGATAAACAGACAGACAGACAGACAGATAAACAGACAGATAGACAGACAGATAAACAAACAGACAGACGATAGACAGACAGACAGACAGACAGACAGACAGACATATAAACAGACAGACAGATGATAGATATTTTTTGTACTTGCTGTGATCATGCTGTGTATTTTACAAAAGCAAAACTGAAATTAATTTACAGATACTGCAGTCATTTTATCCCATCAGTTAGCAAAAAGATGTCTCACATTTCCTCTTTTATTCTCAGGAGAAAGAGGAGACAGAACGATTAGCTTGTCCTCTTTTTCTTTGTCATTCCTTTAGTGGCTGATCTGAGAGCAGTGCTCTGTGGGTGCAGAGTGTGCCTCTTTTTGATGCCAAACACTTTGGCACGTGCCAGCTGCCACCAGTCACTGCAAATGTGCTCTCGTTTATAATCATCTTCTGCCCTAAAACATTCAATGTTTTATATTCAATATATTATATAACCATTTATACAAATTGTCAAATTCTGAATCCCTGCCCAATTGTTAGGTCTCTTTTTGCGGCTGCTACCTGATTGGTTAGAATCCAGCACAACATCTGTCCTGAAGTCTGATTGACTGAGCGTTGTTCAAAGAGTGTTTCACTGTGTGATGCTGCATGTTTGAGTGTTATGTACTTACTTAAAAAAATAAGTACAATGTACTTACTATGTTCAAATTGTATTGCAAATCACCTTTGCTGATATTGAGGAGGGTAAAGTTAGGGACAGGTGTGGTTGTGTGGGTCAGTTTAAGGGTAAAGTTAGGGTCAGGTGTGGTGGTGTGGGTCAGTTTAAGGGTAAAGTTAGGGACAGGTGTGGTGGTATGGGTCAGTTTAAGGGTAAAGTTAGGGACAGGTGTGGTGGTATGGGTCAGTTTAAGGGTAAAGTTAGGGACAGGTGTGGTGGTGTGGGTCAGTTTAAGGGTAAAGTTAGAGACAGGTGTGGTGGTGTGGGTCAGTTTAAGGGTAAAGTTAGGGTCAGGTGTGGTGGTGTGGGTCAGTTTAAGGGTAAAGTTAGGGTCAGGTGTGGTGGTGTGGGTCAGTTTAAGGGTAAAGTTAGGGACAGGTGTGGTGGTATGGGTCAGTTTAAGGGTAAAGTTAGGGTCAGGTGTGGTGGTGTGGGTCAGTTTAAGGGTAAAGTTAGGAACAGGTGTGGTGGTGTGGGTCAGTTTAAGGGTAAAGTTAGGGACAGGTGTGGTGGTGTGGGTCAGTTTAAGGGTAAAGTTAGGGACAGGTGTGGTGGTGTGGGTCAGTTTAAGGGTAGAGTTAGGGACAGGTGTGGTGGTGTGGGTCAGTTTAAGGGTAAAGTTAGGGACAGGTGTGGTGGTGTGGGTCAGTTTAAGGGTAAAGTTAGGGTCAGGTGTGGTGGTGTGTGTCAGTTTAAGGGTAATGTTAGGGACAGGTGTGGTGGTATGGGTCAGTTTAAGGGTAAAGTTAGGGTCAGATGTGGTGGTGTGGGTCAGTTTAAGGGTAAAGTTAGGGACAGGTGTGGTGGTGTGGGTCAGTTTAAGGGTAAAGTTAGGGTCAGGTGTGGTGGTGTGGGTCAGTTTAAGGGTAAAGTTAGGGACAGGTGTGGTGGTGTGGGCCAGTTTAAGGGTAAAGTTAGGAACAGGTGTGGTGGTGTGGGCCAGTTTAAGGGTAAAGTTAGGAACAGGTGTGGTGGTGTGGGTCAGTTTAAGGGTAAAGTTAGGGTCAGGTGTGGTGGTGAGGGTCAGTTTAAGGGTAAAGTTAGGGACAGGTGTGGTGGTGTGGGTCAGTTTAAGGGTAAAGTTAGGGTCAGGTGTGGTGGTGTGGGTCAGTTTAAGGGTTAAGTTAGGGTCAGGTGTGGTGGTGTGGGTCAGTTTAAGGGTAAAGTTAGGGACAGGTGTGGTGGTGTGGGTCAGTTTAAGGGTAAAGTTAGGGACAGGTGTGGTGGTGTGGGTCAGTTTAAGGGTAAAGTTAGGGTCAGGTGTGGTGGTGTGGGTCAGTTTAAGGGTTAAGTTAGGGACAGGTGTGGTGGTGTGGGTCAGTTTAAGGGTAAAGTTAGGGTCAGGTGTGGTGGTGTGGGTCAGTTTAAGGGTAAAGTTAGGGACAGGTGTGGTGGAGTGGGTCAGTTTACGGGTAAAGTTAGGGTCAGGTGTGGTGGTGTGGGTCAGTTTACGGATAAAGTTAGGGTCAGGTGTGGTGGTGTGGGTCAGTTTAAGGGTAAAGTTAGGGACAGGTGTGGTGGTGTGGGTCAGTTTAAGGGTAAAGTTAGGGACAGGTGTGGTGGTGTGGGTCAGTTTACGGGTAAAGTTAGGGTCAGGTGTGGTGGTGTGGGTCAGTTTAAGGGTAAAGTTAGGGACAGGTGTGGTGGTGTGGGTCAGTTTAAGGGTAAAGTTAGGGTCAGGTGTGGTGGTGTGGGTCAGTTTAAGGTTAAAGTTAGGGACAGGTGTGGTGGTGTGGGTCAGTTTAAGGGTAGAGTTAGGGACATGTGTGGTGGTATGGGTCAGTTTAAGGGTAAAGATAGGGACAGGTGTGGTGGTGTGTGTCAGTTTAAGGGTAGAGTTAGGGTCAGGTGTGGTGGTGTGTGTCAGTTTAAGGGTAGAGTTAGGGATAGGTGTGGTGGTGTGGGTCAGTTTAAGGGTAAAGTTAGGGACAGGTATGGTGGTGTGGGTCAGTCTAAGGGTAAAGTTAGGGACAGGTGTGGTGGTGTGGGTCAGTTTAAGGGTAGAGTTAGGGACAGGTGTGGTGGTGTGGGTCAGTTTAAGGGTAAAGTTAGGGACAGGTGTGGTGGTGTGGGTCAGTTTAAGGGTAAAGTTAGGGTCAGGTGTGGTGGTGTGGGTCAGTTTAAGGGTAAAGTTAGGGACAGGTGTGGTGGTGTGGGTCAGTTTAAGGGTAAAGTTAGGGTCAGGTGTTGTGGTGTGGGTCAGTTTAAGGGTAAAGTTAGGGACAGGTGTGGTGGTGTGGGTCAGTTTAAGGGTAAAGTTAGGGTCAGGTGTGGTGGTGTGGGTCAGTTTAAGGGTAAAGTTGGGGACAGGTGTGGTGGTGTGGGTCAGTTTAAGGGTAAAGTTAGGGTCAGGTGTGGTGGTGTGGGTCAGTTTAAGGGTAAAGTTAGGGACAGGTGTGGTGGTGTGGGTCAGTTTAAGGGTAAAGTTAGGGTCAGGTGTGGTGGTGTGGGTCAGTTTAAGGGTTAAGTTAGGGTCAGGTGTGGTGGTGTGGGTCAGTTTAAGGGTAAAGTTAGGGACAGGTGTGGTGGTGTGGGTCAGTTTAAGGGTAAAGTTAGGGACAGGTGTGGTGGTGTGGGTCAGTTTAAGGGTAAAGTTAGGGTCAGGTGTGGTGGTGTGGGTCAGTTTAAGGGTTAAGTTAGGGACAGGTGTGGTGGTGTGGGTCAGTTTAAGGGTAAAGTTAGGGTCAGGTGTGGTGGTGTGGGTCAGTTTAAGGGTAAAGTTAGGGACAGGTGTGGTGGAGTGGGTCAGTTTACGGGTAAAGTTAGGGTCAGGTGTGGTGGTGTGGGTCAGTTTACGGATAAAGTTAGGGTCAGGTGTGGTGGTGTGGGTCAGTTTAAGGGTAAAGTTAAGGACAGGTGTGGTGGTGTGGGTCAGTTTAAGGGTAAAGTTAGGGACAGGTGTGGTGGTGTGGGTCAGTTTACGGGTAAAGTTAGGGTCAGGTGTGGTGGTGTGGGTCAGTTTAAGGGTAAAGTTAGGGACAGGTGTGGTGGTGTGGGTCAGTTTAAGGGTAAAGTTAGGGTCAGGTGTGGTGGTGTGGGTCAGTTTAAGGTTAAAGTTAGGGACAGGTGTGGTGGTGTGGGTCAGTTTAAGGGTAGAGTTAGGGACATGTGTGGTGGTATGGGTCAGTTTAAGGGTAAAGTTAGGGACAGGTGTGGTGGTGTGGGTCAGTTTAAGGGTAAAGTTAGGGTCAGGTGTGGTGGTGTGGGTCAGTTTAAGGGTAAAGTTAGGGACAGGTGTGGTGGTGTGGGTCAGTTTAAGGGTAAAGTTAGGGTCAGGTGTTGTGGTGTGGGTCAGTTTAAGGGTAAAGTTAGGGACAGGTGTGGTGGTGTGGGTCAGTTTAAGGGTAAAGTTAGGGTCAGGTGTGGTGGTGTGGGTCAGTTTAAGGGTAAAGTTAGGGACAGGTGTGGTGGTGTGGGTCAGTTTAAGGGTAAAGTTAGGGACAGGTGTGGTGGTGTGGGTCAGTTTAAGGGTAGAGTTAGGGACAGGTGTGGTGGTATGGGTCAGTATAAAGGGTAAAGTTAGGAACAGGTGTGGTGGTGTGGGTCAGTTTAAGGGTAAAGTTAGGGACAGGTGTGGTGGTATAGGTCAGTTTAAGGGTAAATTTAGGGTCAGGTGTGGTGGTGTGGGTCAGTTTAAGGGTAAAGTTAGGGACAGGTGTGGTGGTGTGGGTCAGTTTAAGGGTAAAGTTAGGGTCAGGTGTTGTGGTGTGGGTCAGTTTAAGGGTAAAGTTAGGGACAGGTGTGGTGGTGTGGGTCAGTTTAAGGGTAAAGTTAGGGTCAGGTGTGGTGGTGTGGGTCAGTTTAAGGGTAAAGTTAGGGACAGGTGTGGTGGTGTGGGTCAGTTTAAGGGTAAAGTTAGGGACAGGTGTGGTGGTGTGGGTCAGTTTAAGGGTAGAGTTAGGGACAGGTGTGGTGGTATGGGTCAGTATAAAGGGTAAAGTTAGGAACAGGTGTGGTGGTGTGGGTCAGTTTAAGGGTAAAGTTAGGGACAGGTGTGGTGGTATAGGTCAGTTTAAGGGTAAATTTAGGGTCAGGTGTGGTGGTGTGGGTCAGTTTAAGGGTAAAGTTAGGAACAGGTGTGGTGGTGTGGGTCAGTTTAAGGGTAAAGTTAGGGACAGGTGTGGTGGTGTGGGTCAGTTTAAGGGTAAAGTTAGGGACAGGTGTGGTGGTGTGGGTCAGTTTAAGGGTAGAGTTAGGGACAGGTGTGGTGGTGTGGGTCAGTTTAAGGGTAAAGTTAGGGACAGGTGTGGTGGTCTGGGTCAGTTTAAGGGTAAAGTAAGGGACAGGTGTGGTGGTATGGGTCAGTTTAAGGGTAAAGTTAGGGAAAGGTGTGGTGGTGTGGGTCAGTTTAAGGGTAGAGTTAGGGACAGGTGTGGTGGTGTGGGTCAGTTTAAGGGTAAAGTTAGGGTCAGGTGTGGTGGTGTGGGTCAGTTTAAGGGTAAAGTTAGGGACAGGTGTGGTGGTATGGGTCAGTTTAAGGGTAGAGTTAGGGTCAGGTGTGGTGGTGTGGGTCAGTTTAAGGGTAGAGTTAGGGACAGGTGTGGGTGTGTGGGTCAGTTTAGGGGTAAAGTTAGGGTCAGGTGTGGTGGTGTGGGTCAGTTTAAGGGTAAAGTTAGGGACAGGTGTGGTGGTGTGGGTCAGTTTAAGGGTAAAGTTAGGGACAGGTGTGGTGGTGTGGGTCAGTTTAAGGGTAAAGTTAGGGTCAGGTGTGGTGGTGTGGGTCAGTTTAAGGGTAAAGTTAGGGACAGGTGTGGTGGTGTGGGTCAGTTTAAGGGTAAAGTTAGGGACGGTGTGGTGGTGTGGGTCAGTTTACGGGTAAAGTTAGGGTCAGGTGTGGTGGTGTGGGTCAGTTTAAGGGTAAAGTTAGGGACAGGTATGGTGGTGTGGGTCAGTTTAAGGGTAAAGTTAGGGTCAGGTGTGGTGGTGTGGGTCAGTTTAAGGGTAAAGTTAGGGACAGGTGTGGTGGTGTGGGTCAGTTTAAGGGTAAAGTTAGGGACAGGTGTGGTGGTGTGGGTCAGTTTACGGGTAAAGTTAGGGACAGGTGTGGTGGTGTGGGTCAGTTAAAGGGTAAAGTTAGGGTCAGGTGTGGTGGTGTGGGTCAGTTTACGGGTAAAGTTAGGGACAGGTGTGGTGGTGTGGGTCAGTTTAAGGGTAGAGTTAGGGACATATGTGGTGGTATGGGTCAGTTTAAGGGTAAAGTTAGGGACAGGTGTGGTGGTGTGTGTCAGTTTAAGGGTAGAGTTAGGGTCAGGTGTGGTGGTGTGGGTCAGTTTAAGGGTAAAGTTAGGGACAGGTGTGGGTCAGTTTAAGGGTAAAGTTAGGGACAGGTGTGGTGGTGTGTGTCAGTTTAAGGGTAGAGTTAGGGTCAGGTGTGGTGGTGTGGGTCAGTTTAAGGGTAGAGTTAGGGACAGGTGTGGGTGTGTGGGTCAGTTTAGGGGTAAAGTTAGGGTCAGGTGTGGTGGTGTGGGTCAGTTTAAGGGTGAAGTTAGGGACAGGTGTGGTGGTATGGGTCAGTTTAAGGGTAAAGTTAGGGACAGGTGTGGTGGTGTGGGTTTGTTTAAGGGTAAAGTTAGGGTCAGATGTGTTGGTGTGGGTCAGTTTAAGGGTAAAGTTAGAGACAGGTGGGGTGGTGTGGGTCAGTTTAAGGGTAAAGTTAGGGTCAGGTGTGGTGGTGTGGGTCAGTTTAAGGGTAAAGTAAGAGTCAGGTGTGGTGGTGTGGGTCAGTTTAAGGGTAGAGTTAGGGCCAGGTGTGGTGGTGTGGGTCAGTTTAAGGGTAAAGTTAGGGTCTGGTGTGGTGGTGTGGGTTAGTTTAAGGGTAAAGTTAGGGTCAGGTGTGGTGGTGTGGGTCAGTTTAAGGGTAAAGTTAGAGACAGGTGTGGTGGTGTGGGTCAGTTTAAGGGTAAAGTTAGGGTCAGGTGTGGTGGTGTGGGTCAGTTTAAGGGTAAAGTAAGGGTCAGTTGTGGTGGTGTGGGTCAGTTTAAGGGTAAAATTATGGGCAGGTGTGGTGGTATGGGTCAGTTTAAGGGTAAATTTAGGGTCAAGTGTGGTGGTGTGGGTCAGTAAAAGTCTTTTTTCACTTTTTTATCTTATTGAGTGCCTGGACTTGGATTTTTTCCAAATTCTTTTTAAAACAAAAAGTATGTTTTATATCATATGAATGCGTACATTCGCAGTGTCATTGTCATGTGACCTACCAGCGTCAGTTGTGCTGCTTCCCTTACACTCACAAAATTCTCTCCCGTGGCCTCATGGGATAATAAAAGTGTCCATCAAATGTGCACTTTCATCAAAAGTAGTGAGTCAACCGTCCGTGAATTCGGACATACTACATTTTCACATACAGTTTTCCGCCTACTATATAGCATTAGGTATGCGCCATATTCAAACATGTTGATCCATTTAGGAACTAAACAAATATTTGTTAGTGAGTCATTGAATTATTCACTCAGATGATTTGTTCAAAACGGCAGGGTGCATCTCAATCAGTTCCCTATCTCCCGAACTCCTGAATCAGTATATCGTGATCACCAACAAATAGCGTCACTTTCCAAAGGATCTAATGCTATGTGCTTATTTATTTTCATCAATGTGACTGTCTCAGAGCATTATTCATTTGTATTCGGTACATTTCACTGTGGATTCTTTGGTAAATCATTCGTAATTTTGTCGCAGGTTTTGCAAACCGACTTTTATGATATGGACTCGACAGTAATGCCATAACGTGAGTAACTGTGTTACTTCTAATGCCTGATCTGAGGCCAGTGATATCTGATAAAAGGATTCATGTACAGTCAGATGTTCTTTGTCTGTGTATCAGTAAATCAAACCAATGACTAAACGCTCAACTTCACATTGTTTCTCTTAGGATGAAAATAATCTGTTCTTTAAACTGTGAATAAATCATTTATAGAAAGCGATCAAAGAACGCTCCTTTACCATCGTAAGAGCTGTCAATCAAACAGTGTTATAACAAGTGCACAACAGGACAATGACTATGTACATTATGATAAATACTTTGCTTGTTACATATACATGCAACATTTCAGCCATAAATAAATGATACATTTTAGCTAGATAATGTTTGTTACCCTATGTATGTTAATGCTGAAATATTATAAAATAATGGTTTGTATGTTGTTTTTAAAAACATATATCGTGTGTCGTTATGTGTAGTGAGCGGTCTCATGTGATTCAAACTTCGCGCTTCAAAACTTCTGTCAAGGGAGCATAGTGTGCATTGATGCTCTCTGGCTTTCACTGCGCATTGATGGACTTTTTAGGGAGCGATTGTTTCAGTGCACTGGAAATATCCTGTGATGGAGACAGCCCCTAAAATGGCCGACTCCCTGATCAGTAATCTGACTGGCAAACTAGGGAGCCGATTGAGACGCACCCTATGTTTGTGAGTCACTAAATGATTCACTCACATGATTTGTTCAACTGCAGCTGTTAGTATTAATATCAGATCTATATTTGGTTTGTATATTCCCTGCTGATATATTCAGAAAAACTACACTCTTGCTCATGCTCACTCTTGAAGTACTTTGTTGTTACTAGCAGGTTGTGTTTGGGATGCTGGTGTGGTCTGCTGTGCAATGTTCCTTTAGTTTGACCAGCAAGACACCAATCATAAACCAGCCTGGATTAGAATGAAAATGTATACTGTTCTGGACGCAGGGGTGACATATAAATACTATGGCGTATGAATATGATATGATAATCATAATACCATGATATATATTCACACCCTGGACCACTACAGCACATTTTGTAAGGGTTTTGTCTTTGCCATTGAAAGGCTTCTTTGTGTGTGAATACATTTATTTGAATGGCCGTGTCTGGCATGTAAATGCGTGCTCACTCACACGCACACACGCGCACACACACTCACACACGTGCAGGTGGAAAATTGTATGTCCTATTCCATTACCTCACAAAGTGACTGACTGGAGTGATTTAGATTTTGGTTTTTCAGATATCCGAGTCTGACACCGCCGCCCCCCTCCAACAGATTCAACACAACATGCCCCCCCACCCCACCAGCAGACCCACTGCCCTTGCTCATACACCTTCCAAAACCACAATATCAATAGCTGATGATCCCAATAAACGCACAGCCAACCACCACCAAGTTAAACCTATTGCTTTTTACCTGCCAAACGGCAAATCTCCACAATGAAATAACCCACCCCACCCCTGCAGCGTCTGAAATCCTCCCCCATCCTGCTGAGCTGCTGATGGGGTGAGCTTTCCTCATTCCTCCCCTTCACAGGACACACTCAACACCATGCTTCATTCATCTTACTTAGATCCAGACAGTCACATTTGGCAACCTCTGAATTAAGAGAGATCAGTAGTCCACCCGCCCTTCAGCACGCTGTGCCGTATAGAGTCCAGCCCCCACACGCGTCCCCTGCAAATATTACAGCCATTCGACCTTGACCGAGAGGAGAGGAGAACAGAGGAGTCAAACGCTTTATAAAGAACAGCACCAGAGCCCTGCGTCCCAGCAGGGGCACACAGCCCGCCCTTTTCTTAATGTGCTTTTTACATTTGATTACCGGCCTTGTAAAAGCTGACTCTAAACATGGGGGCCGTGCCGAACATCTGTTAGCCATGCTGGGAGAGCCTGAACTCACCCCTGTGCCCTGTCCTCTCCCGTCCTGCAAGCATCAGCCCTTAGTCTGGATTATACTTTACTCTATGGCATTAGTGTGCAGCAAAGCCTGACTGTCAACATCTACTATTAGGAACATTATAAATACACGATTACACGTTAATGGTAAAACCAAAGTAGTCAATGGTGTACACCAGGATATATGGGCTTATATGCATTATATAATATAAATAAAATATATAAATATACACCGATCTGGCATAACATTATGACAGGTGAAGTGAATAACACTGATGATCTCTTCATCACGGCTCCTGTTAGTGGGTGGGATATATTAGGCAGCAAGTGAACATTTTGTCCTCAAAGTTGATGTGTTAGAACAGGGGTTTTCAAACTGGGGTCCAGGGACCCCCAGGGGTCCGAAGGTTTTAAGGGGTCTCCAGAAAATTTCAGGGAATAAAAAGACTAAGCAAAAATGGATAAACATTTTCTAAATGTTTCTCTCCTTTCTTGCCATATACATACTTTCCAGAATTGTATATGTTTGTTTTGTACCTTTTATAGTTGTTTTTTTTCACTCACTGGGGCTGTAAGGCATAATTCTTAACGCAGTTTGAATACTAGTTTACATGCATTTATTGTGAAAGTTGCTAATACAAATTATTTTTAATTGAAAATGTTCTTTTTAGTTTATACATCCAACATTAAATATAGCCAGTTTAAGTTCGGAAGCAATATGTTGCTTTTATAATGTCACACTTACTGTTTTTTTTTTTCATAAAGAAAAATATAGAAATGGATTTTAGGAAGGGGGCCCCTGTGTTAGAAGCAGGAAAAATGGAAAAGCGCAAGGATTTTAGCGAGTTAGATCGGACCACACGGGCCAGCCTTCGCTCCCCACGTGCATCAATGAGCCTTGGCCGCCCATGACCCTGTGGCCGGTTCTCCACTGTTCCTCTTGGAGCACTTTTGATAGAGACTGACCACTGCAGACCGGGAACAGCCCACAAGAGCTGCAGTTTTGGAGATGATCTGACCCAGTCGTCTAGCCGTCACAATTCGGCCCTTGTCAAACTCGCTCAAATCCTTACTCTTGCCCATTTTCCTACTTCTAGCACATCAACTTTGAGGACAAAATGTTCACTTGCTGCCTAATATATCCCACCCACTAACAGGAGCCGTGATGAAGAGATCATCAGTGTTATTCACTTCACCTGTCATAATGGTATGCCTGATTGGTGAATATATATACAGTATATATTGTATATATATAATTGTTGTATATATATATATATATATATATATATATATATATATATGTATATGTATATATATGCATGTGTATATATATGTATGTGTATATATATATATATATATATATATATATATATATATATATATATATATATATATATATATATATATATATATATATATGTATATATACAACAATTCTTAGAATTTTGTGTCTCCATGGCTTACTACTGATTTAAAACGCTTGACAATGATATAAAATGAAAAAAATTAATGAAACAAAAATATATTTTTATTATTAAATAATGAAAATTAATCAGAATATGGACTAATCTCCTCTTCACATATTAATGGGTAATTTTTTTTAAAGGATTTTGTCTCAAATGTGTGTCTCAAACCTAACTAACTAACTAACTAACTAACTAACTAACTAACTAACTAACTAACTAACTAACTAACTAACTAACTAACTAACTAACTAACTAACTAACTAACTAACTAACTAACTAACTAACTAACTAACTATCTAACTAACTATCTAACTAACCAACCAACCAACCAACCAAACAACCAACCAAACAACCAACCAAACAACCAACCATCTAACCAACCATCAAACGGTTAGATGGTTGGTTGGTTGGTTGGTTAGATGGTTGGTTGGTTGGTTGGTTGGTTGGTTGGTTGGTTGGTTGGTTGGTTGGTTGGTTGGTTGGTTGGTTGGTTGTTTGGTTGGTTGGTTGGTTAGATGGTTGGTGGGTTGGTTGGTTGGATGGTTGGTTGGTTGGTTGGTTGGTTGGTTAGATGATTGGTTAGATGGTTGGTTAGATGGTTGGTTGGTTGGTTGGTTGGTTAGATGGTTGGTTGGTTGGTTGGTTGGTTAGATGGTTGGTTAGATGGTTGGTGGGTTGGTTGGTTGGTTAGATGATTGGTTAGATGGTTGGTTAGATGGTTGGTTGGTTGGTTGGTTGGTTGGTTAGATGGTTGGTTAGATTCTAACCAACCATCTAACCAACCAACCAACCAACCAACCATCTAACCAACCATCTAACCAACCAACCAACCATCCATCTAACCAACCATCTAACCAACCAACCAACCAACCAACCAACCATCTAACCAACCAACCAACCAACCAACCATCCAACCAACCCACCAACCATCTAACCAACCCACCAACCAACCAACCAACCAACCAACCAACCAACCAACCAACTATCTAACCAACCATCTAACCAACCAACCAACCAACCAACCAACCAACCAACCAACCAACCAACCAACACTGTGTTCAAGAGTCACATGACATCAGAGCATTTGAGGTCACTAGACCAGAGTCAGAGTTATTTCTGTATTCAGTGTTTGTCGATTTCAGCGAGCACATGGAAAGTCTGAATCAACGTCTATCAGCCCACAGAGAAAGGTCACTTATTTCATGGATCACACACAAACACAAATATATATTCTTTCAAATTGTAATTTATTATGGTGCTGCAGCCGTGGCACATGTCATTTGGCACATGTGGAGGGTAATTCAAGCATTATGACATTACCTTCACAGCAGCCAGGCGGAAATCACCTTTTTATTCAGCAGACTGACTTTTTACTAATGGAGATGGATTACTAATTTAGACAATAATTCCACCATAAATTATACTGTTTGGTCCATTTGATATAAAATCAGTGGTGTGAATCAGAACTGAAAATAATCTATTCAAACTGTAGGTGGAAATTTATGTAAAAAGAGGGACAGTCTGATTGCAGGACATTTCAAGATAGGACGGGGGTCTCATTTGCATTTCATCTAAAACAGGGATGTCCTGGAGGTCCACTGTCCTGCAGTTTAGCTGCAACTGCCTCAACACACTTGCATGTTTAGTATACCTCAACACTATGTGACAGAAGAAGTGTCCAATTTCATAGTACTCAGAAGAGTAAATACCTGGATGACCTACTACTTCCAGTGAGATTCTGAAGGGTGCATACGTATGGCAAGCCATTTTGACTTTTATTAATTCGCAGGATATGTATTCTTGCTATCAACAAAGTTAATTCTTGGTATCAGAAATTAGATTTCGACTAGTAACAGTGCCAATTTTTACTTTTAATATCAGAAATGACATTTCCACTAGTAAAAATGTTAATTCTTGATATCAACAATCAATGACATCACTCACAGAAATCGATTTGTTGATATCAAGAATTAAATTTAAATTAGTGAAAAATATTATTCTTGATATCAACAATGAACACCCTGGGAATGGCAATAGGCAAGCCGTTTTATTCATTACTTTTATTCATTACTTTTATTCATTCTCAGGATATGTATTTGTGAAATCAACAATTACATTTTAACTAGTTAAAATGTTAATTCTTAATATCAGGAATTACATTTCCACTAGTAACAACGTTAATTCTTGATATCAACAATTTATTTTTTCACTAGTAAAAATGCTAATTTGTGATATCGACAATTTAATTCCCACTGGTAAAAGCTCTAATTCTTGATATCAATAATTGTATTTTCACTAGTGAAATGTCACCATAGGCGGCCATTCAAATTCAAATTGTTGATATCGAGGATTATTGTTGTTACTAGTAAAAAAGAAATATCTTATATCAAAAATTGCCATTGTTACTAGTGGAAATATAATTCCTGATATCAAGAATGAACATTTTAACTAGTGAAAATTGAATTGTTGATTTCGCAAATACATATCCTGAGAATGAATAAAAGTCAAAACAGCTTGCCATAGCATTCGACGGGCACTGTTACTATCCCATGAGGCCACAGGAGAGGATTTAGGAATGGCAGTGAAGGGACACAACTGACACTGGTAGGTCACATGATAATGACATCACGGCGACTGTACGTCCAGATTAAATTCATACTACCATAGAACATACTTTTATAGTGGTCGCGAAGTAATTACTTATTTAAAATGAGTACCTACTCGAGTCGAGGGAATGCGATTTCGGACGCAGCCCTTGATTGGCTGGTTCAGGTGTGTTGAATAGAGCACATGATGTCATAGTAGGCGGAGTCACTGCGGTTACACCCACTGAGTGGCAGTGTACATTTAGCATTCAGCGAAAAAAACACATCTAAAATACTAAAGATCTGTTATAACATATTTAGAACACAGACTGCCGGAAAAAAATAAGTACATGGATCACCGCAATTTGCAGTAACAACTGTAATCCATGCAGCGAAACGATTTAGTGTCAGATCTGCTGAATTTTTGGGGTAAAATGATCATGATCAATGGTCATATTTTGCATTGATAACTCAATACACCAATCAATTAAATATTTACAATCTTATATAATGTGTAACTGTAAATTTTACTCAATGTAAAAAAAGAAGAAGATGAGCCTTGTGTTCTGTGTTGTTAGATCGGATGAACTCTCCACGTCAGAAATATCAAACCCAGCCCCGGACGCCGGATCTTGTCAAAAGATATCCGTTTGTCTGGTGTGTGTAACCCAGCAAAGCTGTCAACAGAAAGCCTCAAGACTCAAGTCTTCTATCGGCACTGAGAGTTTGACTGAAAAAAAGGAGTGATGATAATAAAAAGAGCAGAGTTTGTTGAATAATCATAGTTGTGTTATGGAGAACACAGCATCCAAAGCACGCAGTTACAGAAAAAAAGTATATTGTAACATAGTAAACTACTTTTGTAGATATAAGTATAACACAACATACAGGTGAATGATTTGTATGCGCTGCAAGTCTAGTATTGTACTGAATATTATATAGTATTAACTGTCTGTAAATTCAGCAACTGCTTACTGTGAAAATACAGCAGTCCAACTGCAATAGCAAAAAAAGGTTACAAAGTTGTGTACTGTAAAATCAAAGTCAGTGAGAGACAAAGTCAAGTCTTTCAGTTTTCAGCTTTGTCCACATCACAGGCAATGATGGGAAAAACCCTCTAGTGTGACTTGACAACACTGTCCACACCGTGCTCTTTCTCATTTGAATCCTCCTCATCCACCTTTACTGTGTCACCTGTGCACCTGAACTGGCTTATTCTGAACAGCTGGTTTGGTCACATCATTAGAAAATGTGAAAATGTTTGAGTCATTGTGTGTAAAGGATGACAACTGTGCTTTAGTTGTGTTTAACTTTTGCCTTCTGTGTTTAGCGTTTTACAACACAAGTGTCCCTGTTAAAAAGACTGCTGATGCTGGGTTAGGTGTGTTTTGAAGCATGGCAGCCGGTTTGAGCTGGTTAAGCTGGTTCTAAGCGACTAGCACCAGCTCAGGACCAGCTTAAACCGGCTGCCATGCTTCAAAACATACCTTACCCAGCATAAGCTGTTCTTTTTCCCCCATTGGGTTAGCGTTAGGGTATCACAGTGCGATGTGCTTTAGTAAGTGAGAAAAGAGTACAGGAGATTAGCAAATGGTGTCTGAACTGCCTGAACTTGTTTAAGGTTTTACAAATTGAGTGATTTGTTCGACAAATTGGTTTAGGCTATAGAGAATGGGGCTCCGTGTTTTAGCAATTCAGAAAAACTGTAACAAAAGAGCACGAGACAACAGTGAATTTCCAAATACCTGCAGTTCTCTGACTCTCTGCCAAGGAAAAGTGTGTACGTCTGCTCAGACCCTGTCATGGCACTTTTCCATGTCAGACCGTTTTTATTTGAATGTTGGCGTGGATTTTAGCGTTCGCTCTAAGTGCGTTTTATAAAGTTTTTATACGTTTTATAAATGAGGCCCCTGAACACCGTGAGCTTCACAGACCCGTTTCGGCTTTATCTGTGAGAAATACTGAAATGGAAGGAAATCTATTTCTCTCAAAGGATGCTGGAGTGATTTAGTTATGATATATTTGTCATTTCATTTAAAAGTTTGGGGTTGGTACGTTTTGTTTTACATCTCATGCGAAGCAAAGCTGTATTTATTTGATTACAAATACAGTAATATTGAGAAATATTATTATAATTTGAAATAGCTGTTTTCTATGTGAATATACTTTAAAATATGATTTATTCCTGAGATCGAAGCTGAAACCAGTCACATGATCCTTCAGAAATCATTCTATGATTTGATGTTTAAGAAAAATCAATGTTGAATTTTATGGTATTTTTTATGGAAACCAAGATACATTTTTACAAGGATTCTTTGATGAATAGAAAGGTAAAACAAAAAACATCACATAGGCTATATTAAATGTTTTGTTTTGTTTTGTTGTAACAATGCAAAAGTCTTTACTTTCACATTTTCCAGTTCCATGCATCCTTGCTCAAAAGTATTATTTTATATAAAAAAAATAAAAATGCACTAGGGTACCGACCCCAAACCTTTGACCGATTTATTGTTGTCTGCAGAATTTGTACTTTTACACTCCTATGACAACTCTCAGTTAACCACGACAACAATGAGGGATAATATTCAAACAAACAACAAAAGGTCACAAAATCTATAAACCTGGCTCGTCAAGCTTCATGGATCTTTATGAGTGCACCTCTGGTGGCCATCCCACGGTTACCAGCGAAGAGAATGGGAGATAATTGAATGGGATTTCATGGAAAATGAAGGCTCTGCAGCTGACAGAAGGGTCATGACTGAAGGAGAGCCGACTGACCTGAGCCTCAGAAACCCAAAGTGCTCTGATGCTAATGAACCAGGACACGATCTAAAGGCTGTTCCTGCGGGACGAAGCCATTCACTGCTATGTAAATCTCCTCTCGAGCTCCAGCAATTAAAACAAGGCAGTAAATGGGAAGAGGGGCCGCCGCTGGACCCCTGACGTCTGTGTTCCTCTCTAAACACATCAGCATGATTGAGACAGATCTGGAGGGCTCTTCAAAACAACTGTCACTCTAGATATTACACACAGAAGCCATGCTTTATCAAGGTCATGTGCCATGACTAAAAGAACACAATGCACTTCCTCAGAATTATTCTCATCCAGCACTGCCCCGTCTACGGTACACAATAGTCATGTGCTTTTCTTTTTCAACAAAGGGCCTGTAAAAGGAAGGGGTTTATTCAGGACATCAAATGATATTATACAGTATTGTTCAAAATAATAGCAGTACAATGTGACTAACCAGAATAATCAAGGTTTTTCGTATATTTTTTTATTGCTACGTGGCAAACAAGTTACCAGTAGGTTCAGTAGATTCTCAGAAAACAAACAAGACCCAGCATTCATGATATGCACGCTCTTAAGGCTGTGCAATTGGGCAATTAGTTGAATTAGTTGAAAGGGGTGTGTTCAAAAAAATAGCAGTGTGGCATTCAATCACTGAGGTCATCAATTTTGTGAAGAAACAGGTGTGAATCAGGTGGCCCCTATTTAAGGATGAAGCCAACACTTGTTGAACATGCATTTGAAAGCTGAGGAAAATGGGTCGTTCAAGACATTGTTCAGAAGAACAGCGTACTTTGATTAAAAAGTTGATTAGAGAGGGGAAAACCTATAAAGAGGTGCAAAAAATGATAGGCTGTTCAGCTAAAATGATCTCCAATGCCTTAAAATGGAGAGCAAAACCAGAGAGACGTGGAAGAAAACGGAAGACAACCATCAAAATGGATAGAAGAATAACCAGAATGGCAAAGGCTCAGCCAATGATCACCTCCAGGATGATCAAAGACAGTCTGGAGTTACCTGTAAGTACTGTGACAGTTAGAAGACGTCTGTGTGAAGCTAATCTATTTTCAAGAATCCCCCGCAAAGTCCCTCTGTTAAAAAAAAGGCATGTGCAGAAGAGGTTACAATTTGCCAAAGAACACATCAACTGGCCTAAAGAGAAATGGAGGAACATTTTGTGGACTGATGAGAGTAAAATTGTTCTTTTTGGGTCCAAGGGCCACAGGCAGTTTGTGAGACGACCCCCAAACTCTGAATTCAAGCCACAGTACACAGTGAAGACAGTGAAGCATGGAGGTGCAAGCATCATGATATGGGCATGTTTCTCCTACTATGGTTTTGGGCCTATTTATCGCATTCCAGGGATCATGGATCAGTTTGCATATGTTAAAATACTTGAAGAGGTCATGTTGCCCTATGTTGAAGAGGACATGCCCTTGAAACGGTTGTTTCAACAAGACAATGACCCAAAACACACTAGTAAACGGGCAAAGTCTTGGTTCCAAACCAACAAAATTAATGTTATGGAGTGGCCAGCCCAATCTCCAGACCTTAATCCAATTGAGAACTTGTGGGGTGATATCAAAAACGCTGTTTCTGAAGCAAAACCAAGAAATGTGAATGAATTGTGGAATGTTGTTAAAGAATCATGGAGTGGAATAACAGCTGAGAGGTGCCACAAGTTGGTTGACTCCATGCCACACAGATGTCAAGCAGTTTTAAAAAACTGTGGTCATACAACTAAATATTAGTTTAGTGATTCACAGGATTGCTAAATCCCAGAAAAAAAAAAATGTTTGTACAAAATAGTTTTGAGTTTGTACAGTCAAAGGTAGACACTGCTATTTTTTTGAACACACCCCTTTCAACTAATTGCCCAATTGCACAGCCTTAAGAGCGTGCATATCATGAATGCTGGGTCTTGTTTGTTTTCTGACAATCTACTGAACCTACTGGTAACTTGTTTGCCACGTAGCAATAAAAAATATACTAAAAACCTTGATTATTCTGGTTAGTCACATTGTACTGCTATTATTTTGAACAATACTGTATATGACCTGCTTTATTTTCTGTTTCTTGTATGAGGCCAGCAAAATATTTTCAATCCTGTTCTCAAAAATTCAGGACAATTTTGAGGTTCAAAACCCTGATGTGCGTGATTATTTTCTAAAAATAAACATGAAAACTGCATGACTATAAAAGACTAATAAAGTCAGGGTAACAGGATTGAAAGTAACACAGCTTCAGATTTATTTTCATTCAGAATAGCTAGTTTGTGACCAAATATTATGATGAATAGGCATATCAATATATGAACTATATTGCTAAAAGTTTCGGGACGTCTGCCTTTACATGAACTTTAATGCCATCCCATTCTTAATCCATAGGGTTTAATATGAAGTCGGCCCACCCTTTGCAGCTATAACAGCTTCAACTCTTCTGGGAAGGCTTTCCTCAAGGTTTAGGAGTGTGTTTATGGGGATTTTTGACCGTTCTTCTAGAAGCGCATTTGTGAGGTCAGGCACTGATGTTGGACGAGAAGGTCTGGCTCTCAGTCTCCGCTCTAATTCATCCCAAAGGTGATCTATGGGGTTGAGCTCAGGACTCTGTGCAGGCCAGTCAAGTTCCTCCACAGCAAACTCACTCATCCATGTCTTAATGGGCCGACGCTTTGTGCTCTGGAGCGGAGTCATGTTGGAACAGGAAGGGGCCGTCCCCAAACTGTTCCCACAAAGTTGGGAGCATAAAATTGTCCAAATTGTCTTGGTATGCTGAAGCATTAAGAGTTAATTTCACAGGAACTAAGTGGCCAAGCCCAACCCCTGAAAAACAACCCCACACCATAACAAGTGGCGGCTGCTTTACTCCACTGCATCCCACGCTTTGCATTGCCTTTGGTGATGTAAGGCTTGGATGAGCTGCTCGGCCATGGAAACCCATTCCATGAAGCGCTGGAATTTTACGTGGCCTTCCACTTCATGGCTGAGTTGCTGTTGATCCCAATTGCTTCCACTCATACTGCTAAGAGTTGAGCGTGGAATATTTAGTAGTGAGGAAATTTCACAAATTGGACTTTTTTTTCACAAATGCACCTATCACGGCACCACGCTTGAGTTCACTGAGCTCCTGAGAGCGACCCATTCTTTCACTAATGTTTGTAGAAGCGTCTGCAGGCCTAGTGCTTGATTTATACACCTGTGGTCATGAAGGGATTGAACACCTGAATTCAATGATTTAGAGGGGTGTTCCTAGCCTAGAAATCTAGACGCACCCTAGCGGCAGCAAATATAATCTGCCCGCGAGTGTCGTCTAGCAACTCTCAATACACTTCTGAGCTGTATTCGCCAAACTCTTGCCGGACCAATCACATCGTGTATAGAGTCGGCGGGTGGGGGCCATAATGACGACGGCCAAGTTGCGTTTGCGTGTTTCTAGTAAACACAGAAACTGCCGAACGGCGGCGGTCTTTCGAATCAGCTTTGACCGCGACTCTGGAAGACTAAGTTAAGCTTTTCTCTGAGAAAAGAATGGCACTGAAGTCAATCTTAAGAACGGAAGATGTGTTCAGAGTTTTGCTGACCGGATACGGCGAATGTTTAATCTATCAGCGAGCTCTGCTTCACCGTCGTTGCTCTGGTTGGTTGTAGCGCTATCCTATCGCGTGCAGAGGGAGTTTGAAAGACAACCGTTTATCCGCCCCTCGGATTGAGCTGCCAATGGTGAGTTTCCAGACCAAACATCTTGATGTGGGTCCGACTTGTCAGGGTAGGGTGTTCCAATACTTACCATACATAGTAACACAGTGTGTGATGAAAAATACAGTACAACTTACAAAATGTATGTCTCATGTAATCAATATAAACAGTTGTGAACAACATGTCACGTAATATTGCATTCACCTCAGGAAAGTTATCCGTGTTCAGTTTGTTAGTTACCTATAAAAACACTAGAGATGATCTTATTTGCTGTTAATTAGATATGTACGTCATGATGGCAAGTGTTTATGAAAACTGCCTTATGAGTATACAAACATCTCAGTTTTTGTAAGTGTAATAATTATACAGTATGTGAAAATAAATAGCAGTTGAATATAACTGCTCAGTTGTTTATTTTAACCTCTTATATTATAGTAATGTTCCAAACGAGAGAGTAAGCTTTTAGTTTACAGCAATAGTTGGGAAAGTTTTTGGCCTTAGTAAAATAAAACTTCAGTATCGGTAGACATCAATAATCGACTATCACATCGCCATAGACAATTCATATCGGGGCATCTCTAATTTGTATGGACTTTTTGTTTTTTATGAATTAAATGACTCAGAACACAGTACTAAAAGTACATTTTAATAAATTAACTTATTCATGCTCAAATCAAATACAAAAAACACAGAACCAAAAACATCAACCAGTCATGTTGAGAGTGTAAGAAGGTTTTCTAAAGTCTAGATCAATGATTGTGAAATGTACATGGAATGAAAATATTCTTCCTGGACGTGTGACTACAGCAGAAATAACTCCTTCGGCTCTCATGTAGAGGTCTGGCACGTGAAGGTAGAACAGAGTCAGATCAACCTGACGGAAGGACTATAAAAAAACAACCAAAAAATAAATAAAACAAATCACAGATTTTGAAAAAACACTGGTGACACTTTACCTGCAGAGCCAGAAATATATCACAGAAGACGAACATTCATACACATACGTACGTGAATAACAAACCTCGAGCAGAATGAGCCGTATGAATGATGACTGAGGATTGTCTAAAGAGTCGAAGTATCAAATGAAGAGATTATTACGCCCGCACAAAGCCACCGTCTCGATTTACGGCTCTTCAGATAAAGTGTCTCCAAAGTTGACAATATCAAATTCACAATGTTTTACAAAAACAAAACAAAAACGGCCGTTTGGAACAGAAGCGCGATCTGTCGGACTCGAGCGGCAGATGAGACGGCCATCCCATAATAATGCTGAAGTAAGCCACGCCCACTGTGCGGAGCTCCGCCCTTCAGCTTCAGCGACCCCCGACAAAAATGGGGAGGAAGACATGCAAGACACAGGAGCATAACCCATCAGACAGGGAAAAGAAGGGTGTGTGTTGGCAAGTTCTGCTCCAAAAAAAGAAAGAAAAATAGTTCCTTCATATTCAAGTCCAGACAGCGGCGGTAAACAGTATTGTGGTTCATTTTAGCGATGCTAAAAGAGGATGTCTTCATTCTTGATGAGTAACTCCACCACCTGCCTCTGGTGGCGGATGTCGTTCAGAGCCGTCATGGCGTCCAGATCAGGCGCCCGCATCAAAGTCGGCCCGAACACGATCCCCAGGTTCTCAGCGTTCATCAGGTTATCCTTCTCGTTCTGAGTTACCCTGCAGACACACACACACACACACACACAATATATGGTAAACAGTACTAGAGAGGTATCGATACACTCACGATTCGATACAAACCGCAATACTTAACTCACAATATGATACTTTTGTGATATTTTAAGCCAAAATAAAGATGTGTGTTGTTCTCTAAAGATGCTGTGTGTCTCTTCAGAAGACATGGATTAGACCACTCGATTGGTTATTTTTATGACGCCTTCATGATTCATTTAGAGGAATGGAGGGACAGAAATCTCTCAGGCATCATAAAAATATCTTCATTTGTGTTTGGAAGTTGAACAAAAATCTTATAGGTCTGAGATGAGACGACGACAGAATTTACATTTTTGGGAGAATTATACCTCATAAATACATTAAGCTGAGACCTGAATAAAACATCTCTTTCACAAATCATATCGTTTACATCAAAGATACATATCGTCACATTTTTATATTGCGATATATCAATATAATAACTTCTGAGTACAACTAGGGTAGCACAGATATTTTCAATGGGAATTTTGGGAAACAGGAATTTGTGAGAATTCATCAGAACTAATTGGAAATGTAGGCAAATTTATATAAACATACATAAACAAATCTAAACATTTTGTTTGGTCATAAGTGGACATATATATATATTTTGTTTAATGATATTTTTTCAATTAATTCCAATTCAGTAAATATTTAAAATAAATATATTTTTACTGCAGCTATTGTTATACATGTGTTTTTTATGTCAGTGTCACATGATCCTTCAGTAATCATTCTAATATGCTGATTTGATACTCAGTTATTTATTTTAAATATTTACCATCACTTTTTATCAATATAAACATCCCTGCTGAGTAAAAGTATTACAACCCCAAATCAGAAAAAGTTGGGACAGTTTGGAAAACGCAAATAAAAAAAGAAAGTAGTGATTTCTAAATTTACTTTGACTTGTATTTCATTGCAGACAATATGAACACAATATATTTTATGTTTTGTCTGGTCAACTTCATGTCATTTGTAAATATGCATCCTTTCCTGTCATTCAGACCTGCAACACATTTCAAAAAAAGTTGGGACAGGAGCAATTTAGGGCTAGTAATGAGGTAAAAGGGTTAAATAATGATGTGATTTGAAACAGGTGATGTCAACAGGTGATTGAAATTATGATTTGGTACAAAAGCAGCATCCAAGAAAGATCTAATCCTTTAGGAGCAAAGATGGGCCGAGGATCGCCAGTTTGCCAACAAATACGTGACAAAATTATTGAAATGTTTAAAAACAATGTTCCTCAAAGAAAGATAGGAAGAGATTTGGATATTTCACATTCAACAGTGCATAACATAATTACAAGATTCAAGGAATCTGGAGGAATTTCAGTGCGTAAAGGACAAGGCCGCAAGCCTAAGCTGAACAACCGTGATCTCCGATCCCTCAGGCGGCACTGCATCAAGAATCGTCATTCATCTAGAAGCGATATCACCACATGGGCTCAGGACTACTTTGGCAAACCTTTGTCAAGTACCACAATACGTAGTTACATCCACAAATGCCAGTTAAAATGTACTGTGCCAAAAGGAAGCCTTATGTTAACAGTGTCCAGAAGCGCCGTCGACTTCTCTGGGCTCGGAGGCATCTGGGATGGACCATCACACAGTGGAAATGTGTACTGTGGTCAGATGAATCAGTATTTCAGGTATTTTTTGGGAGGAATGGACGCCGTGTGCTTCGGACCAAAGAAGAAAAGGATCATCCAGACTGTTACCAGCAACAAGTCCAAAAGCCAGGGTCTGTCATGGTATGGGGTTGTGTCAGTGCCCTTGGCAAAGGTAACCCTCACTTCTGTGAAGGCACCATTAATGCTGAAAAGTACATCGAGATTTTGGAGCATAATATGCTGCCTTCAAGAAGATATCTTTTCCAGGGACGTCCATGCATATTTCAACAAGACACTGCAAAACCACATTCTGCACACATTACAAAGTCCTGGCTGCGGAGGAAGAGGGTCCGGGTACTTGACTGGCCTGCCTGCAGTCCCGACCTGTCTCCAATAGAGAGTGTGTGGCCCATTTTGAAGCGCAAAATGCGACAACGAAGACCCCGTACTGTTGCCCACCTTAAGACTTGTTTGCAGGAAGAATGGGACAAAATTACACCTGAAACACTTCATCACTTGGTGTCTTCAGTCCCTAAACGTCTTTTAAGTGTTGTGAAAAGGAATGGCAACATTACAAAGTGGTAAATACTTTACTGTCCCAACTTTTTTTGAAATGTGTTGCAGGTCTGAATGACAGGAAAGGATGCATAGTTACAAATGACATGAAGTTGACCAGACAAAACATGAAATATTTTGTGTTCATATTGTCTGCAATGAAATACAAGTCAAAGTAATTTTAGAAATCATTTCTTTTTTATTTTATTTGCACATTCCATACTGTCCCAACTTTTTCTGATTTGGGGTTGTAATTTCTTTAAACAAATAAAAAATAAAATACTGACCCCAAACCTTTGAAGATTAGTGTATATTGTTACAAAAGATTTCTATTGTAAACAAATGCTAAACTTTTATTCATAAAACGGTAACAGTTTAGTTTTACCATTTGTAAAATAATTGTAATAATTCTCACTATTAACTAGTTTCTTATTAGCATGCATATTACTAGGATATTGTCTGTTTATTAGTATGTTTGAAGCACATAATGCGTTATTCTTCATAAACTTATTCTACATCCCTTAACCCTATCTAATACATAAACTTAACAACTACCTTACTTACTATTAATAAGCAGTAATTAGCAGTTAATTAAGGCAAAAGTCATAGTTAAAAGGGAAAATTGGACCCTAAACTAAATTGTGAGCCAACCAAAATAAATCCTCATATCAGAGTGATTTGTGAAGGATCATTTGACACTGAAGACTGGAGTAATGATGATGAAAATTCAGCTTTGATCGCAGGAATAAATTACATTTTGAAGTATAATAAAATAGAAAACCATTATTTTAAATTGTGACAATATTTCACATTACAGTTTTTTTGTATTTTTAATCAAATACGCATGTGAGCAGGGTATAAATTCAACTGAATTTGCATTCAATCTGATTGTTTTATGCTGTAAGACGTTTTTCATTCTTGTTATAGGCTAACCTGCAATTTAGCAAATTCCCAGTTTATTCCCATACATTCCCGTTAATTCCCATTCAAAGTTCTCAGCCTTGAAAAATCCCAAACTTTAGCAACCCTAAACACAACTCATCTTAATATTAACACATTCTTCCGGTCATGAATTTATTTGTGTTCCAAGGACCACAGAAACTCATCATACAGATGAATGACTGAACGATATTAGATTATCATTTGACTTTATTAAACTTTCTCACCTTTTTAAATGTGCCATTAGATAGCGCAGTGTTTCGCAGTGAGCCGGAGGCAGCAGCTTCAGCGCTTCGTGTAGAGACTCCAGACGCTCATCCGGGTCGGTCAGCTCTGAAACAAACAAGCACACCGGTCAAAAACAGCTAGCCTGGATGCCAGCCGAACTCAGCCCCATCCACAACATTTGAGCTCGGGCAGTTCGGTCTGGACTCGATCCATAGAGGAGTAATTATGAACAGAAACTGACCAATGAAATCATCAGGGCGGGCTTTAGACGATGACGGACAGATGATCAACAGTAACGTAATCATCACGTCATCAAAGGGGCTTGGATTATATTTGTTCAAATCCTAAACGGAGAGCTTGTTTGTATCTGCATCACCTTCACTATTTCTCTCAGAAATGATGATCATGTTGGGTAAGTACTCTGTGTATCATCAAATTATTTTTTTTACAACACCGGCAAAGATTGTTTATTCCAGCGCGCGTGCAGACAGGGTTGCCAAGTTTTTACAACAAAACCCGCCAACTACTAGCCCTAAACAATAGCTTCTCGAGGGGATTCTCTGGAAAAAAATGGTGTTTGGGGGGGTAAAATGTGTGTTATTTTGGCAAGGTTGCCTACTAAAATTGCCATTCCTGGGTCTATCTATCACATAATTGAGGTCAATTAACCTGCGGATGTGGAAAACAACCCGCAGACTTGGCAACACAGTGCAGTTGAGTTCTGTTGACATTTGACGACTAACATTATGTGTCGCTCTTTTGCTCTGATTGGTTGTTGGTCTGCCCAGTTGATGTCTTTCCTGGTTCGGTTGAAATACGCCCCATAATCACAGCCCAATGGAGCAGCAGACTCATATTCTGACTAGAACTGAGTATGACCATGTCTGGCTAACTATGAGCTGCTTTATTTTTTAGTTATTGTCTTGCAATGGTTTTAATCCTTTTCCAAAAATTTGGGGGGAAATTTTAAAGTTTAAACCCCTAAGTCTGCAATTATTTTCAAGAAACAGACAATTACATGATAAATAAACAAACATGAAAAGTCAGAATGGGTAACTGGGCTGCAGATTTGAAGTATGGAGGAAAGCCACTCAGCAGGCACATTGAGTAATAGAGAGAAGTAGAGCGTGACTCACTCGCAGCCTCGATGAAGCGCGGGTAAGCGTCATACGTGATGACGGGGATGGGCAGGTCCCTGAAGTAGAGTTTAAGAGCACCTGTGATGATGTTGATGTCTTCATAGACGTTGACGGAGATGTCTGCTTTCTCTCCATCTGAACACATCAGGACACAAACACTTTCATCCACAGCTGCGGGACAGTGCAGTAATGTAATGGGAACTGCAGTGATCAGCACTGACAGAGCTCCTGTTTGGCTCTACACTGCAAAAAATGCCTTTCTTATTTAGTATTTTTGTCAAGTTTCTAGTCTAATTATCTAAATATTCTTACATTAAGAAACATTTACTAGACAAGTAAAAATTATTGTCATGTTTTGGGAAAAAATAACTAAAGATTAAGAGAGTTTTTGCTTAAAATAAGCTAAATAATCTGACAATGGAGTAAGTAAAATAATGTTAAGATAATTTTTCTCACCCCTTTTTAGATTATTATTTTGCTTATTTTAAGCAAAAACTCTCTTAATTTGGAGTTATTTTTTCCCAAAACAAGCCAATTACTTTTTCTTGTCTAGTACATACCTCTTGTTTTAAGAATTTTTAGATGTTTGGACTAGAAACAAGAGAAAAATACTAAGTAAGAAAAGCTTTTTTTGTATTGTAGGGATTGAAGGCAGAGACTTTTAGCTACCGTTATCTCATTCTGAGGTTGTGAACATTCTTGTGCCGGTAATTTAGTGTTAAGATGCCATTAAAATAACATAACTGCTTTCTATTTGAATATATGTTCAAATGTAGTTTAGTCCTGTGATCAAAGCATCATTACTCCAGTCTTCAGTGTCACATGATCCTTCAGAAATCATTCGGATGTGATGATTCACTGCTCAAGAAACATTATGAAGAAAAATTATGAAAATCAGCTTCATATCTGTGCGAAAATCATCCTAGGAATATCATCAGAAAAATAAAATACCATTTAAAATGTTACAAAATTACAGTTTTGCTGTATTTTTGATCAAGTAAATGTAGCCTTGGTGAGCAGAAGAGACTTTTTCCAAAAACATAAAGTATAACTTTTGACTGGTAGTGATTTTTTTGGGGGTATTTTATTTTGATTTTATATTTTTAGTAATGTTGTTATATCATTTACTTGTATTATATACATCTATTTAGCTTTAAATAAAACATTTTCCGTACTTTTGGTACTTATTTTAAAGTCACCTTGAAATCAAAATGGAAAAATGTAATTTTTTTATGGAATATTGAAGTGTTTATTATAAATGATTCATCCGCGCGCATCATTTTGAAAAAAATTAATGTGCCCTCATAAACTTTAATCAAAATGAATTCAAGAAGAATCTACTGGATAAATTGAAGTTCCTACAGGATCCTTTTTTTATTCATATTTTTCCTACTTGATATTGTGTAATCTTCATCAGCTTGTAATGAAATAACACCAGCCAGTAGAAACCTGTCGAGATCCCATTATTTCTCTCACTGTCTCTGATTCTGTCCTCGTGCCATCTGAGAGTCATGATGAAACAGTCATGCATCTGAACACGAACAGATGGGCGAAAATCCTCCCACAAATGTGCCACTTTAAACATTTAAGCAGCTCAGACTCTTTCATGTTACATAAACCCACAGCTCTATACGCAAGACAAAGGGTGACCTAAAAAAAGCAGCGGTGAGCATGTGTATGCGATTCATCGGGATTACATGTGTGTGGAATGTGGGGGTTGTGACGGATCAGTACTACACACCATCAGGAAAAAAACGCCACTCACCCCTGTCGAACGATAGCTTCACATCTTCGATTAAGTCACTGAATCCAGAGATTCGATAGAGACCCTCCGACTTCAAACCTGAGAGACAAGACAGTTTGGTCAAGAATGTGTTGTACAGTACACATAATGCTCCATAAAAATGTAATAATGGTTAAGAATGTGTGGCGCTTTAAAGAGTTTCACATTTTGCCTGTCAAACTTAAAGTATTAGAGAAGCACAATCCTTAAACATGCTGTGAAAACAAAACAAAACAAAACAAAACCCAAAACAGGTATAACATTATATAAGCTACTGGCCATAACACTGGCTATAGGTATTAGCAATTTTTTACCGTAGTGTCTATTTACACCAAGAGCAAATAGCGTGCCTTGTTGGCAAGTGCTATTCGCACTAGCTCCACCTAACAATTTATGTTTGGGAAAAACAAGATAAGAAAAAAAAGTAGTCAGTAAAGCGCAGAGGTGGACAAAGTACTTTATTACTTGAGTAAAAGTACTACTGGTAACTTAAACTCATTTAAATGCTTGTATAATTGTTATAAAGCTCTTTACAAAGCTGCTGTCACACAACGGCTGTCATGTAAGGCCGAACGCACGCATCCAATACACTGATACACATCTGATATTCTCCAACTGTTTACCTTCACTCAAGACATAATCAACTTTTTAAAAAACTTTGTTTATGTGAATACTCGACAAAATGAGCATTTTGACATCCGTCATCTTCCATTTTGCTATAAACTGATCAGTGTTCAAAAAATGCTGTGAAATCATTGAACTTCACGAGACCCTACAAGAGTGATTCCTGAAAGGCTTTCTGCAAAAACCCAAACACCTTTTAAAGAAGAAAAAAATCATCCACTGACTTTCAAAGCTGCTACAGAAACGACTTTCGACTTCGAGGACATTGATAGAAGCGTAGTGGTTCCAGAAAAAATAATACTAAAGTAAAGTACAGATACTCAAACAGTGTACTTATATACAGTACTCAAGTAAATTTACTTAGTTACTGTCCACCTCTGTGTAATGCTGCGTTCACACCGCACCTGAATGACGTGATTCACGCGAGTGATGTACATGTAAAGTCAATGCAGAGACTCGAATATGCATTCTGCGGCGCGATTCGCGCGAATGAGGCGGCAAGGATCACCCGAATTGAGCGTTTTGAATGCGTGATTCGCGCGAATCATGCGAAACACGCGAATCGCTCAAGTTGAAAATATTCACGCCGCGTTAACCTATGAGGATTCTGCTTACTGCTGTCACGTGGTAAAGTGACGGATAGGAAACCCATAGGGGAACCCGCGGCCAGAGTAATTTAAAAATACTACTGTATTGTGTCACAAAATGTAGTTTTAATAGTTTTTCAGGTGAGAATGTAGTTGCTTAAAGCTCAAATATGTGATTTATTTATTAAGAGAGCTCCTATTTGAAAATTTGATCTGGTGTTTTCGGAGGTGTGAGACCCAGGCGATCAGCGGCGCTCAGCGCTCATCAACCCCGGTGAGAGCAGCCTTAACTCGGATAGTCCTTCTGCCGACTGCCGCTGCTGGCAGAACCCCCTCCCATGACACGAATTCGCGTCTGTTGTTTAGTGAGTGTCACACGCGAATGGATTCAAAATGTCACGCGTCCAACTTTGCGTGAATAGCGCGATTTATTCGCGTCATTCGCGTGCAGTGTGAACGCAGCATAAGGCTTAAGGATCTTGGTTTTGACGCGATCGACTCCGCCTTTTGTCAAGCTCGCTTTTCTCCCTTTTCCCATCACATATCACATCGGAAAGGCATTCACTTTCAATATAAATTAAGAACATTTTCTAAAAGAGGAAAAAGTGCCAAACAAAATTGAATTTAATAATAATAATAAAAGCATTTATTGGGCAGGATTAGGTGTAGGTGTAGTCAGGGCTTTTATTTACCCATCAAGGCGGAATCCATTTAATAGTTTTAATAAATATAATAACTTACACTAGAGGTCTACCGTTTCATCGGATTTGCCGATTAATCGGCACCGATAGCTGATTGGTGGAACGATCGGCTATCGGCAAAAATCAATACCGATAGTTTTTCAGGTTTGCGTCCGTTGCGGGAGCGGCTGAAGGCTGCTGGTCATTACACAGTAGCCTACGAGAGCCTACTGATTGTTTACATTAACACGTGAGGACACGTGAGGCTGCGCGCTTCACAGCTCACGCTGCACAGAGTGCGCTGACACATCTGATGCGCGTTTAAAACACCAACAGAGAAACGGTATGAATACAGAACACTTCAGTACATGTTACCAAATCATTATAAAGTAATTGATTTGTTGACTAGATGCTTTAGCAGGGGAAGAAGAGCAGTATATGTACTTTGTCGTCGAGGCTGACAGGACGCTAATATTAGCAGCAACGGTTACCTCAAGCATTTAAAACGATGTAACTGAGAAACTTTTTTTGATGTGAGAAACTGTATCATGCATCCAACAGAAATATAAACGCATTAGACGTCAATACATATGTTGTTATTTTGATAAGAAAACCGTTGTGTTCTAAAAAAGCGAACTGTTTGGATTTATATAAAATGATAACACTTAATATAATACAATAATATTCCATTTGTAACATTAAGTAAGGTTAATAAATGCTGTAGAAGTATTATTCAATGTTAGTTTTATCTGTTAACCTTTTTATGCGCTATGAGCTAACATGAATCATTACGGTAGAATTGTATTGATCGAATATTAATACATGCTGTAAAATGTACATTACATAATGCATTTAGTTCATGAAAGCTAGCTAAATAGATACATCATTGTTAACAAATGGGATTTGCAGACTGTTACCTGACATTTACATACATGTTTCTAGGTTACAGCTAAAGAAACATTTATTTGTAATATTTTAATGTTTTAGTTATTTACTGTAGATTTTTTTTTCTGTTAGAACTCATTTTAATATTTTAATATTTACATATGAAATTTAACACATTTTCATGGTTCAGTACTTTTTTAATTTCTTGTAATAAAGTTCAGCACTGGTTTTTTACCTGTTATTTTATGTATTATTATTATATTTTAATCTAGTATCTTTTTTAAAACTATCGGTCGATTAATCGGTTATCGGCAAGCGAGGTCCAACTTAGCTATCGGTATCGGTAAAATCCACTATCGGTCGACCTCTAATTTACACTCTGTTATTATTGCATCCTGTTAATGTACAACAATACTGAGGTGCAAATAGTATGTATCTGTCAAAACTATTACTATTTACACATATTGCAAAGAACAACTCCTTTTATATCACTATTTTCACTTAGTGTAATTAGCATAGTTTCTTATTGATAGATGATATTTGTAAATATAATCTAGTTGCTATTAACACTTAGTGTAAATAGCCGCTGCCATTTTTTTATTAGAAAAGCCAATATAAAAACAGAAAAACAAAACAGAACCACAATATAAAAAAATATATATAAAATGTATAAAAGTCACCTCGTGACTCGATCTCTCGTATGCACATGTCCACCACCATGGGCCGCTTCGCGTTGTGAGCTTTGACGAGTGTGGTGAGGTCACAGCTGTAAACCTTCTTCACGTGCTTCAGGTCCGGCTTGCAGTCATTGGGCACCATCTTAGAGCACTGCTTATGGACATTCAACCCGCAATCTGAGGAACACACAGACACAAAACACACATAATTACAAGGCCATTCTCGTCTTCAGTCATTTCGTTATTCCTGCCAAAACAATAAAAGTTCAATAAACCAGCAAGTCAAGCAATAAATCCACTATGTTGAGTCCCATGCTGAAATGATTGAATAAGTGTCTCACAGCAGCTTCACGCCGATATTATTGATCCTGAAGTTGGTGTGCTGTAGTTAAATTAGACTCCAGTATGCTGAGCTTTCATTCTGCTTAATTAGTGACCTCTCTTGACCTCTGATCAGTGATGTCCGCGGCTCTGATTGGCTGACGGGGCTGGTGTCACCTTGGCGATGACAGAACATGCCAGGACTGCAAATGGTGCCTTATAAAATATGCATGAGCGATTTCATGCACCTAACAGCTTCATAAGCCTCAAAAATAAATCTCTGAGAGACTGGAGGAGCGAAGTGTGCGTTGCTCACTTCGGATGAAATAAAAAACTGCTAATTGAAGAGATAGTCGAGCCAAAAATTACAATTCTGTCGTTCATTCACCCTCATGTTGTTCTAAGCTTGAATGATTTCTTTCTTTTGTGGAATATAAAAAGATATTTGAAGAATGTAGGTCAGCAAACAATTTTTGACGAACGTTGATTTCCACGTGCGATATTCCTCAAATTATCTTGAAAAGAAAGTCAGTCATACAGGTTGGGAACAACATCAGGGCGAATAAATGACAGAAGTTTCCATTTTGTCTGGATTATCTATTCAAGTACAAATATTTAAGCAAATATATATTTTCTCTAAAATAATAATGATATGATAGGAAACGTGGTACTGAAGAAACACAAACACAATTGTTTTCCTGCAAAAATAAGGACTAGTTTGTAAAAAAAATCCATCAAATACAAGCAGGATATTTTGTGTATCATTTACATAAAATGTGACAATTTATGCAAGAATAATTGTATGAACGTTTATGTCAGAAAGAGAACATTTACATAGGAGCCGATAAAGAATACATTTATATGAAAATGTATTTTGCTCCTGAATGAGCCTGAATTACTCTCTTCTCAAAGTCTTCCATTGGTGGGACAAACAGATAGCCCCGCCCCTAACTCATGCTATTGGTTGTCAGGCCTCTCAAACAAACTCTGGGAAATTAACTTTGTTGACTTTGTTCTTTTAAACTGCAAACACTAACCAACCCCCTCAACCAGTCCAGACAGACTCCAGGGCTCACACGCCATATGCAAATTTAGGCAAATTAGCTGATTAATATATAATGTGGCCTCCTAAATGGGCCAGCTGCTTCAAAGCAAGCACCAGAGAGACAGGGCTGAAGACAGAAAAAGAGGAAGACTGAGAACGCGGAAAAAAAGAGACAAGAAGTGGCTGAATGAGCGGTCAGGCAGATGTGTTCAAAACAATGTGACCTGGAGGGAGGGAGGGAGAGAGAGAGAGAGAGAGAGAGAGAGAGAGAGGGAGAGGGAGAGAGAGAGCGCTCTTCAGATCTGTACTCAGACATAATGGTGGAGTGTGCAGAGAGCGTCAGTCCTGCGGCTGCGGGCGACTCCAGACCTCATTCCTGCAGTAAATGGGCCAAACGCTCTGCTCTCCTCTCCGACTGGCTTTGAGATTTAAAAATCTCAACCCTTTCCTCAGCCTTTGACTATCTGCAAAATCTACATGAAAATGCACATGCCATGATCTTAGAAATATAATCTTCGTATTCATGTTTATTTCATTCATTCAATTATAAATTGATTTAATGAAGAAAAATGTCAAATTACACATTCCTTACATCTTGAATGGATACAGCACACAATTTTGAAATTTTTATATTTTTTTAGAGTTTTTTTTTTTTTTTTACAAACACCATGATATTTTCGGTTGTTATGATGTCAAGTCAAATTAAGCGATATTTTCTAGAACAGCAGAAAATGAGACTTTTTTTCTGTCTTATGTTCTCCTGTGCTATCGGAAATATCCAACTTCCCACTTCTGATGTTGTGATTACGAGCTCATCGCGTTCATTCGCGTTTTGACTTGAGAGGGCGTTCGTGTCCAATTCTTGAACTAGGAAAGTAGTATTTATGATAATTCTGATAGCATGTGAAGGCATAATCCAAACCAATCCACCGATGAGCAGGTAAACTGTGATATATATTATTGAATTTACTGCAAATACAGTAACATTTAATTAATATTACATTTTTGTCTCAGACAGTAAAGTCCTGATTTTGAGCTAATATGCCGTGAAGTATAAATTCAGCCTAACGTCATTCCAGATTACTTCCTTTCTGTGGAACATAAAAGATAATTAGAGAAATGTCTGTTTTTTAATAAAGTCAAGGGTTACCCAGATGCTTTGGTTACCAGCATTCTTCAAAATATATATATTTTTGTATTCCACAGAAAAGAGAAAGACTTGGAATGACATGAGGAAATTATATTTTGGTAAAGAGTTAACACCTCGTTTATGTAAGACACTGATATTTATATTTCATCAAGCTCTAATATATTTAAAATTTACTTCTATTAAAAGGCATTACAACCATTAAAAGGTTTAACTATTAGTAAGATCATGGAAATAAAACCACACTCCTCTTTACCATGGATATGGTTTCTAAAGTAGAAATAAATGACAATAAACTACAGAGTTTGTAATAAAAAAGTTGTGTAAACACATGTAAAAATTACAAAAACAACCTCTAAGGAGGATTTAAACTATAATCCCCAATTTTTAATATGAGTAATAACATTTTTAACACATTTCTGCCGTATTTCAACTTTCGTAGCTGCTGTAATATTATAATAAGGGGGCTGGGTTAATTTACCCCGTCATGTAGTTTTCATGGTCATGACTGTTTTCAGCTACATGTAGACTGGATAACACAAAACTGAATGGATTTGGCAGAAGTTGAGCTATCCGATTAAATCGTGGATCAAGCGACTTGTGCAGTTTAGCCCTTGATAGAGCAGCGCTGCCCTTCTAATAGCATTTAATATAGTGGAGGAGATCGCCCTCACTTCACCCGGTGCTCCCTTTGGTCAGTTCAGCCTGATTGGCAGGAAACTAGGACAAAGGGAACAGGTAACCGAAGAGAAACGAGCGAAAATCCATGAAAATGAAACTAAACAGCGCATAACTGTGACAACAACAAACAGTTTACTGCATGTTAGTTAAACCACACTGGCGACTGATGGACAGTTTTATTTCTAAAGTGTGTATTTTAGAACCGCTTCACTGCATTTTTAAGAAACTCTAATAAAAGATTATGCCAAACTGCTATTTTTTTCAGCCTCTTTTCATTAGGATCACAGTACAGTTACACCACCTTGACAAGCACATTAACAAACTGAACACACAAGCCCTATTCGGACGGCAATTGTTTCTTACGTGGAAGTCCACAAAAATAAATGTGAATGCCACCTCGGTGAGAAAACTCGTGCATTCGGTTGATTTATTCACGTGGAGGAGCGAGTTTTGTGCTCACATGTTCAATAAGATGATTGTATGCTGTAAATAAAATGTCATATGCTTGGTATAATAAGAATAAATGCATATTTAATTTAATAATGGGAAAATAATATCCTAATTATTATTTAATTATTTAAATCGGTTTAAAAATAGGAAGATGCATAGATTATAGTTAAAATGGTTTTCTGTCTTGTATTTTGTCTCAAAATAAAGGATGTCATTTTACGCCACATGGAAATGAGCAGAAATGAGTTAATACAGGCTCGTATTTACATGAGGAAAAAATAATGCTGCTTGATTACTTTAACATATATAATTGTTGCCGTAATAATAGCCAATTTCGAATGTTTGCTGCCTTTTATTTTCTGAGCGGTGATGAAATATATTGCTCTTGTAAATACTTGTAAAATCATGTGGACGTAAAAATAAATGTGCTCAGTGATAAAGGTTGTGCATTCAGATGGCGATTTATTCACGTGGAGGAGCGAGGTAATAAAAGATTATTCTTGTGAATACTTCAGTAATAAAAGTCTAGATCTTAAATGCCTCCAGATGACAGCAAAGCTCAATCGTACGGTGTTCTGCAGGGGTTATAAAGGATATAAACAGTGAACTGTGAAGAGATGTGGATTGGATGGAAATTAAATCACCACACGACCTTGGTGTTTGTCAAAAAAACATTTGGCCGGGGATTTTTACGCGGGTAGTAGAAGAAAAACACTGACATTCTGGATTCAGACAGAAATTAAATCCCTGACTAGCCCCTGTCAATGAGGAAAATACCTTTTGACCCCACGAGAAACAATTACCGTCCGAACATGAGCTATAGAAGATTAAGAATTTAAGAAAACATTTTTTTATGGTCTTTAAAAAAAACATGTCAGGATGTAAAAACCTGAACATTATATAAACCCCAGAATATAATCTATAGCTGGCGTCTGGTTTAATTAATTTCCCTCGAAAAAATGTAACAATAGATTTTGGTTTTCTTTTGACCGGTGGAATTAGAATAGAGTCTAATGGAAATAATTCCACACTTAAAAAAATGGAGGGTTTTCATGGAAGCGCTCTTAAAGGGACCATTATTATTTTCTTAGTTTAGTGCGATGGAAATCTTGCGTGGATCGAACCCAGTAAAGAACCTGTATTTTTAAGAGTGCACTGAATTATCCGCTGGCTCTTATTGTGAAGATTCTGCGGCGTGTGATTAAAACACGGCCCCTTGAGCGCCTCTGTCGCCGTGAGACTTCAGCCATGCAGAACTGTAATTATTTTTGAAAAAGAAGAGCGAGGTTTATGATAAGCGGAGGAGACAGGCGCTAATAGAGGGCACATCTGTAATGCATTCAATCTGTGAGCCGAGGTCTGCTGAGCTCTTGTTCAGCACAGAGGCGTAGAGGTGACCCCCGGCCCGTACACACACACACACACACACCTCGGCTTCAGAAGGACACGCTTATCGGGACAGATTACAGTTTCTTTGTAAGCGCTACTAGATGAAAAAAAAGGGTTGTATTTGAAGCCTGTATTTAAAATGCATTACAACAATAAGTATAATTGATATACTATTATAGTTATTATTTTGAATTATTTAATTTTAAAGTTACATTTTTTTGAATGTCTGTATAATGTTTTGTTTTTAGTATAGTTCTATATAAGTACATTTTGCCTGGACAAATAGCTGAAGTTAAATATGTTTTTGTGTGCATGTTTATTTTATGAAAATGTTTTTATGCATGGTTTTAGTTTTAGTTAATGATAACCTTGCTAAATACATTACCAATGCCTGAGAAAACGCATAATAATGACCTGGTCCATTGAGTTGAAAATGAATGCACGCCTAAGAAGCCAGTGCACCTCTGCACATTCATTTACAATAGTTCAATGCTTCAGAGTCAATTACTCTGCTTAAGCCACAGTTTCAACACAGACGTGTATTTGAATGCATTTATCTCAGGTTTTATCATGGATAGGCAAGTGACAATGCAACTTACAATCATTTATGGAAAAAATATGAGTATTATAAATCATAAAACATGCATTATAAATACAGGCTTCAAGTCCGTGATTACCCTGAAGTGTTATAAAGCAAATGTCTCGGCCTTTTCCTCCTGTGGGAGTGTTTTGAGCGACGCTATTCCTGTATCCTGAAATTCACACACTGTGTGACCCAGTGCTGTTACGAGCCCTGAATTTTAATGTGTGTGTGTGTGTGTGTGTGTGTAAAGAGCTCTCAGCCCCTCTTCTCATTATAAAGACATGCCAGCTTTGTTTTCAGTCTCTGCCATGATGGACTCGGTCGAGGGGAAGGGGGAGGTGTGTGTGTGTGTGTGTGTGTGTGTGTGTGGGGGGGGGGGTGCATTATCCACTCATGAGGCAATGTGGCACAACATGCCCGGGCACTGGGGCTGGCAGACACCCATGATATCGCTCTGAGTCTCCCTCGCTCACAGACAAAAAGCAAAAGAAAGAAGAAAGCATGTCAGATCACAACGCTGAATGCAAATCTCTACATCAAATGAGATTTCAATGCCCTAGTTTCTGGTGGCATCACAGACTGAAAGAAAAAGAAAAAGAGAGAGAGAAGAGAGAGAGAGAGAGAGAGAGAGAGAGAGAGAGAGAGAGAGAGAGAGAGAGAGAGAGAGAGAGAGAGAGAGAGAGAGAGAGAGAGAGAGAGAGAGATGGAGTGGGACTGTAATAAGAGAGGTGAGAAAAGGAGGTGGATACAAGTAGCGTAAAAAGGGGCTCAGAATAAGGGATTTTGAACACAAGCTGCTTTCAAAATAGTTTCATGCATTATTCATGAAGTCAATTCACGAAAACATATGTGTCACTCACATTATCGTATAAATAAATCATTAAAACATACACAACCAACCACAATATCATTCCTCGAACAAAACTGAGCTCAACAGAGATAAACCATCTCTAATAATAGTGTATTTAAAAACATCCTTTTTTGCACTGAACACATAATCGGTGGACATTTAATATCTTTCAAATGATTATGAAAACAAGGAATATTCTATAACGGTAACCACATTAATTAATTAGATCAATAAAAAAAAAGAAGATAAAAACAAAACTGATTCATTATTCATGGAAAAACATGCATGCCCTAATAAAAAGAGTTCACTTCAAATGCCGGAAAGAGGAGGAGTGTTCTTTTAAAAATCATGTCTCTTGTAATAAGGAGTAAAACACATAAATAAGTCTTTATCTGTCTGCTATCCTATCATGATGCCAGTGTTCAGAACAGTCTGTTCCTGCAGATGTAGGCCAGTCTATGATCACTCCACAGGCTAATCAGCATTCACATATTCCTCATCTAGAGGGAAACACACTGACCTATATGAGCTACACACACACACACACACACACACACACACACACACACACACACACGCACGCACGCACGCACGCACGCACACACACACACAGCTGTGTTTATTACCTAGTAAAGTTTATTTTTTTTGCTAAGTTTAAAAATAGCTTTAACAGCACACCAATTCATCATAAACACAAGGGCGTAACATCGTATACTGTTAAAATCTACTTTTAGAAACTGCTTTTAGAGATTCCTTTTGAATCGTTTTAAATCATTCCTACAAATGGTCTTTATTGGCATCAGTGGTTCCATGAAGACGCTTTAAACCTTTCAGTTTAACAAAAAGACCTTTATAGTGGAAAAAGTTATTTAGATTATTAACTCTTTCCCTGCCATTGATGGCATTTTCTGGCTTTCAATGGTGTGACTTAAACGGTAGGGGGCGCTATTACGCACCTTCCGAAAGAGAACCGAATATCCGGATCAAAACACAGGCGTAAAAAAAAAAAAGAGCAGAAACAAGCGATAAAAAAAAACATTGCTTAATCACATTGTAGTCTTTAAAAAAAGAAAACAATTAACTTTTTGTTCAAAATGGTGCCCACATGCAAGTGTTGATTAAAGAAAGAATAGAATAAAAGCTAGAATATTTTTTTTTTTAATATATTGCATTTTCAGATATTCATTCAAACAAAATATTCTCAGGGCCATGAATTTTTTGTTAAAATTAACTGAAATGCTGCAGTGGCTGGAAACTTTTTTATAAAAATGAATTAATTTCATTAAGTCCCCCTGCAGTCAATAATTTTATATAAATTATATATATAATATATTAAATATATTATTTATTTTTTATTATATATTATATAATATATAAATATATATATTAGGGCCGGGACTTTAACACGTTAATTTAGATTAATTACGCAAAAAATAAATAACAATTTTAACCAGACTTGTTTTTGCACCCTGGAGCGGTTTTTAATGAATGAGTTTCGACGGACCGATTATACTGGAACACCAACTAGCGCTCACGAGTCACGACAACAACAAACTACAGTGAACATGAACGAAGAAGCTGATGAGACCGCTTTGCTTTGCCCCGTAGATGGGAAATTTAGTTTTAAATAACGAAAGGATGGAAGCGGCGACAAGAGCATGGTTGTGTGCAAGCTATACAACAAGGAATTAGCGTATCACCTGTGTTATGGCCTCTGAAGCAACAGAGAGATGTTTTCTAATAGTCAGGGTTTCCAATGTTCTGAATGTACTTGAAAATATTGTGTTTTACTTAAAAAAAAGATAGTTTACAGAAGGTCTGCCTATCTATAAGCTACTGGAATTTCTGAAATGTACTGTATTTCTAAATACGCTTTTGCTACACTTAATGGCAAACATTGCACTGGTCTGCTGGACTGAAATAAATAAACAATATTTTGTTGATTAAGCTCATGTATTCATTATTATTATAGTCATTATTCAATGGTATACTAAAAATCCATGTGAAAAATTACTTCTCACTGTTCTCAGGTCAAATATTTATATGCAATTAAAATGCGATTAATTTCGATTAATTATTACAAAGCCTCTAATTAATTAGATTTAAAAATGTAATTGAGTACCTAATATATATATATATATATATATATATATATATATATATATATATACTCCTCTTTGATCACCCAAATAACATTTTTTTTTTAAATATTTCCTGTGAAAAAATTCTCTCCGTGACTTAAAATAGCTTAACTCTACACCCTTGCTTTATTTAGTATAATTGCTTCATTGATTCATGAATATGCAAATTAGCCCCGCCTCCACTAACTCACATGAGCCCAGACTAACTGAATCCACACACTCAATTTTATTGTAGTAAACGCTGCACAACGGCAAGTGGAAATACTGGTTTAATTCAGCCATATATGTTTGAAGCAGAAACTGATTCAGAAGAGGAAGAGGAAATCATACAGACTTTCACACAAGTCGACGTTTCAGAATGGTAGCTTTACCATAAAACATCCGTTTTATGTATCGCTCTCTACAACGTCAGAAACATTACAGTAATTAATATGATTTGGCTTGACTACGCTATCAAACAGCTAATAATGTGTTGCTAACGTTACACAAGTTGTTCGCCATTTCAGACTCCGTCAGTGGAATCGACAGGACCGTAATATACATCATATCCATAATTCGCTATAATGCTAAATGAACCTGATTTTTCATATTAACAGAAAAATAATGAGATAACCTGGCTTCTCTTGAGACTCCCGGCTTCAGAGCGATCATAGTTAATGATATGCTAAAGCCCCGCCCACACATTGACGTGATTGGTTACAAGTTAGTTTGTCACGTCAGAAACACCAGTGATGTCAAACCGTGTCTTTGGTTCACAGCAGGTTTAAGGAGAAAATACTCAGCAATGGTGGCGACTTATGCATGCAGCAAGTGTTGGGTACTGTTCACATTTTAACAGGAACCTGAAATTTGGTACTGGTACAAAATGTGAAAAATATGTTATTGACATTATGCCAAACCGGCCTTGGTCGCTGTCTGCCATTGTCTGTGATGTTTGTTTACTGTAATATTTACCAGTCGATAGTAGGCTAGAACTGTCCATATATGAATGTCCAGACATGCGGGATTGGTATTTAAATAATCTTATTGCGGTTTAATATTCACAGACACTAGTCTATATCACCAGATGTAATCTCAGGTACCAAAATTTGCCACCCATTGATTTAATATGAATCGGTGAATCGACGTAATTGGATCTGTGCCGTTAAAAGAACAGAGTTCAGTGCGCAACCCTACTTGAAGCACATTAAAAACATCACATAGACATATTAACAACATTAAAAACTTGATTTTCACCACAGGGGTCTTTTAGGGTGCGTTCACACTTGTAGTTCGGTTAGTTTGGTTAGTTAATGCAAAAGAGACGGCCGTTCAGTCGTCTGTCCCTGCTAATAATGGGCAACACAGGTCCTTTGATGAGAAGAACCAGGTCTGCTTTTTGTGCGTTTTTTCTAGCATTTTCGAAACATACTCGTCAGACCAAATATTGATGAGGCGTTATTCATTTTGGATACACCGATCTTTCCGCGTCTTCAAATCAGCTGCATTATGCGTGGCATCTTGTGACATTACGTCCTGTTTTTGGTCCGTTTACATGTCTTTGGTCCGTGTTGCGTTCATATATCAATCGAACCGCACCAGAGTTGGTTTGGAAACGGAACGAGACCCATCTTTTTAGCGGCCTCGGTCCGCTTGTTTGGTGCGCACCAGGGTTCGGATGGCAGCGTTCACGTGTTCAAATGAACCGCATTAACCGAGCAATCGCACCAGGGTTCGTTTTAATCGAACCAAACATGACAAGTGTGAACGCACCCTTAGAACTGTTCACTGAGAGGTTCTTTTGAGAACTACAAATCTCGAGTCCATATATGAATGTTTATAAAATGATATTGTAGTAATAACTATGTAATAACATAGGTTTGAAAGCATGATTCCCACGGTGATTTTTGCATTGGGTGTGTGTTGATTTACCTGCACATTTGACTCCCTGAGCGATGAGTCCCCACATGAAGTTGGCGCAGTACTCGCACCAGTGCGGCCCTCTGAAGGTGTGCACCTGCAAAAAAACACCCAAACACAACCACATATAAATCAACTTCTGCTCCTCTGAGCCGATCAAACCTGCTAACACAGACGGATGCGCGATCAGAGACACTAGAGCAGTGTCACATCTGACCGCTGCTTAATCCAATCACAATTAATCAGCAGAGTGCGAGGGAGGGGCATCATTCGGGAGGAAAGCCCTGCTCTTTTGCTCTCTCCTCTCCAGGTAACAGCTCATCCAATCAGACGCGCACAGCCGCTCTTACGGGACAGGCCCGCGCGGGCACACCAGCAGCCCTTTAACTGCACAACACCAGACCCCTCTTACAGTAGATGATGAAATCCGTGTACATAAGACTGACATCAACACGAGAAGTGCCCTATTTACATATAAAAGACGTCTGAGGAATTTAAACGACTGAATATTTACAGAGCTGTGGGGATTTGAGCGGTTTATGGAAAAGAGGACAAAGAAATGCATGTGGTTTACAGGATTATCAAAAGAAAGCCTCGTTTCTTATTCATGAAATACTTAATGATTACAGCTCTGGAATAACTTGATTCTAATAGTAACAGATTGTCGTCTGTATAACTATATACCATCTTCCTTTTATTACCCTTTCTTCAATATATCTCTTATTTACACATACATACACCCTTTGAGCATGGGTTATTTACTGTAATGCAACGCTGATGATCTCCATATTTAACACAAATAACTTCTTATTAGCTGTACACTGCAAACAAATGCTTTTCTTACTTAGTATTTGTGTCTTGTTTCTAGTCCAAACATCTACAAATTCTTAAAACAAGAGGTATTTACTAGACAAGCAAAAGTAATTGTCTTGTTTTGGGGGAAAAAATACTCAAAATTTTGAAAGAGTTTTTGCTTAAAATAAGCAAAATAATCTCAACTATAACCACCTTCCTTTCATCAATATATGTCTTATATACACAAACACCCTTTGAGCAGGGTTTATTAGGGTTTTGTTTAACAAAAATAAATTCTTCTTAGCTGTACTGCTGAAGAAAGCAGTCTCTGAGCATCTAGAAAGGGCAATAACCATGTGACAACAAGGGAAAAAGCAGGGATGAGAGAAAGAAAGGAGCAGGAAGAGCTCTTTGTGGAGTCAGCAGTCTGAGGTTCAGCCGTACCGTCTCTACAGACGAACTGCAAACGTGAGGGGGGCTGGGTTTGGGACGGCTGTACCTGCTGATGACACAAGCCAAATGAGGAAACGCCACTGTGTTTACTAACCCTCTATCAGTTCCTAATCTCTCCATCTGTCGCCCCAAACACCCTCGCCCGCTCTCCCTTCCTCTCCAACACAAACAGAAGTTGCATTTATTCGATTTGTTTTCCTGAACCTCTGCCTCGACATAACCCGGTCTTAAACAGATTCACGTAACTCTTCCAACGTCTCCTGCAACCTGCACCCGCTGCCACGGCAACAACACACCCCTTGGGACGTATTTAAACCACATTTGGGGAGAATTTGCATAACATTCTATGACATTTTGCTCAAAAAATGATTTACAACAACATAAGGTTGCCAAAGCATTTCAATAAATACAGAAGGATTAATTGAGACAGAATTGAGACCATTTTTTCATACATTTTTTATAAAAAATTTAAATAAAAAATATGACCAATATTTATCAAAAAATACTTAAATTTAAAGTTTGTTTTCCTATCCCATAAGTAATCAAACTTAATAAAGCAAGCTTCATGCATAAAACAAGAAAAACAATTACACTTTAAATAAATAAAAAAAAAAGACAAATTGTGGTACTCCTTTAAAAAAACTTTTATAATGTCAAAGCAACATAAAATACACAAAACGTTTAAATTAATCAAAACATTTTTTGACCATTTTGAAAGAATGCAACAGAAATGTCGATACACCCCCAATAATAATATTACCAATATTTATTTATTTTTAACCAAAAATATTATATTTATTTTCTTATCCCATTAGACAGAATGTTGATACACAACAAATAATCAATTGGTAATATACCAAAAAACATCAAATTTTCTTTTCCTCATCCCATTAGCAAATAGTTTTTGTTCTTATTTTAAGCACAAACCAAACTCAATCAAGTCAACTGTATGAATAAAACAAGAAAAAAAAATCTATCAAGTAAGAAAAAAACAAAAAAAAATCTGTCCAAAAAAAACAAAAAACAATCGCAGCATTGTTTTTTTTAAACCCTTTTTAATAATGTGTTCATGCCAACATATATTTCGAAATAATCCTGTGCGGGTCCTTACCTTGAAGTTGTGGACTTTCTCGTACTTGGGCGCCCGTTCGCTCTCCTTCAGCGTGGCTCGCCGGACCAGCGACGTGAGCTGTGAATAAGCAAACAGTTTGAGAGGCTGCCATAGAGTGGCTGGAGGTTTCTGAGGACTCATCTTCATCCCCAGAGCCGCAGCCACGATCCCCTGCTCCTTGCCCTCTGCCTTGGCCTTGTGCACCAGAGACTTCTCCTCCTTACGGAGCACGTAGGACTCACGGGACGGCATGTCACACTCTTAAGGAGCGATTCCACGCCAAAGACGGCGACTAAATAAACTTTGCACAACTCCGAGGTCTCCTAACAGACTCTTCTACATCTTCTGCCAGAGATTTGAACCCGGAAAAAAAACTATTGAGAGACAAATCACCAATATGACCGGCCAATTAGTCCAACTGGAGATTCTTCAACGCCTGTATGAAGCCCTGAGTGTGTGTCAGAGTGAGTGTGTGAAGACCCTCCGTGGGCATCTATATGCAGATGAGATGAGTTGCTGAGTTAATCCCGTCCTGCCTGCGAGCAGCAGATATCCTCTCTGGAGCGCTGCCTCAAAGAGAGAGCGAGAGAGAGGGGGGCGAGTGAGGGAGGACCCAACGACAGTCACACTGAGTTACACAGCTTAAATCAGCCAATCCCAGCAGAGCTGGTCGGGGTTTATCAGTCAGCTCACCCCGCCTTACAGCAACCAACCCCCCAATCCACTGCATGAGTGGGCCGAGAGAGAGAGAGAGAGAGAGAGAGAGAGAGAGAGAGAGAGAGAGAGAGAGAGAGAGAGAGAGAGAGAGAGAGAGAGAGAGAGAGAGAGAGAGAGAGATGGAGATGGAGTGGGACTGTAATAAGAGGTGAATGAGTCATGGATGAGCTCTGAGCTCATACTCCTCAAATAAAAGCACAAAGCCAGCGCACCAATGCACCATAAACACAACCCACACTATGGATTAGGACTGCACAATTTGGGAAAAACAAATCTAATTGCAAATGAAACTAAAAAAAATATATATACATCATTAAAAAAAAAAAAAAAAAACAGGTTTTCTGTGCTTGTATGTAGGGCTGCAATATTTTGTGATTATATATCAATATTAGGGCCGGGACTCGATTAAAAAAATTAATCTAATTAATTAGAGGCATTGTAATTAATTAATCGAAATTAATTGCATTTTAATTGCATATAAATATTTGACCTGAGAACAATGAGAAGTAATTTTTCACATGGATTTTTAGTTTTTTATCCATCCTTGCGTTTTTTAAAAACAAAATATCCCATCCACGGGGCCAAGCAGAGCGATCTCATCAGCTTCTTCGCTCATGTTAACTGGTTTGTTGTTGTCGTGACTCGTGAGCGCTAGTTGGTGTTCCAGTATAATCGGTCCGTCAAAACTCATTCATTGAAAAACGTTCCGCGGTGCAAAAATAAGTGTGGTTAAAATTGTTATTTATTTTTTTGCGTAATTAATTAATGCGTTAAAGTCCCGTAATTAATTAATCTTAATTAACGCGTTAAAGTCCCAGCCCTAATCAATATGGCTATATATATATATATATAAAAATTCATTAATTAATTAATAATAATAATAATAATAATGACTAAATAAAAAATACCAAAAATAAAAAATATTAACATACAAATATGAATACTTAAGAAGGATAATATTATATTTTTACAACTGTAAAATTTCAATACTATTATTAATAGATGTTTATCATTAATTATTAACACTTAAGTTATTAAGTTTATAAGTTATATATAAATATATATATATATATATATATATATATATATATATATATATATATATATATATATATATATATATATATATATATAGTGTTGCCATCCGAACTATCATATAATATGAATTATATTAATATATACATACAATAAGAATTTGTATTCAAATGTACATAATATTTATACACATGTAAACACAAACTTTTATTTTGGAAGCGATTAATCACGATAATCATTTGAAAGCACTAACATATAAAATATAAATAAATAAATAAACAAATAAATAAATGAAAATAAATATTACTTTTATAATCATGTATTATTAATTTTAATTATACTTTATATTAATTATTAATTTACTTGAAATTAAAATATTTCCTTATTTTCAAATGTTAAACCATCAAACTTTATTTTGCACTTTTTATTTTTATCGATCCTGGATATTAATTTAATTAGATCACAGCCTTTGCTATTTGATAAACGTGCTAATTACGATTGGCTCTCTGGAACACTTGACTGTGATTGGTCAATTGCATCATTCTGTGCTCAGACAATTTTTTTATAGTGATGCTGGACTGAACAACCCATCTCCTAACTACATCTTAAATGTCCTAGTTTCCTATCATGAGATTTCAAATCAATATTTCATGTCAGGTTTACGGTTCAATGAAATGGGTTCGTCTTGAGAGAATAAAACACCTGAATAAACTCAATTCTTTAAATAGAAAATGAAGTAAAAATTTTCAGGAACCGGTTTCACCGTGTGTAATTAAATCAACTTCCTGGCTTTATAAACGAGCACACGAGTCTTTCCTCTCAATCACACACCAACACATCAGAAGCTCCAATCTGCCTTCATAAATCACAATGACAGCATCGGCCAAGCGACTCTGGATCATTCCCAAAACAATCAGACAGAGATTATATCTGAACATGTGCTTTTATTATTCAGTATTTTAGTGATACACTGATATATTGGCCAGGATGATTAATAGGCTGTTAATGGTCTGATATTTTGAAAGGCATCGGTCAACAACCGTCCGTGCCCATCTCACTTGTCAATGTGCACACAGATCACACACACTGCATTTTCAGCTTGACTTTAGGAAATAATCTAAATTAATTAAATTATATACACTACAGTTCAAAAGCTTGGGGTCGGTAAGGTTTTTAAACTCTCTTATGCTCAGCCGGACTGCATTTATTTGATTAAAAATACAGAAATGTTATGTTTTATTATAGTTTGCATGGGCAAGCACCACTCCCATTTTAATGCAATGTAAACTATACACACTCCCCTAAAGAATTATTAGGATCACCTGCTCAATTTCTCATTAATGCAATTATCTAATCAGCCAATCACATGGCAGTTGCTTCAAGGCATTTAGGGCTGTGGTCCTGGTCAAGACAATCTCCTGAACTCCAAACTGAATGTCAGAATGGGAAAGAAAGGTGATTAAAGCAATTTTGAGCGTGGCATGGTTATTGGTGCCAGACGGGCCGGTCAGTATTTCACAATCTGATCAGTTACTGGGATTTTCACACACAACCATTTCTAGGGTTTACAAAGAATGGTGTGAAAAGGGAAAAACATCCAGTGTGCGGCAGTCCTGTGGGCGAAAATGCCTTGTTGATGCTCGAGGTCAGAGGAGAATGGGCCGACTGATTCAAGCTGATAGAAGAGCAACTTTGACTGAAATAACCACTCGTTACAACCGAGGTATGCAGCAAAGCATTTGTGAAGCCACAACACACACAACCTTGAGGCGGATGGGCTACAACAGCAGAAGACCCCACCGGGTGCCACTCATCTCCACTACAAATAGGAAAAAGAGGCTACAATTTGCACAAGCTCACCAAAATTGGACTGTTGAAGACTGGAAAAATGTTGCCTGGTCTGATGAGTCTCGATTTCAGTTGAGACATTCAGATGATAGAGTCAGAATTTGGCGTAAACAGAATGAGAACATGGATCCATCATGCCTTGTTACCACTGTGCAGGCTGGTGGTGGTGGTGTAATGGTGTGGGGATGTTTTCTTGGCACACTTTAAGCCCCTTAGTGCTAATTGGGCATCGTTTAAATGCCACGGCCTACCTGAGCATTGTTTCTGACCATGTCCATCCCTTTATGACCACCATGTACCCATCCTCTGATGGCTACTTCCAGCAGGATAATGCACCATGTCACAAAGCTCGAATCATTTCAAATTGGTTTCTTGAACATGACAATGAGTTGACTGTACTAAAATGGCCCCCACAGTCACCAGATCTCAACCCAATAGAGCATCTTGGGGATGTGGTAGAACGGGAGCTTCGTGCCCTGGATGTGCATCCCACAAATCTCCATCAGCTGCAAGATGCTCTCCTATCAATATGGGCCGACATTTCTAAAGAATGCTTTCAGCACCTTGTTGAATCAGTGCCACGTAGAATTAAGGCAGTTCAGAAGGCGAAAGGGGGTCAAACACAGTATTAGTATGGTGTTCCTAATAATCCTTTAGGTGAGCTTATATTTAATGAATTAACTTGGGCACTAATTCGCATGTGTGAAGCAAATCTGTACTCTTTAATGTGAAGCTTGAACTGCATTTTAATTATATTGAATACTCTCTTCTTCCATCTTCCTCTCTTATCTCAGTTGGATTGTTCATCCTCTTCTGAAAGCAGCATGTTGGACACACACACACACACACACTCACACACTCTCTCACACACACACACACACACACACACACACACACACACACACACACACACACACACACACACACACACACACACACACACACACACTTTCCTTTGATCAATACCAGAGGACTCGATTCTCTCCAGCGCCAGTGAGCAAAGTGCCCAAATGTAGGGCTGGATGAGAGACCTCCCGCCTGCTGGCTTCCAGATCAATAAGCCAAACGGAGGCAGAGAACATGAAACCGCTGGAGCCGAGATGAAACGCTCAGCGCTGAAGCCTCCAGCTGTGCCGATCTCTCAGCAGACCTGGAGGAACCATCACACCACGACTGTTACCTGTGCCAGGTGAGTTCACACGGCCTCATATGCCCAATTCATGGGTACGCCGTGCTTCGAGGACCGCAGCTCCGGCATGCTGCGGATGACCAGTCCGCCTGGCAGGAAGTGGGCTTTCTGTCCCATCTCTAATTGACAAGATTGATCTTTCTGCTTTCTTAAAAGTGTCTGGAGCAAAACGGTGGTCATAAATGGGCGGAGGCGAAGAATGGTTAATTCAAGGCCATTTCCTCTCTTCTCCCAAAACGACAAAAGTGAAAATCCATCTGTCTGTGCAATCACTCATTCAGTCTGACACACAACACCTGATGGGCTGGGCAGGGTCTGAGACAGATTATTCCAGAGAGAGAGAGAAAACACATGCACAGACTAACACACTTTTGGCCACATTGTATGCTGATCTGATGTTGCAGCATCATCACAGTTAAAGGTGAGGTATTCATTTAGTTAAGGCGGGCCGATTATGTTTTTTTCCCATGTCTTTTAAAGGGGGGGTGAAATGCTGTTTCATGCATACTGATCTTTTTACACTGTTAAAGACTTGGAATCCCATACTAAACATAGACAAAGTTTCAAAAGTTAAGGTGGACGTTTGATGGGAGTATTTCTTTGTCAAAAATACTACTTCCGGTTAGTCATAAGTTTCGGCAAGTTTTTTGAGATCATGCGTCCCCTTTGACGTTAGTGGGGGCGGAATTTCCTTGTATGGGCCTTACGGACAATTCTACCGGAAGCGCGTGAGAGAGAGCGAGGGAGAGAGCGAAAGCAACAGCCTACGCCCATCAAAGCGCTGGTTTGTAGGATGCTAAACAGGTGATATAACCAGTAGCTACTGACTTACCCACTGATAGGCCGGCGGTCGATCTGTATTAGCACTTTCCTCACGCGACGGGCGAATCACTTTCCTCACAGAGCGACTCACTTTCCTCACGCGACGGGCGAATCACTTTCCTCACTGAGCGAATCACTTTCCTCACAGAGCGACTCACTTTCCTCACGCGGCAGGCGAATCACTTTCCTCACTGAGCGAATCACTTTCCTCACAGAGCGACTCACTTTCCTCACGCGGCGGGCGAATCACTTTCCTCACTGAGCGAATCACTTTCCTCACAGAGCGAATCACTTTCCTCACAGAGCGAATCACTTTCCTCACAGAGCGAATCACTTTCCTCACAGAGCGAATCACTTTCCTCACGCGGCGGGCGAATCACTTTCCTCACTGAGCGAATCACTTTCCTCACAGAGCGAATCACTTTCCTCACAGAGCGACTCACTTTCCTCACGCGGCGGGCGAATCACTTTCCTCACTGAGCGAATCACTTTCCTCACAGAGCGAATCACTTTCCTCACGCGGCGGGCGAATCACTTTCCTCACAGAGCGAATCACTTTCCTCACAGAGCGACTCACTTTCCTCACGCGGCGGGCGAATCACTTTCCTCACAGAGCGAATCACTTTCCTCACGCGGCGGGCGAATCACTTTCCTCACTGCAGCGCGCTGCTGCACACGTCATTATTTAGCTCCGCTCACACGACACGCCCCCACCCGCTCGGCTTTTTTCGGAAAGACTCGGAACAGCGCATCTTTCTTATATAATTATAAAAAAAATAAAGACTTTTCGGAGATATGCAGGATGCAATGCTACTCTATAGGTACTCAAGATTGACATGACACTGACTGAAACTGAGTGTTTCACCCCCCCTTTAATGTGTAAAGTTGCTGATGGAGCATGAAAAAGTCCCTCCAGCGGGAGTTCTTCTCTATATCAGTGTTTCTGAACTCCCTGAAATGCCTCCATTGTAGTCTTGAGTTCTCAACGAACACGCCACAATATTCCTCATTATTATGCCTAATTCCCTTTTCCACTGCTGTACTGTAAGAGCAGCTGAGATCGCATTACAGCAGAGAAATCAAGAAACATGCTTTTCTTGAAAAATGCGTTGAGGAAATACTGCATGGGCAAAAAACTAACTATGCCTTTATTCGTTCTGTGTTAAACTGACGCGTCATTTGTTCAGAGACTAGTGCTAATATTGGTTGTTCTCTCCGTACAGCATCATTTTGTGGGGTTCAGCAAACCTGTATTAATTCTAGTGTGTCATTTTTCTACAATATTCACTTGTCATGACAGTAGAATGGAAAGTCTATATAGTAATTTAATTTCACTATCCTACCCACACACCTTTCATAGTTAAAAAGCTGAAATTGACGCTCAAGCTGTTAATATCCGACTTAAATGATCAGACACATTGTTAAAAAACTTTAGCTGCTCGATCCTAATCTTTAGTCTCCAAAAGCAGAGCGGAAAGTGCTACACACAAGATTTAACAGAATACGCCACATTTTACTCTTTTCAATAAACACTCTTTCAGGATTGGACAGAAAGTTTAAACTCTGAAATTCAGAGAATGGTTCATAGTACAATGATAGCTAGAGAAATCAAAAGAAATTTGCATTTCCATGAAATGTCACCTTTCATATCACCCACTTCTCATAAACACAAGCGCCATTTTAGCAAACCACACAAACGAACAAAAAAAAACTGGAATGAAAATGTTCTGGTTATGTAAAATGTTAAATGCGCTTTTGAGTTTGCATAATAACCGTCAGCTCCCTGACCTCATTTCCCGTTCATCCCTCTATCTTCTTCCCCACCGTTCACTCTCTGCTTTTTCTAAGCAACATACAGATATCAGTAACATCAACATCATGATTTCACAAGCTTACAATCACTGAATGGCATCAGTGCCCTGAAACACACAGTGAAGTTTGAGAAAGTCTCTTCTCTCAGCACTGCAGAGATGTGGGTGGTTATGTTATATAACGTTACATAAGGACAGAGTGATGCATAATCATAGCGCAGGCGATCAAACACTCAAAGCACCATATATGATGAACGATCACACGCACCGGAACTGGCAGGCAAGTCTTACCACGCACTTCACCAAGATAACACAGCGGCACTCACATCACACATCAGAGACGGGTCATATTACTTCATACTATTACTCATGCTCTCAACAAACAAACCCCATAACTTGAGCTGTTAGTTTGGGTTTCAATACAAGTTAAGCGCAGTCACCAGCAATTGTGGCATAATGTTGATAACTACAAAAAAATGATCAACTCGTTCCTTGTTTTCTTTAAAAAAAGGAAAAACCTAGGTACAGGGAAGCATTTCCAAAGGAAGTGAATAGGGCCAATTTTTGGAGGTTTTAAAAGCAGAAATGTGAAAGGTAGAATTTTGTAAAGTTCATAAAAAGGACATGCGAAACCAGGATGGAAACACACTTAAAAACAAATAGCCAAATGCAAATGAAAACGCGTGTCATATTGGGGAAGCAAGAAAGGTAAAAAATACCAAATAGCTTAACTATTTAGAGTTATTTTGTGTGAACATTCATGCATTTCTTTTATTAAAACAGGACTACTAAAACTGTTAAATATCATTTTTTTGAGATGCAAAGCTGTTTATGTTTTGTAGCTCAACTATTGATAAGGTGAGTATTGTAATATTTATAAATTCGCCCATTCATTTCCATTTTAACGAGCAGATTTTGGCTTTTTTTTTTTTTTTGTTGTGGTAATCACCAATATGCCACAAAAGCTGTTGATTAGGCATAACTTGTACTGAAAACCAGATTATTCTTAGAATATTTCTGATATTACTTTGTGATTTCTCTTGCAACAAAATTCCATAGATCAAGTTTGAGGTCAGTAAGAAACAAAGTAATGATCAGCAAAGTTGCATTAAATTGATCAAGAGTGACAGTAAAATTACAGTTTACAATATATTAAAAATGGAATATCAAAATATTATACAGTTTTTCCTGTGGTTTTGATTAAATAAACACAGCCTTGGTGAGCAGAAGAGACATTTGGAGGGATCGAAATCTCTCTCTTCTTGGGGTGGCCTGTTTTGACATCATCAGCCGCCTACAGGAACCAGCTAGCAATACCCTAACACTCTAAAAATATTCATAACACCTTAGCAACCACATCGCATCCCTCCGGCGAGCAGCCACAGCACTGTGGCTCAGACAAGCACATTAATCTAGTTTTTGACAACATTTTCAAAGGCAAAACAATGACTACAGATTAAGTCAAGAGTTATAACTTAAAATGGGTCTCTTATACTATAACAATGTCCTGTGACGGATGGGTTCAGCTCAACTATACTGCACTCTTAATAAAAAAATTAAGGTTCTTTATTGGCATCGATGGTTCCATGAAGAACTTTTAACATTCATAGAGCCTTTCCATTCCACAAAAGGTTCTTCAGATATGAAGAATGTTTTTCACACTAAAGGCCTGTTCACACTGGGATGATTTTCGCACGCATTTACCGTTTTTTTTGGACGCACCGAGTTGAAAACTGGTCGACCAATGAGATTGCCGCTTTTATTCACGTGCCTGGAGCTACTGAAGTTAAAGGAAAACGTGACTTGGTGGCGCTCAAGCACAAAACGGCCTTGCTGAGCACACATTGATACGGTGAAGAAGCAGACAAAGAAGATGATGAGCTGCTATGCTGCTTGTCAGTTAGTAAAAAAGTGTGTAAATGGTTTTGGCAAGCATGTAAATACTGTCTTTCTTCTTCTTCTGTGTGACAAGCGAGTGTCAGAAGCATAAAGTGCTGCAGCACCACCTCAAATAAAGATTCGAACGGCTATGAATCAGTGGATTGATTCATGATTCGGATCGCCAATGTCACGTGATTTCAGCAGATTGACACGCGCTCCGAATCATAAATCTGCTGATTCATAACCGTTCTAATCTTTATTTGAGGATTGAAAACAAACCCGGAAGAGAAGCCAATGCTGAAATAAGTCGTAGTTTTTGTTATTTTTGGACCAAAATGTATTTTCGATGCTTCAAGAGATTCTGATTAACCCACTGATGTCTCATATGGACTACTGTGATGATGTTTTTATTCCCTTTCTGGACATGGACAGTATAGTGTGCATACACTTGCATACGCAGTCGGACTAAATATAAAATATCTTAAACTGTGTGTGAAGATGAACGGAGGTCTTAGGGGTGTAATGACATTAGGGTGAGCCGTTAATGACATCAATTTCATTTTGGGGTGAACTAACCCTTTAAGGCCGCATGTCCACCAAAGCTGCATATTTTATCCAGCTGAAAACGCTCTGCGCGGTGCTGCTTCCCTTAGGCCGTGGACACAGGGGAAACAACCTAATGGGAAAAAAGGTTATTTTATGAACTGTTGACAGAACAGTTCTCTGGGGAAGCAAAAGTGATTCTTCTGTGGCATTGATGCTAAAACACCCCTTTGAATCTTTATTTTTAAGAGTGTGATATCAATTTCAACACAATTTAAACTATTCCAGTGACTTTTCTCAGTTCCAGTGTTGTCATGATTTGTGTGTTTAGGATTTGCTCCTCTAAAGTGCTGCTGTTGTTCATGCTAAGTGGTGAAGCATGGTATGAAGAGCAACTGAGACACGAGCCCTGCTTCTTTATCTCCATCTCTCTCCCCATACTAACTTCTTATTCACTTCCTCTGACTGTCACAGTGTTCTGCTGATCGATCGCGTTACGCAACTCCGCGGCATTCCAGTCTCCCCCGCATGACAGGAGAGCAAGGACAGACACACACTTAGACTAGAGACTACAGTCAAGTCTTTCTAACCCATACCTCAATATATCACAATAGTTGTTTCTGTTAGGTCTATAAAATGTCCTATCCATTTGCTGTAGTGGAGCTTTCAGCCTGTCACATGGACTAAAATCAGACTAACAGACAATTTTTAAAACTCGAAAAACTTTTAAATAGCAATTCTGAAACAACTAATTTTTAAACAGTTAAGATCTGTGCTGAGATTAAAGCCTACTGGTGTAAGCAAAATGAAGCAAAATCGAATCAGAGTAGATGACCCGATGAGTTTATGGTGTGCTAAATAGGTGTGAAGCTTTAGTTTAAACAATCAGATTGGATAAGTAGCTGCTAATGTATGTTAATGACAATTACACTTACTGTGAAACGTGTAAATGTCATTGAAGGAATGAATTAAATCACTGCATGTCTTTGCTTCAGAAGGTTTTATTTAAAAACATTGTTCAGTAAATGGGGTAGGGCTGCACGATTACTCGAAATCGAACCGCAATCGCGATTTGGCTTGTGTGCGATTATGAAATCAAAAAGGCTGCGATTTTAATTAAATAAATAAATGCCCAGTGTGTTAGCGAAGAGCGGCTCTGTGATAAACACTGCTCCGTCTGAAAGACTGCGAGTTTGAGTCGCTTATAAACGTACGTTTGAAAAAGCAACAAACATCTTCACAAACTAGTGAAGCGTTCATAAACCTGTTCAACAAAAGACAACGTTTAATAACATGTTTTACCTCACTTCATATCGTCAGTCGAGTGTGTGTGTGAGCTGATGTGGCTTCTCATCAGAGAGGCAGACGAGGCGTTATTTTATAGCAGTCTATGTCAATCAGCACTGCATTATAATACACTTTATTATTATGAAATACCCTTGACGGCTTGAAGAACTCAAATACACCATATTTTGCTGCAGTCGTGTTTATTGTCGTCATGTTTAATCAAAGCGTCTCTATCTTCTGTTTACACAGCGTTAGCTTCACATCATGGATTTCCTGAAAACTAACGTCAATTACTTCTCTGAGGCAAATGTGGCGGTTTCCGCTCGAGGGCGCCCTCTGGCTTTCAGTATGAATTAAAAACTTTTGGGTATTGAATAATAAGAAATGAATGCTTAATACATTTTAAAACTTAATAAACTTAAAAAATATATAAATTTGTTGGACAATCCATGTTTTTCTTCAGTGTACAGGAGTTTTTTTCTCCCCACAGTGGATGCACAAGAGGTTCATATGTCATATTAAAGAAAGACTTTAGGAATAACTCCTTAGGCTTAGACCTTTCTAATGTTTTTTAGTCATAGGCTGTCTGCATATTAATTGGTAACCCAGCTGTGTTTTTTTTTTGTGTAAAATACGTTTTCTGTAAAATATTACAAAAATAATAATAATAATTAGTATTATATTGTTATATTTATTCTGACATATTCTTTTTTATTTGTAATTATGAAAATGTTATTGTAATGGTAATATTTCTTATTTTTAAAAATATTTTTTGCAGTAAAAATAATCATAATACTTATTATTAGTCACATTAATATAAAAACAGAAAATGTTATATACACACACTTTTCATTTGTAAAAAATTATAATAACAATAATCGCATTTTAAATCGCAATCGCAATTTTACCCAGAATAATCGCAATTATATATTTTCCCCAAATCGTGCAGCCCTAAAATGGGGCAAAAATGGTTTTATGTAACTATGGCCCTGTTTACACCTGATATTTAGATGCATTTTGGTTGATCGGATCACAAGTGGACGACAGGTGTAAACGGAGTCTAAAACATTTTAAGCTTGTCCACTTTTCAACAACATCCAGAGGTAGTGGAGAAAACATTCAAACAGCCATAAAAACATTCAAACAACCATAAAAACAATCAGACAGCCATAAAAACATTCAAACAGCCATAAGAGACCATCTTCTCTCTGTCTACTGACCCAACGCGGAAACATTATGGGAAGAGCGCTAGCCAGATGGGATTTTAACTAGACCCCTCCCTTGAACAAATCAGGACAGAAGTGGTTGAAAGTGGACAGAGACGGATTAAAACACCAGATGTGAACGGGAATGTGTCTCACTCGTCTGCTTAATGATCCAATCAACCAAAAATCATAATAGCAGTAAACAGGGTCCAGAGCCTTAAAGCTTTCCCAGTTAAATAGTGCTCTACCGTACTAACTCACTCATCCAAAGAAAATGAGTTCTAGGAGAGCTCATCTTACTCAAGAAAAACAATGTTCACACATTTGAAAAAAAAAAAAAAACTATTATGAAATATTCACTAAATACTGACAAAATCCACTGGAAATCCAAGTATTTGAAAATAGAAAATATGCATTATTTTGTAAGCCTGTTTCTGGAACAAAATAAAGATAATTGCAACTTTTTATATCACGATTCTGACTTTGTTCTAAAGTGTTGTTAAACTGCGAGATGTTAACTCAACATTGTGAAATATACTCATATGCGAGAAATAGTACATTTTTTTACACATTTTCTGTTTTTCATTACTACTCATCATGGTTTAGTGATTTGTGATATAAAAATCTCGCAATTTTAAGATAAAGGGGACCTATTATGGGGACCTGTTTGAACAAATTTGTTGGCAGTGTGTACACAATCACCCTATAAATGGTAAAAATACACCCACTCTTTTTTAATCCCAATAAATCATAAGCAGCGTTTCAGAACAAGCTGTTTTCAGTTTCTATACAGTGTGACGTGACGACACGTAGTGTAAGACCCCGCCTCCAACTGCAGACAGACTCCGCCCTATTAGCATATACCCCGCCCTCAGTGAGCTGAGGAAATGTTTTCTTATTGAAGCTACTAAAGTTATTCATCAAGAGCAGTGAGTGGTTTTCTGTTTGATTCATATCAACAGCAGATAAAGCAGTAGGTGCTGTATATTACACTGCTGTCACTTTAATGCACAGATCTAATTTACACATGCTATTTTTTTCCCTGCTGTTTACATTCACAGACATAACCGACTGTCTTTATGTGAACTTTGAGTGTTTTTGACTTAACCTTGTGTGTTTTTGACGGTTAAGCGCAATACGACGTGAAAAAGATTTTAGATTAATACTCACATGACGCGCTGTCTGACATTCAGCTTTCTGTGTGTGTGCTTCGAGTGTGTGCGTTCAGAAAACCAAATATCAGAAGTTTACACTGAAATAGCTTTAATACGCGTTCAGATAAAACACTTTCATGATGATGAAGAACTGCAGGGTCATGTGAGTGTTGCAGCGATAGAGATGATAATCAAAACAACACAGACATTTCATTTTTTTTGGCAGAGTACCTGAGGCACGAGCTGTTCAGGCTCCTCCCTCTTCTGGATAGGGGGCGGGGAGCAGCAGCTCATTTGCATTTAAAGACACATGCACAAAAATAGCATGCATTTCCTTCCACTCAATTTACAATACGGTGTAATAAATGATCCGTGATGTATTTTGAACTGGACCTTCACAGACATACTCTGTGGACACCGGAGACTTGTAAAAAGGGGCAAAATAGATCCCCGAATATAAAAATGTCATAAATTCTGACAACAAAAGGCACAATTGTGAGATGTTTCCTCAAAATTGTAAGATATAAACAGTCTTCTATACATTGTTCATTGTCAAGGTCACCTGCATATTTTTTGACAGTTGCTGGCCAAGAAAAAAAAACACCCAACAGATGATTCACTATCGCATGCTATTTTTGTATCTGAGGTTCCAGCTATACACAACATGTTGAGTGTGGCGTGTGTGTATGTTTCCTGCATGGATGAGCAGTGCTTTTCCAGACTGCTGAACATCCGCAGTGATTTCTGGAAACTGTAGCACTCCTCAAACACCTTCACAGCCTGAATCATTCAACCTGTTCGCCTTCTGAAATGATTCATCCATCTGAGCACACACATCAGAGTCCTCTTCACCGACGCAGAGTGTTTATCTATGTAGGAGAGGATATCTAAACGAACTCGTTTATATTTAGAGCCTCATTCATGAGTCATAAACGCACAATGGAAAACTAGGACTTCGGCAGTTATATTTACTGCTGTGCAAAATGAGGCTGAGGAATCAAGAATATTAATCGAACAGAATAATACATGTTATGAGGGGCTGGTGTTACTCATACGGCTAGAGGGAATTTCGCAGAAAGTGTGCCGTGTAGATGTGACATATTTCACTAAACATTTCACTAGTGACTGAGGTGCATGGCTATGACGTACACAGTTGATTTTCTATCACAGTGGGGATTTTCCACTGGAGATACATCAGCCCAGTGTGTCCCACAAATGTCAGACTTGCTTTGTTTGATCTAATGAGCCCTGCGGCTCACGCAGTTACGACAGAGGGATATCAAAAATAATCATCATGGAGAAATACTGACTCTCTCACACACACTCACATGCCTCATTTTGCATACACAGAATCTCGGACCACCCAATAATTTGATATAATTTTACACGTATAACAGCAAGAAAGTAGATCCCCGGAGGAGGAACATTTTTTAAGAACTGAATTCATATATCTACTAAAAAAAAACCCCACCAAAACACCAGCTGATTAAAAGAAATTAAAGGTACAGTATGTAAGATTTTTGCATTAAAATATCCAGAAACCGCCAGAACAATGTTATATATTTGTTGACTTGTGTACAATTATCCCAAATGTTTCCTACAATGTTTAAATCCAGAGAAATTCGCTCTTTTAAGCAGTGGCACGGCCCGTGACCTCTAGCGGCAAAACTTACATACTGTGCCTTTAAAGCTAGGTAAGAATGACCTAAAACACTTTTGTCCAAATGTGTTTAAACTTTCTTTATATGTCAATACATAATTAAAATGTAAGTACTCTGGAAAAAGAGTATAAAAATCAAGTGAATCTAGACGTTTTAATCTGCAATAAACACACCTCATTATTTTCTTTCGGGACGAAACAAGTGATTGGCTTGGGCGACTGTCGCTCTTTCTTGCTACCATGGCGACCACCGCTTTCGCTACAGGATCCGCCCACACATGCGCTAACACCTATCAAGAGCAAGAGCATTCAAAATGCACGGTGCCGGGTTTTGCAGCCAGCGAAGGCAAACAATGCAAAAAAAAAAGGAAGACAGTAGGCCTACATGTAAAGGCAATGCACAGAAAGTCTTTGAATAAACAAAGAAATCAAACGCGAGTAAATATCAGCGTGGCTTTCCAACGATGGTGAGAACTGAGGGACCTGAAAAACGACTCATTGCTGTATTTCTGCTGGACAGGTCATCTTTCATTTTGATTATAAATTGTTTTGGTTTATGTTTTCATGAAGCATGTATCAAGAGCACATGAAGCTGCCTAATATAGCTAACATAACATTACTTAGCATAAAGTTACAATATTATACACTTAGCCATTAGTAGAGATGATAAATACTCAATGTGCTTAGCTTAAGTTGATCGCTGTCGTGTTGAATTTCACCTAAATTTAACTTTAGAGAGTCTGCTTTTAGCTATTAGGCCAGCCGTAGTTGGAACCAGCTTCCTGAACAGATCAGATGTGCTCCAACAGTAGCCACATTCAAATCCAGACTCAAAACACATCTGTTTAGCTGCGCATTTACTGAATGAGCTCTGAGCACTGTATGTCCGACTGATTGCACATTATCTATGCAGTTATCTTATCTAACTGTTTTAGTTTACCTTTGTTCTTTTCTTTGGTTATCATCATTTTAATATTTTTAATTCTCTTTACATTGTATTCTTTTTCTTATGCATTTGTATCTCTATTTTAATTCCTTTCTATGTAAAGCACTTTGAATTGCCACACTGTGTATGAAATGTGCTATATAAATACATTTGCCTTGCCTTGCCTTTAGATAACAAAATGCATGTGTAAAAGCTAGTACAGGAACTTTTTTTAGAGCTAAGTTAGCTTTAGCTACTAATCAACAATGCTTTCATCATGGGAACTCTTACATGCAAAACACAGTATATGTTATGAATCTTACACGAAATTCATCTTCATCACAGAATAACTGATGTTATTGGGAAAACATGATGCTACCTGTTTTTAGCTTTGCCTCATAAATATAACTAGCTTGTTACCGAATCAAACAAAAATATATTTTAAACTTTACCAGTACCGGTATTCTAGCCTGATAGTGAGTACTAAAAGACATCTTATTTGTTTATATTCATTCTGATAAAGTTAGATGTTTTATTACATGTGATTCTGACATGATGTGACTGCATGCACTCCGCTCGTCTGAGGTCAATAATGGGTCCTGCACACTGCGATTTTTCAAAATCCTTTGCGAATGTCCCTTGTCAGACTGTACGAACATGATCGCCATGTCACACTGTAAGATCTCAGTTGACATTAATGTCAGACTGCACGATAGTTAAGGCGCGCTAAAAACGGACGCGCGCAAGAAAACTCACCCGGAGCTTTATATCATCAATGAATGACGCGTTCAGTGACAGTGAGCTGAATTACACGCGGGACTGAAATGCTGGCTACAAATAAATCTCTAGCTCTCGTTTTGGTCATAGTTTGTCTTGAAAAACGGAGATATTTGACTGTCGTCGTAGGAGAAGTCACACTGCAGGATTGTGTGCCAAATCTTCTGACACTGCCAGAATTTCGTCTGAGGTAAAATTTGATCGCAGCGCTCATTAATCGGCTGCCGGTGAACATGTCAAACTAACGACCAAAGACGTCAGATTTTAGCCTAGGATCAGAGGAATCTTTTAGGATTTGCTAAATTTGTCCCAGACGGCCAAATCGTGGCCAAAATCGCACAGTGTGCACCCGGCTTAATGCGTCTTCCAGCTGATTGGTCGGTGAGGCGTGTTCATGTGTTTTGGGGGCGTGGCTTTGGAAAGAGCCCAGAAGGGTGAAGGTGGAGTGAATGGAAATAATGAGCTGTCTTTAAAACAGTCGTGAGAGGTCTACAGACACTCAATTTTTATACTTTCTTTTTTAGAGTACTTACATTTTAATTATGTATTGATATATAAAGAAAGTTTAAACAAATTTGGAAAAAAAAGTTTTTTAACCAATTCTTACCTATCCTACCTTTAAGCAAAATTATTTACAAAAAAAAGTTAGTTGTTTAGCCGCCCTTTAACACAGACAGCAGCTTGTTTATAAAGCAACATTAATAAATTTAACTTAATTGTACATATACAGAAGTGGCCATACATTTTGTCCAGTGTTTAAAGAATGGACATCTTCACCCTTTATTCAAATATGATTACTACATGTGTTAAAGATTTTGTGCTTGCCTTGGAGTCGATTGTTTTATCTGTGATAACGCAATGAAGTATTTTTGGCCGAGGCTGTCATACAAAGATATTTTAACCTCGGTTATTTTAAATGTGCTTAACAAATAAAATTGTATTGTATTGTAATTGTATTGTATATTAAAAACACATGCAAAAACAAGAGAGAACCAATGAAATATTAATAACTAATCATGCTGTAGTCAGTGCATGCTTTTTCCTGTGAGCTTTTTGTTTTACTATTCATTTTCTTTTTGCATTGTAAGTTTAGTGTTTTGTTTTTCCTTCATATTTAAAATGTTTTACAAATCTAAAATATTTTCCCCAAAATTAGATGGTTTAATTGAACCTGTAGGGTCATAAAAAAAGAAATAATCACCCCTGGACATCACTTTTAACCACTAACGTACCTTTTGAGGATGTTGATGAAGGGACACAGAGGTTTGTTGTTTCTTTTTTTAACCATGTGATAATTTTTAAAGGGCCTAATAAGGGCTCCATTCTGCCAAGATACACAACTGCAAATAGCCGTCAAATAACCAATCAGCGTTCAACAAAGAGTCCTCGCCAGTGCTCTGCCTCTGCCTTATTATCAAAATCGTATTGTCCGTTAAACAGAGGCAGTCTCTCTCTTCACTGTGACCGTTCCACTGCCAAACAAAAACAAAGCTGCTGATTGGTTCATCCAAACATTCCCAGCCAATCTGTGACTGTTCCACTGCCAAACAAAAACAAGGCAGCTGTTTGGTAATCCAAACATTCCCAGCCAATCAGATTGAACTGCAATGGCTTTGTCTGCCCTGGCTGAGTAAACATGTAACAAACTCAAAATGCAGTAAGGGACACTTTGATGTGGCAGATATTAGGTCAGGGCATCAAGGTTTATTAAAGAACACATTTCCCATTTTCATCTTTTGAAATCAGAAGTATTTATTGAAACTAAACTGCAAAACAAATTGTGACTTTATAATGTCACGGATCAACGAACTGGGCTGTGTCATAATGCATTATATAAAAACAGCAATGTCTGATTCTGTAGGAGAGCACATTAGTTATCACAGCTGAAAACCAAAGGGCAAGACCTTTGTCTTCTGACAGATATCGCTTTCCTCTTCGAACTAGGGGTGTGCACGAATACTCGAATATCCGATCTGTAATTAATATTCGAAAACTAAAAATACTATTTGAATTTTAATGCATTGATTTGCTGGCCTAAAATAATAATAATGATTCATTACATTTATATAGCGCTTTTCTAGGCACTCAAAGTGCTTTACATAGAAGGGGGAATCTCCTCAACCACCACCAATGTGCAGCACACACCTGGATGATGCGACGGCAGCCATATTGCGCCAGAACGCTCACCACACACTAGGGCTGGGCAATATGGCCCAAAAAAATGATCACCGTGTGGTGAATTTATGATAAGCAGTCCACGCACGTCGCTCTGTTTTATGTTGGATGGTATCGCCAAAATATCTCCAAACCACTGAAGTTGAGCGAACTAACTCGTCAACAATATCCGTGTCATCCGAGCTGGTCGTGAGCTCTGAGTTTTCTTTACTATCGCTCATTTGTATCGCTCCACTTCACTCCAAACTTCCAAGCCTTTCAGTCACTTTGACTGTAGACAACAGCACGTGCGGCACACAGAAGTCTGCAATGCGCATGTGCAGCATTACGCATCACGCGTAAGCATTATATCGAGAATTTATCGAACTGTTGTTATCGATTTATTGAGGAAAATTATCGTTATCGTTTTATCGCCCAGTCCTACCACTCACCAGCTGATTGGTGGAGAGGAGACCGAGTGATGAAGCCAGTCAGGAGAGGGGGATGATTAGGAGGCCGTGATGGACAGAGGCCAATGGGCAAATTTGGCCAGGATGCCGGGGTTACACCCCTACTCTTTTTCCGAAGGACATCCTGGGAATTTTAACGACCACAGAGAGTCAGGACCTCGGTTTAACTTCTCATCCAAAGGACGGTGCTCTTTGACAGTATAGTGTCCCCATCACTATACTGGGGTGTTAGGACCCACACAGACCACAGGGTGAGCGCCCCCTGCTGGCCTCACTAACAGTTTTCCCAGTTGGTCTCCCATCCAGGTACTGACCAGGCTCAGCCCTGCTTAGCTTCAGTGGGAAACCAGTCTTGGGCTACAGGGTGATATGGCTGCTGGTTGTAAATGCACTGAATCAATGATAAAATCCCTCTAAATCTCGCAGTTATAACTAAATCCACTGGGTGGCGCTGTGGAGCGCTGTAAACACGTAGTTTAGTGTATTTCATCACGCAATGTTGTCTGCCTCGCGATGTTTGGAACTACTTAGATGAAAATTGAAAATGATCGTACAAAATGGAGTTGCTATTAATGAAATTAATGAATGAAACTGAGTTATCATAATATCACCACTACAACGAGAATCACATGAAATCCAAACACCAGCCGAATGAGGAAAGATTCCATAACTGCGTTCACGAGTGCAGGTAAGCCCATCTGTACCCCGAATGAGAGCGAGATTACTCTGAGATTACTAAATCTCAATGTAATAATAATAATAATAAAAATAATAATAATAATACTAACACTCATATTAAAAATTATTATTAAAACACTTTTTAAAGGAAATACAATTTCCTTCTATGTTAATTTGTTGTTGTGCAGCAAAAAAAAAAGTTTGTTTAAAGGCCCACTGAAGTGCCTCGAAACGCGCAGCATTATTCAATGTGTTGACAATTTCCCCTGAAACGGCTCCATCTGTAAGAAGCTCCTCCCCTTTTTGAAAATATATATATATATTTTTGATTTCAGGGGGCCTTTATTTTCATATGATTAAAAGATAAAATTAAATTAATGTTTTATGTCTTCATTTGATTGCCAGAATTAGTTTTAATTAATTCAATTAATTAGACATGCTTTTTGATTATTACAATTTAACTGAAACATTAAACAGAAAAAGACAGAATTTGTTAAAAATAAAACATGTAATTTGTGTTAAACTTTTGATTTAAAATGTTTGATTATTAACATTTTATTTAACCATTAAAATGGATTCCAAAAAAATAAAAATAACAATATTGGAATTTGGAATAAAATAAAGAACTTGGGGAAAATAAAATGATTTCATAACAAGGCTAAAATTTATGTCACACGCACTGTATTCATAACGTTCACATAGAAACTTCAGGCTAACGTTGTGCTTAAGGGACAGAGATAGTGTGGATAAAGGTTTAAAAATTGTTTAAATTCAGCATAAAGTAGGGATGCACCGATATGAAAATGTTATATGCTGATAACTCTTTATATTTGACTCCTGATAACCGATGTATTGACCGATATTTCTAAACCCAAACCAGGTTTCTAAACCTAAAGCCTGATTACAAAAACAAAAAAACTCACCATTAAAAGCCACGTCTCAATCACACAATTATAATGTAGTTTTTATTATAATTTTATGTAGTCTATATGATAGACTTAAGCTGCACATGTTGTGCTGAACTGTATTTTCCTTTATTGAAGTGATTCCAATCATATTTCAAGCAATCATGGTGAATAGAGCCCATCTGAAGTGTCTTAACTGAAGGAAATAATCCATTAATTATCGGCTTTAATATATAACTGGCTACGTTGTTTTATCAGGCCGATAACGGTAACATTAAAAATGAGCATATATCAGCCGATACCGATAAGGTTACTGATTTATCCTGCATCCCTAGCATAAACATGCAAAGATAGCAATACATAGAAACATTGCTTAGTACGAAAAAGCATCCAAAAGAATAACCGCATCTTACATAAGTGTTTAAGAAACATGCTCTTAATGTCCTAGAGCGACTAAGACACACACAGCGCCTCTCTTCACAGCCGCAGGTCCCCATGAGAAACCAGGCCATGTTACACAACATCAGCTGATATGAACTGTTTCAGCCTATGATGATTCTGTTATGAACAACAAGACTTGTGGGGAAAAAATAGCTCAGTAAAGATGAACTGAGTTGACGCTTGAACTTCGGACTGATTGGATTTAGAAGAGATGCAGAACATTACAATTCTGGCGGATGTGGATAAGCTCTAAAACACAAAAAGCGGAAATCAATCAGCTAATAAAACTTCTCATCCGATGACTGATATTAAAGGTCAAGGGTCTAAAGCCAGAACTGGAAAGAGGAATTTTTTGTGCTTGTATTACCAAAGACAGTGTGTTGCTGATCTTCTGACCTGATCTCACTGCAACACAAGACTGATATTAGATCTGCTTTCTGGTCTGGATATGGTGACACTGAACAGACAGTCCCACAAAACAGACTGCTCAGGGAAAATATCTGCCCAACACAGACCTGAGATCAACAGAACATCATATCACATCGTTACACAAATACAGTCATCATAATATTTATACCCTTGAAAATGCGTTTTTCCAGCCATTGTTTGTGAACAGATTGAGCATCGCCGCTGTGAGTAATTACTGCACGTTTAAATCATCACTGATTGTTTGATTACATGCATGAATTAAAGTGGAGATAAATTCACTGTGTGCATCTGTCAGCTGCTCATTAACTCGACATCAATCACATCTGTAGAGCAGGACAAATCACACACACACACCTGCACTGTGACACTTCTGAAAATGAATGATTGTTTTTAAACTCTCCTTCTGGGCACATCACCTTTAAGTACAGGTTTCATTTTACTTAGCTTTACTTTTGAACATTCTGGCATTTATATGGACAGTACACGGACTCCCTCATTTATCTGAAAGAGGGAGATCCTACTAAGCCTGGATGGCAGCCGAACTCAGCCCCGCCCACAACATTTGAGCTCGGGCAGTTGGGTCTGGACTCGATCCATAGAGGAGTGATTATGCCTGAACAAAAACTGTTTGGACCAATGAAATCATCAGGGCGGGCTTTAGACGATGACGGACAGATGATCACAGGAACGTAATCATCACGTCATCAAAGGGGCTTGGGTTGAATTTGTTCAAATCCTAAACGGAGAACTTGTTCATATATGCATCGCCTTCACAATTTCTCTCAGAAATATTGATCATGTTGGGTAAGTACTCTGTGTACCCTTAAAATATATTTTTTTTATAACACCGGCAAAAATCGTTTATTCCAGCGCGCGTACAGACAGGGTTGCCAAGTTTTTACAACAAACCCGCCAACTACTAGCCCTAAACAATAGCTTCTCGAGGGGTTCTCTGAAAAAAAAAAATGGCGTTTGAGGGGTAAATGTCTGTTATTTTGGCAGGGTTGCCTGCTAAAATTCACATTCCTGGGTCTATATGTCACATAATTGAGGTCGCTTCAACCTGCGGACGTGGAAGACACCCCACGGGGAAAAAAACGCAGACTTGGCAACACAGTGCAGTTGAGTTCTGTTGACATTTGGCAACTAACATTATGTGTCGCTCTGTTGCTCTGGCGGTTGTAGGTCTGCCCAATTGAGGTCTTTCCTGGTTCGGTTGAAACACGCCCCATAATCACAGCCCAATGGAGCAGCAGACTCATATTCTGACTAGAACTGAGTATGACCACGTCAGGCTAGGTTACCATCATTCTTTAAAATATCTTCTTTTATGTTAAGCAGAAGAAAGAAACACTTACAGGTTTGGAACAACATGCGATTGAGTAAATGATGAGAGAATTTCAATTTTGGGGTGAACTACCACTTTAAATCTGCAGTTAAAATATGACTTAAGGTGAAGATCACTGATCTGGACTTTTATATGGAATATACACTATATTGCCACAAGTATTGGGACACCCCTCCAAATCATTGAGTTCAGGTGTTCAATCCCTTCATGGCCACAGGTGTATAAATCAAGCACTAGGCCTGCAGACGCTTCTACACACATTAGTGAAAGAATGGGTCGCTCTCAGGAGCTCAGTGAACTCAAGCGTGGGGCCGTGATAGGCTGACACCTGTGCAATAAGTCCATTCGTGATATTTCCTCACTACTAAATATTCCACGCTCAACTCTTAGAGGTATTATAACAAAGTGGAAGCGATTGGGAACAACAGCAGCTCAGCCATGAAGTGATAGGCCACGTAAAATCACAGAGCGGGGTCAGCGCATGCTGAGGGTTACAGTGAACAGAAGCCAGCAACTTTCTGCAGAGTCAACAGCTACAGACCTCCAAACTTCTGTGGCCTTCAGATGAGCTCAAGATCAGTGTGTAGAGAGCTTCATGGAATGGGTTTCCATGGCCGAGCAGCTCATCCAAGCCTTACATCACCAAAGGCAATGCAAAGCGTGGGATGCAGTGGAGTAAAGCAGCCGGTTTGGGTTTGGCGGTTGCCTTAGATCCGGTGAAAGGAACTCTTAAAGGTGCCCTAGAATGGTGGCATAGTTGATAAATAAGAGTTCTGTAAATGGAAATCACATACCATGAGCCTCAAACACCACTGTTTCCTCCTTCACTATGTAAATCTTTTACTTGAAAAAGCCCACTGAAAAACGGGCGAATCCCAACATAACACTAACTGTGATGCAACAGTCAGGATCATTAATATTTACGCCTCCCCAAATTTGCATATAACCAGCCCATGTTTAAGGCCAGGCGGTATTAACATGGACATGCACCGAATCAACAGAAGTTCTGCAGGTAGGTGAGGACTATATAATGAAATGGCAGATCATGGATATAAATGTTATGTTCCACCTGATGTTCCAGCAGGCATGGCTGATGTTTATCTATAACAGGATACATCCGATGTTTTACTTAAACATGTGCAATCTGGCAACCATGTGCACGCAAACTCTCTCTCGAGCGTGCAGATGATCTGAAAACACAAGTAAGCTGCATTTCAGCATTTCCATATGAGATGTTCTGCTTAAAGTGTCATTCAGTCGGTCTGTGTTCTTTCACGACTCACAAACTGCTTGTGCTGTTTAGGACTGTGTTAGCTGAATAACTGCCCTTGTGTCAGCTACTGAAATTACTGAAACTACTCAACATTATTATTCATGATCCTTTCAAATAAGGCAAAAACAGACCATTTCATTATAGGGACAATTTCTAGGGTTGTAAATGGGCCTGTAAAACTGTATCTAGACAATTTTTGCCCTTGAATAAGCCTCAAACCTTTTAGGTAGATATCAGAGAACAATTTAAAATATTGTTTCAACTCATTCTAGGGCACCTTTAATGCTTCAGCATACCAAGACATTTTGGACAATTTCATGCTCCCAACTTTGTGGGAACAATTTGGGAAGGGACTGTCCTGTTCCAACATGACTGCGCTCCAGTGCACAAAGCGTCGGCCCATTAAGACATGGATGAGTGAGTTTGGTGTGGAGGAACTTGACTGGCCTGCACAGAGTCCTGAGCTTAACCCCATAGATCACCTTTGGGATGAATTAGAGCGGAGACTGAGAGCCAGACCTTCTCATCCAACATCAGTGCCTGACCTCACAAATGCGCTTCTAGAAGAACGGTCAAAAATCCCCATAAACACACTCCTAAACCTTGAGGAAAGCCTTCCCAGAAGAGCTGAAGCTGTTAGAGCTGCAAAGGGTGGGCCGACTCCATGTTAAACCCTAGGGATAAAGAATGGGATGTGTGCGTGTAAAGGCAGGTATACCAAAAATGTTGGCAATATAGTGTATAATGTGATATTTGCTATGTAAAACATTTTTGTGTAAATTGTATTGTCTTTTTTACTCTATGTACTTTTATATATAACATCATCTTGCAGAGTGACAGCAGATGCAAATTATCTGTATAGCCAATGAAAAAAATCAAAAAACAAGTAAACTAAGAATCCCATTTGGAGGCAGTGTGGTGCACAAGACCAAGATGGAAATGAGGGCTCATATTCCACAGTAATATTCATATTCATAAATGCTGTAACTGAGCTCTTCACCCTGGTAGCACATATGGTTAAAACAGAGGTCATCTGAGGGCAAAACTCATTCAATCTCATCACAGTTGACGTTTATTAGAGAATTTTCATTAGAGACTTTCAGAAGAGCAGACAGACACACAGAGGCATGCTGGGTAATTGCATTCCAGTACTCACCCTCTCCTCCAGGCCGGTCTCTTCTCCAGGAGTTTCTTTTCCATCGGGTATGTCTCTGCAGACGGGCGGAGCTTTCTTCAGTGCCGGCTCGCGGTTCAGGGTGGTGTAGCCCACGTGTTCGTAGATAGGGTTGATGGTCATCTTAGATATGTATTCGGCTGCTTTGGTCTCGATGTACAGCGTGATCAGACCGTCCGTTACCAGGTCGTGGATCGACTCAAAACGCTTCTCCCCCACAAAATGCTTCCCATCGTAAAAGAGACGGAAGTTTCGGGTCTGATTCCCAAAGCTGAAAGAGAGAATGAGGAAATGAGTGTGTGTTGGACTCGAGTGCTGTAACACACAGCTGTGAGAAGATCCAGAGAGAAATGATGAATGAACATGGACGCACACACATACTGAACATCTAAGGCCGTATCAGCTTCCTGTACTTGGGCTTGTAGTAGTTATGAGGGCGAAGAGATCATATGTTGATCAATATCAGGACCGGATACTCTTCTTCCACACACACATGCACTTCTGGTTTGCTATCTTTGTGGGGTCTATGGTTTTTATACTGTACAAACCGTATATTCTCTCCCCTTATACTAACACTACCCATCAAATAAACTTTCTAAAAAAAATTTAAAGGGGTGATGAATTGAGAAATCAACTTTTCCTATCCTTTTGATATATAAAAGGTCATGATAATATAAGAATATCCTGTAAGTTTCAGAGCTGAAAACTTTCATTTAGTCAAAGAAATCTTTTATAGACACCAGGCCCAGAAAACGATCGTGAGCTTCATTCTTACGTCGTAGCGCTACGAAACACCGCCTCTACAGAACGTGTAATTCAGTAGCCCCGCCCACCGACTCATAGAGCCGATCGGCTCGCTAGCCAGCAGCAATAACAATGTGGAAGAAGATAGCAAGATATTGTGGAAAAACACAGTCGCTGCATAAGCTTCCTTTGGATCCTAATATTAGGAATGTATGATGCTTCATTTATTTTGAATGAAGTTCCAGCTCACATGGGGAAGACTGTTTGTGTGTTCGCTTCATTTCACTGTGGAATCATTTGTAAATAAGTCTCAGCTAGAGCTGGATTTGCAGACATGTTGAGATTAAAACACAATGCTGTGCCTTCTATATTGGATCCGACAGGAATGGTGCAACACACTTACGTGAGTAAACGTCTTTTTTATATGTAATAGTACTAGCCCTGGGGCTGTACCAAACCAAAACGTACACCCGTCGGCAGAAATTATTTCTTGATCTGGGCGCGCACGTGTGTGTGTGTGTGCATGAGTGCCCAGTTTGCGCTTATATCGACCGATCGTGTGGGTGCGGGCCATGAAATTCAATCGCGGGTGGATGAGAAATAAATCATTGTGTTTGTCTGATAAAGACAAGTTGCAGTTAACGCTTTCACAATAATCTCTCCCTTATGTGAACTGAACTGACAGGGGCTTTATATGACAGCGGAGCTGAAGCTCATTAAATATGCAAATATTGTCCAATCCTAGCCGTGGGCGTTTACTTCCAAGTCTCCAGTGAAACGCCCATCAAAACCCAGCGTTCAGGAGAGAGCCTCAAAACCAGTGAAGAAAAAAGCCTATTTCTTATTAGTTATGATTTTTTTGAATGTAAAAAGCACACAAACGTCATTAAATGACCTCAGACAACAGTATAAAAGAAGAAAAAAAGCCACTTCATGACACCTTTAAACAATATCACTTAGTATGATTTGTAAACTGTTTTCCTTATGGGACCAAAAATTGTCATCTTTGTGGGGACATTTTGTCCTCATAACGTATGGTTTTCTTGGACACACACACAAACACACCACGCACACACAGACACACAGATACACACACACAGGTCATAAACCAGTTTACGTTACACCAACAGACATGTAAACATCTATTCTACAAGTTTATCATAGTACTTTTAACTTAAAGTTTATCAATAGGCTTTTGCAACAAACAATGATAATTATATATCCACTCATCAATATTTACTGAATCTTCACCCTCTGGCTGACCTGTGGAATAGCCCAGAGCATGTCTATGTGTACATGACCTCTGTTTTATTGGCTAATCTTTGAATACCGGTTTAGTTCACACTAACAGGCAAGCATTAAGGCTATAATATACTAACAGCGAAGTTTTATGATTCTTAGCTTGAAATACCTGATCATACCTCAGAGCCACACTCACCTATTACATCATCGTGCACCGACCCAATGGAACTTTTCCGGGAAGTTCACTTTGGCAAGCGGTTTCTAACCCAAAACAAACTCCAAACAAACTTAGATTTGGTTTGATTTTGTTCCAAATGACATCACATCTCGATTTTGCTTTAAGTATGTTGGGGCCTTTTGAATTACATTTAATCATTTAGAATTAATCATAGGGTTAAAGTTTGACTGGTTAATGCCTGGCTCACACTACAGGAGGTTTAGGCCGATTTATGCCCGATTTTCCCCTCCCGAGACTCGGAGAAAAAATCTTTTCCAGGACTCGATCGGTTCCGATGTTCGGCGCAGATTATCTGGTAATGTGAGGCGTTCAGAGATCAAATCTTGCACCTCACGATCTGCTCTCACGCAAATCGGGCTTGCCCCGATCATATCAAACATGTTTGATATTTATCGGGATGAGCAAGATTGTAATAACGTCAGTAGTCACAATAGCCAATAGGAAACAAGTCTACGACGAGACATTTCAAAATGGCAATCGTGAGTTGAGTTGCAGTAGATTGCTTTAGCTCTGAGAGAGAGAGAGAGAGAGAGAGAGAGAGAGAGAGAGAGAGAGAGAGAGAGAGAGAGAGAGAGAGAGAGAGAGAGAGAGAATATCAGCATTTCTTGCTTTTCTAACAATTTCTAACATTTATAATATGTTTAGAATGTTTTCATAGAATTGCCTTTACAGGGACTTTAAAGGGACATTTCACCTCTAAAATTATGTTAATAAAAAATTAAATAAAAAACTTTAATACAGAAGCTTTTAATCAACGTTGTTTATTGAAGACTATGTATGTTTATTTTTAGCCTACATTTATTCATTCAGTTTCATACTTAAATGCTACTGTACACCTCTGAGCTATAAATCTTTATATACATATTATATGATACAATACACTGGGAATGTGTACAAGTGCTTTTTAAGTAAAGTTTTAAGTTTAAGTAAGGGTTTTCAAGTCTTTCAAGTAAAATAAAGAAAGTATTGCAATAAAAAAAATTCTCCTTAACCTTTTTCTGTTCCTGTCGCCTAAGAATAGAAGAGCAAAAAAAACGAACCGAACCGAAAAACCGTGGTTAAAAACTGAGGTATGTATTGAACCGTAGACTAACTGTATTGTAGCATCCCTAATTAAACACTGTTTCACATTATTTTTGTGAGAAGAAAACATCAACTTCTGAAAGTGAACAGGTGTTTTTTCTTGTAGCATTACATAAAAAGTAAGTGTCATTTTAACATTTTAGGGTTTCAGCCAACATTAGGATTATTTAACAACAGAAATTGAATCAAATGTAAAAAATAAAGCACTGCTTAGTCTTTACTGTATTAATTAAATTTATATTGATTCTTATTTAAACAACAAAAGCTATTCAGTCAAGAGCAGTGAGTGATTTTCTCTGTCTAATGTTGTTTGATTAACTTTAAGCACACAGAGGGAAGCAGGAATATTAGGCTACCGTCACTTTAAGAGCTGCACGAAACCAATATACTGTACTGTTACACACACACTTTCTTTCTCAACTCTTTAATCCACTTAAAACAAACTGACTATGTTTACATGAATGCTTAGCAAGGCGGCCATTTTGTGTTTGGCCATATAAGCTATGGAAGATGAGTGAATTTAGGACATGTGCTGTCCGAGAAGCGGACTTCTGTGCTGATCTTTTGAAGTATTAAACTCATGTCGTTATCGCAAATTGTCGCAACATGAATGCATACTGTGATATGTACATTTGCGATATATCGCCCAGTCATTTTAGAGTGAAGCGAGGCACTGTGCTCATTTAATATTTATATCGAACAGTATTAGAAAACTGCAGGTTGACAATCTATTGTAACATGATCAGAGATGGTAATGCTGTTATGAGCCGCTGGAAACAACAGGACAGCTGAGCTGCTGAGGTTTTATAAGCCTGTGCTTCCTGTTTGAGCTCCCACAGAGACACACACACGCCCAAAATCAGATGCATGCAGTTGGATCTGAAAACACTTACAGATACGCACAACAAGGAGATCATATCAGAAACACACAGTTAGAGGTCTGTATGGACTCTTGACTCGCACACAGAAACAGACACACCACACACACACACACACAAACATATGCACAAAGGCTAATGTCATTAAAGCCTGATGGCAATAGAGCTCTTTGATGTTAAAGCTTCTGCGCACAGTACACAACAGATGCTTTCTCCGAGGAATCACATGCCTGAGGAAGAGCACATGAGAGACTGAGAAACAGAGACACAGAGAGAGAGAGAGAGAGAGCGAGAGAGAGCGAGAGAGAGCGAGAGAGAGAGAGAGAGAGAGAGAGAGAGAGAGAGAGAGAGAGAGAGAGAGAGAGAGAGAGAGAGAGAGAGAGAGAGAGAGATTGGACTAGAAAGCAGCCGCGTGCAGTGTGTGGCAGTGTGTGTCCGTCTGCTCAAGTGAGCTGATTAAAGGGATTATCTCTGGATTTTTTGTGTCTAGGGCACACACAAACACGCACACACACACGCACACACACACACACACACACGTCTCGTTTACTATCTTTCTGGGGACTCTCCATAGGCGTAATGGTTTTTATACTTTAGAAACCGTATTTTCTATCCCCTTACACTGCCCCTGCCCCTAAACCTACCCATCATTCTGCATTTTTACTTTCTCAAAAAAACTCATCCTGTATGATTTATAAGCATTTTGAAAAGTGGGGACCGCTGGTGGGCCCCACAATGTAGGTGATCTCAGGTTTTACTATCCTTATGGGGACATTTTAGCCTGACAAGCCAGACCCACATCAAGATGTTTGGTCTGGAAACTCACCATTTGCAGCTCAATCCGAGGGGCGGATAAACGGTTGTCTTTCAAACTCCCTCTGCACGCGATAGGATAGCGCTACAACCAACCAGAGCAAGGAAAGTGAAGCAGAGCTTGTTGACAGATTAAACTTTCGGCGTATCCGGTTAGCAAAACTCAGAACACATCTTCCCTTCTTAAGAATGACTTCAGTGCCGTTCTTTGTTCTTTTCTCAGAGAAAAGCTTAACTCCAAGTCTTCCAGAATCGCGGTCAAAGCTGATTCGAAAGACTGCCGTTTGTCCGTTTCTGTGTTTAATAGTAGCACGCAAACGCAACTAGGCTGTCATTATGTGAAGCCCCGCCCACCGACTCTATACACGATGTGATTGGCCCGGCAAGAGTTAGAGGAATACAGCTCAGAAGGGTATTGAGAGTTGCTAGACGATACTCACAGCAGATTAGATTTGCTGCGGCTAGGATGCGTCTAGATTTCTAGGCTAGGGACATTTGGTTCCCACAATCTAATATAAATAAGGACACACACACACACACACACACTTTGTTTCACTAAATTGGTGAGGGCATTGCATAGACTTCCATTGATTTTATTTCAGGTTAATGGCTTAACCCAACGTCTACCCCTAAACCTACTAGTGTTGGGCCGATAGACGAAGGCTGACAGACATGATGATGTTAAGCAGGCATCATGATTTCCCGTTCCCCCCACAAATAATAAAAGTTGTTCCTGATTACAATACACATTACATTTAAAACAATTCAATAAACACAATTTAAACACTAAAGATTTTATTTTACTTTCACAAGGAAGGTTTGGCTATAGTTAAAAAATAGCAAAAACAGTAGCCTAACATAGATTTCAGGCATTATTAAAGACAAGTAAACACTCAGGAATAATAAAAAAAAAAATAGATATACCAATTAGCAATCGCACAAATAAATATAACTGAACAAAGATACTATTGAAATAAACATTTTTAGGTATTCAGGTGCAGAAACCAATCAAATGTAAAATAACAGTGCACTTTATTAATAAAATATATACTATACATTACTATAGCCTATATTTTATGAATATAGTATTAATTAATTGTATTAATATAGTAATATACACTCACCTAAAGGATTATTAGGAGCACCATACTAATACTGTGTTCGACCCCCTTTCACCTTCAGAACTGCCTTAATTCTACGTGGCATTGATTCACCAAGGTGCTGAAAGCATTCTTTAGAAATGTCGGCCCATATTGATAGGAGAGCATCTTGCAGTTGATGGAGATTTGTGGGATGCACATCCAGGGCACGAAGCTCCCGTTCCACCACATCCCAAAGATGCTCTATTGGGTTGAGATCTGGTGACTGTGGGGGCCATTTTACTACAGTGAACTCATTGCCATGTTCAAGAAACCAATTTGAAATGATTCAAGCTTTGTGACATGGTGCATTATCCTGCTGGAATTAGCCATCAGAGGATGGGTACATGGTGGTCATAAAGGGATGGACATGGTCAGAAACAATGCTCAGGTAGGCAGTGGCATTTAAACGATGCCCAATTGGCACTAAGGGGCCTAAAGTGTGCCAAGAAAACATCCCCCACACCATTACACCACCACCACCAGCCTGCACAGTGGTAACAAGGCATGATGGATCCATGTTCTCATTCTGTTTACGCCAAATTCTGACTCTACCATCTGAATGTCTCAACAGAAATCGAGACTCATAAGACCAGGCAACATTTTTCCAGTCTTCAACTGTCCAATTTTGGTGAGTTCGTGCAAATTGTAGCCTCTTTTTCCTATTTGTAGTGGAGATGAGTGGTACCCGATTCTCCTCTGACCTCAAGCATCAACAAGGCATTTTCGCCCACAGGACTGCCGCAGACTGGATGTTTTTCCCTTTTCACACCATTCTTTGTAAACCCTAGAAATGGTTGTGTGTGAAAATCCCAGTAACTGAGCAGATTATGAAACACTCAGACCGGCCCGTCTGGCACCAACAACCATGCCACGCTCAAAATTGCTTAAATCACCTTTCTTTCCCATTCTGACATTCAGTTTGGAGTTCAGGAGATTGTCTTGACCAGGACCCCAGCCCTAAATGCATTGAAGCAACTGCCATGTGATGTGGTTAATTAGATGATTGCATTAATAAAAAATTTAACAGGTGATCCTAATAATCCTTTAGGGGAGTGTATCTTTTTTCTGTAAGCTAAACAAAGAACTTAAATATTAAATGTATTATTTACCCAAAAATTAAAATTCTGTCATCATTTACAGATTTACAGAAACATTTTACTTGATGTTGAAAGAGTCCTCAAGCACGCAATAAGCCACAAAAAAAAGATCTCAATGCATTACTCGTGCTGACTGACACACTTGAAGCGTGCGCACAGAAAGACGCCTCTCTCAGAGAGCAAGCTATCATGATTTAAATTCTCTTTTAGTGGCGTATCGAGTACATACAATGTTTCTTTTGAATTACTGTCTTGGCGTGTATTCACAAAAATAGAATCAGTTTTGTCTGAAGTAAATGTCTGGTGAACAGATGATGGAAAAACATCTGATGTGCAACATTAGATCTGTGCATTAGGTCTTAGCAAAATAAACCTGCTGTTATTAATGTTAATCAAACAACAAAAGAAAAGAGGGAATCACTCAATGCTCCCGACTAAATAACTTTAGTAGCTTAGTAGAATACATTTATTTATCATGAATAGACTATGCAGAGAGTGATTATTTTTCACATTTGATTATTCAGTTTCTATTTTTCTTACTTGAATACTTTGGTTTAAATGTAAAACTGAATTAAATTACACATGATGTATAAACTTTGATCAGTATTACATAAAAGTGAAAAATAATGGCCCTTTTAAACTCCTAAGTGATGACCGAATAGCAAACACCAGCCAAAGTAAACACACATCGTGCTTATCCGATTAACAGACATTAGTCCCTTCAAGGACAGACTTCCTTCCATACACAATATAATGTTGAACGGATTTGTGAGAGAAACAGCATGATTCAGGCTGAATGGAGCAGAACAGAAACATTTCTCACACCTATATTCCCTTTACAAATGTCCACTGGCCCGCTCTACATCCAAACTAATCTCTCTCTCTCTCTCTCTCTCTATTGTGTTTGAGAGAGAGAGAGAGAGAGAGAGAGAGAGAGAGAGAGAGAGAGAGAGAGAGAGAGAGAGAGAGATAGAGAGAGAGAGAGAGAGAGAGAGAGAGAGCAGAAGCACGAGTGTGTGTGTGTTCTGCTAATTCTGATGATATAACTACACTGAACACACATCAGCCAGAGCTAAAATAAGACAAACACACATGAGCCAAGAATAGGTCGAGACACAGGAGCTAGAATGGAGGAAGAGTGAAGACGTGGGTTAGAGACTGATGGGTCAGAGATGAAGGATGGCGTACCGTAGAGCTAAAGTGTATGTGCCCGGCTGTCTCTGGCTCTCTCGGATCAGGTAACTTCCTTCGGCCACACTGAGCAGTTGGTCAGCTTCCTCTCTGGAGATCATCCCATGATACCTTCACAGCAAACCAATCAGACAGAGAATATTATTATTATAGTGCATTAGAGCTCAATTCAAATTAGCTTTTAAATAAGAAAAATACACAATTGTTCAAACGTTTCGGGGCCACTATTTTTTTTTTTTAAGAAATAAATATTTAATATTAATATTTTAAAGGGCAAGGGTGCATTAAATCGATCATAAGTGACAATAGAGACATTCATAACGTCACAAAGATTTAGATTTCAAATAAATGCTGTTCTAAAAGCTTTTCTCTTTTGTAATGTCTCTCAGCCGTCTTTCTACAGTCTTCAAATTTCACTCTCTCCATCCCCATCATGATTGAACACGCCCTCTACTGCTGATTGGCTCACTCTCTCTCCTCCTCCACAAGTGGAAATGTCCCCTACTGCTGATTGGCTCACTCACTCTCCTCCCCCATCATGAATGGACACGCCCACTACTGCTGATTCGCTCTCTCTCTCCCCCTCCACATGATTAAACACGCCCTCTACGGCTGACTGGCTCACTCTCTCTCCTCCTCCACATCATTGGACACGCCCCCTACTGTAATTGGCTCACTCTCTCCTCCTCCACATGATTGAACACGCCCTCTACTGCTGATTGGCTCTCTCTCTCTCCTCCTCCACATGATTGGACACGCCCTCTACTGCTGATTGGCTCTCTCTCTCCTCCTCCACATGATTGAACACGCCCTCTACTGCTGATTGGCTCTCTCTCTCTCTCTCCTCCTCCACATGATTGAACACGCCCTCTACTGCTGATTGGCTGTCTCTCTCTCTCTCCTCCTCCACATGATTGAACACGCCCTCTACTGCTGATTGGCTCTCTCTCTCTCCTCCTCCACATGATTGGACACGCCCCCTACTGTAATTGGCTCACTCTCTCCTCCTCCACATGATTGAACACGCCCTCTACTGCTGATTGGCTCTCTCTCTCTCTCCTCCTCCACATGATTGAACACGCCCTCTACTGCTGACTGGTTCACTCTCTCTCCTCCTCCACATGATTGGACACGCCCCCTTCTGTAATTGGCTCACTCTCTCCTCCTCCACATGATTGTACATGCCCCCTACTACTGATTGGCTCCCTCTCTCTCCATCCCCATCATGAGTGGACACACCCTCTACTGCTGATTGGCTCTCTCTCTCCTCCCCATCATGAATGGACTACTGCTAGAACCTCTACTGCTGATTGGCTACAAGTGTATTGTGCTGCTCTGTCCGATCCACTTTCAACAGTTTTTCTCAGACATTGCTTACTGCATCTTTAAATGGCATATTAATAGCATATACATTCAAATATGTAACTGTGGATTCATGTACAGTAGAATCAGAACTGGTTCAACAATGCGTGTAATAAACTCACTCTCTTCCGTAGTATTTGGGCCGATTCTCCACCTGAAAAGATAGAGAGATATCATTACTAAAAGTTATCCATCATCAGAATACTTCATTATTACTCAGGAACACACACCGACTTGGAGAAGCATGTAGTCTTAAGCATTATGAGACTTTATTAAGAGATTTGAAGTATCGTGGTATGGAAGATGCCCCTCTTAGGAACAGTGCGCATAAAAAGAGCCATCTTGCTCCACTTCTGGGGCATGTTGACCCCCTTCCTGGGGCAAAAGCCCTCACGGGTAAACTTATCCCAGCCGCTTTCGCAGAATATGTAAAATACTGCTGATATCATTTTTAATAATTTATGTCTATGGAAAAGGTGCCATGAATGTAAAATACTAAATCCAAAATTCTATGTAAATTTATGCATGGTGACTATTTAATTGAATAATTCACAGGCAAACCAAATATAGAAACTGCAGTCAAAACTTAATCTTATTATATGATTTATATATAGGCCTTTATTTGTATTCCATGGGATGTCAATAGAGTTTGAATTCTGCTCAGAATAATTATGAGATCTGAAAAATTTGTGTATAATTCAACACTGTAAAAAAGTTGCTTCCTTAAATTTTTTAAGTACAATCAACTTGGATGTTTAAGTCCTTTCAACATAAATGACATTAAACTGAATTAAAGTTGTATCTTGTTGAAAAATGCTTAACTTATTTTGATGAGTTAAAGCAACGTAAAATGTTGTCATAACTTTTTGATCATATATTTATGTACAGTAACAATTAATTAAATGAATGAAAACACCAAACCACAATCATGCCGCTGAAGATCTTCTGTCCCAATTCTGAGGTTGAACTTTGAAGGGGTCGTTTTACTCTGAATTACTGTGAACCACGAATCTCTCATTAACAAACAGATATAGTTTTAATATCTGACATATATATATATATATATATATATATATATATATATATATATATATATATATATATATATATATATATATATATATGTCAGATATTAAAACTATATCTGTTTGTTAATGAGAGATTCGTGGTTCACAGTAATTCAGAGTAAAACGACCCCTTCAAAGTTTTTTTTGATATATATAGATAGATAGATAGAATGATAGATAGATAGAATGCCACAGTATTTCAGACAGCCATGTAATAAATGCTGCTAATCTGGATTTTATAATTATTGTAGTAATAAAGAAATGCATATTTAAAGGTGTCTTGAACTGGCTTTTTTAATTTTTTTATACTGTTGTCTGAGGTCAACTAATGCCATTTGTGTGGTTTTTACATTCAAAAACATCATAACTAATAAGTAATAGGCTATTTTCTACACTGGTTTTGAGGCTCTCTCCTGAATGCTGGGTTTTGATGGGCGTTTCACTGGAGACTTGGAAGTAAACGCCCACGGCTAGGATTGGACAATATTTGCATATTTAATGAGCTTCAGCTCCCCCGTCAGTTCAGTTCACATGAGGGAGGAATTATTTTGAAAGCGGCACGGGAATGATTCTCTCGATCACAGGGCTCGTAAACGTCTTTATGAAACAAACGCAATGATTTATTTCTCACCCACCTGTGATTGATTGGAATATTATTTTTGTATTACTTGGCCCACCCGATCAGTGGATATAAGCGCGAACCGCGCACACACACACACACACACACACACACACACACACACACACACACACACACGTGTGGGCTCTTCAAATGTCAAGTCAAGAGAGAGTGAAGAGCGCAGATCAAGAAAGGGATATTATTTCACTATTTGAGATTCGCCGGCCTGCCGACGGGCTTACGGTTGGAAAACACACAACACCGGGATGTTTGGGCTTTGCGAGCCCTGGCCCATGTCTGGGTCCAGCGTGCTAAAGGTATGTTCTGTTAGACACGTATCAAAACGATCTGTAACAATGCAATGCAATCAACTATAAAAACACGTTTTACTCACGTAAGTGTGTTGCACCATTCCTGTCGGATCCTATATAGAAGGCACAGCATTGTGTTTTAATCTCAACATGTCTGCAAATCCAGCTCCAGCTGAGACTTTTTTACAAACAATTCCACAGTGAAATGAAGCGAACACACAAACGGTCTTCCCCACGTGAGCTGGAACTTCATTAAAAATAAATGAAGTATCATACATTCCTAATATTATGATCCAAAGGAAGCTTATGCAGCGACTGTGTTCTTCCACAATATCTTGCTCTCTTCTTCGGCATGTTTGATGCCACTGGCTAGCGTGATTCAATTAGTCGGTGGGCGGGGCCACTGAATTAGACAAGTTTATTATTCTGTAGAGGCGTGCTTCGTTGCACGATGAGGTACAGATGTGAACACGATCGTTTTCAATATGTGTTCTTTCAAACATATTATACATATGCATGTTTGCTCATTACTTTGAAATCTATCAGGCAACACAGCTTTACTCATGATCGTAATTTTAAATGGAAAAATGCTACGGTAAAAACTGTTTATTGGTTAACGGCAAACGGGACATTTCATGTAATTTCAAAGTAAAATAAAATGTACAGTTCAATGCAGTTTTCAAAGAATCTTTTTTCACAGTGAAAAACTGATTGACGTTCCCACACTACTTCAAATGTGAAGTAGTGTGGGATACTTCACATTTGATGCTCTCTCATTGATTTCTTAGTTTTTTCTTATCATAGATCAGGGGTTTGTTACATCTTTATATTTTAGGGTTGTGTGTTTTCCATAAACGTACGTTGATGACATTTAACCCTTGATCCAACAACAGCATCTAAAAATCAGGAGAGTAAAGCCAAAACACAAACAAATGAGCACAAAACCCTCCCTCCTGATTAACCTTGAGCTTCCAGACGGGGAGAATCCAATTCACAACGCATCGTCCTCATCCCTTCCCCCAGTCTCTCTCTCCTTTTCTCTCGCATTCATGTCTTACAGGAAAACACAAACGCAGGGCAGAGTGAACTGTGTGTGGAGTTTCACAAGGATGCCTCTTGTACTATGAGTAAAATATAAATGTAAACTTTTAAAACTGACATGAGAAAAACAAAAGGTGCTACCCAATGCAAAAGTCAGAATACAAGAAACATATCACCCCTGACATATCTACATCCAAGAGGAATAAACCAACCAATTCTGCTTTAAAGCGTAATGAAACACAACATGCAGACAATCACAAGTGTCAGCCGGTGAATGACTGAACGTTTCTGGGTAAATGGGATGTGGGATGGAATAACATTGTTTCCTGATGAGAATAAAGGCAGAAAAGTGTTTTGTAAAGCAAGGTTGTGTGTTTATGTGTGTGTGAAGCGGGTTGTAGGTGAGATGACCGACAGGGTAATAAAACCAGCTAATGATGGGAATCAGCAACACGATAGAGCTAATCAATCACTGAAAGCCAGAGTTTAACCGTCAAAGGGCCTGTGTGTGTGTGTGTGTGTGTGTGTGTGTGTGTGTGTGTGTGTGTGTGTGTGTGTGTGTGTGTGTGTGTGTGTGTGTGTGTGTGTGTGTGTGTGTGTGTTTGTGCTGAGTGTGCAGTATTTTCAGTATGAAGAATGAGAGCGTCTGATTTCTGTCTGGGTTTCTCTATCAGCATCTTTAAATGCTAATATCAGCAATGACCAGCTGACAATAGAAAAATGAGCCAATTGTTTCACACATTTTCACCCCATTTCTCACCTCATTTATAATGTTAATTTCATTACATTTGTGTCTTTCCCATTTGAGAAATCAGGAAAAACCGCACACCAAAATTGGCCCCATTTGTTTGAATAAATGTCCCTGCTCCTAACATGCACAATTCATCAGTTCACGTTATGCTAGATTATTTCCATAATCTTTTTTGAAAATAAGTATATTCACATGTGCAGTTATATTACAGCTAAAGATGTTGAGCTTAAAATTATTGTAGGTCAAAAAAACTAAAACATTCAACTAAATAAATGGCTTTGTTCGATTAAAGCCAGACTAAAATGTAAAACATGGTTGGGGCCGAGTCCTGCAGCTAATGGCACGCCAAACATGTCGCATTTACCATGAATGAATTAACATTGACGGCCCTATCTGAGCCAGATGCGGACATGGTGAACTGCTCAAACCACACAGTCAGCATGTTAAACCCCTAAAACTGAACGAGGAAAACCATGTGCAAAAAAAAAATACATTAATTGTCCTCATGTTGTTCAAAACCTGCAAGACTTTAAATCATCTTCAGGACACAAATGAAGATATTTTTGACGAAATCTGAGAGCTTTCTCTCCCTCCATTGACAGCTAACGCAACTACCACTTCGACGCTTCAAGTTCATAAAGAGATCGTAAAACGAATCCAGATGACTTGAGCGGTTTAGTCCAAAATATCTAAAGAGACTCGATCGCTTTATATAATGAACAGATTTAATTTAGGCTTTTATTCACATTCATCAACTTGCACATCAGTTGAGGAAGACGGAAGCTCAAGCATGTTCGCTTGACGTGTGAGAACCAATGAGGTTCATTCTCCTGTTACGAATCACGTTTGAGCTTCCTCAAGAACCAATGAGATTCTTTCTTTTGTTACGCAGCACGTTTGAGCTTCCTCAAGAACCAATGAGATTCTTTCTTTTGTTACGCAGCACGTTTGAGCTTCAGCAAGAACCAATGAGATTCTTTCTTGTGTTACGCATCACGTTTGAGCTTCCTCAAGAACCAATGAGATTCTTTCTTGTGTTACGCAGCACGTTTGAGCTTCCTCAAGAACCAATGAGATTCTTTCTTTTGTTACGCAGCACGTTTGAGCTTCAGCAAGAACCAATGAGATTCTTTCTTGTGTTACGCATCACGTTTGAGCTTCCTCAAGAACCAATGAGATTCTTTCTTTTGTTACGCAGCAGGTTTGAGCTTCCTCAAGAACCAATGAGATTCTTTCTTTTGTTACGCAGCACGTTTGAGCTTCCTCAAGAACCAATGAGATTCTTTCTTGTGTTACGCAGCACGTTTGAGCTTCCTCAAGAACCAATGAGATTCTTTCTTGTGTTACGCAGCACGTTTGAGCTTCCTCAAGAACCAATGAGATTCTTTCTTGTGTTACGCAGCACGTTTGAGCTTCCTCAAGAACCAATGAGATTCTTTATTTTGTTACGCAGCATGTTTGAGCTTCCTCAAGAACCAATGAGATTCTTTCTTTTGTTACGCAGCACGTTTGAGCTTCCTCAAGAACCAATGAGATTCTTTCTTTTGTTACGCAGCACGTTTGAGCTTCAGCAAGAACCAATGAGATTCTTTCTTGTGTTACGCAGCACGTTTGAGCTTCAGCAAGAACCAATGAGATTCTTTCTTGTGTTACGCAGCACGTTTGAGCTTCAGCAAGAACCAATGAGATTCTTTCTTTTGTTACGCAGCACGTTTGAGCTTCCTCAAGAACCAATGAGTTTCTTTCTTTTGTTACGCAGCACGTTTGAGCTTCAGCAAGAACCAATGAGATTCTTTCTTGTGTTACGCAGCACGTTTGAGCTTCAGCAAGAACCAGTGAGGTTTATTGAGGTTTACCATTCTCTTTATGAACGTTTTGAAGCATCAAAGTGTTAGTTTCGTAGCTGTGGAGTTACAGAATGCTCTCATATTTCATTAAAAAGATCGTAATTTATGTTCCGAAGATTAATGAAAGTATTAGGGATTTGGAAAGACATGAGGATAATTTCATTTATTGAAATTATTTTGCATTTTCATTTTAGGGTGAACTATCCCTTTAAGCACGATACAAATGTTCAAGGTTTAAAGCATGTCAGTATTTCTGTGCAAAAGTTAGAAAAGGTGCACAATCATTCACCATGAATGCCTTGACTGTATAGGCACGGTTACACACATTGTGATCCTGCTCTTGAATCTCCTCTAAGGGTGCTTTCACACACACATCTGAAGCAAATAAAAACTGGGTGGGTCCTCTCTCTCACACTTTTTTTGTTTATGGAGTAACATTAGATGCCCTATTTAAATTAAATACAAATATACCACCATTTACTAGATTGGGCCAGACAAAATAAGGTAAATCACAGAGTTAGTAACCTTGGCTATAGTGTAGGGGTAAGACGCCATGGCATCAAGTTGACGCGAACTGATCAGAGGTTCAAATCTTGCTCTACTCCCTTTTCTGATTACATATCAGCTCGGAAAGGCATTTATTTTCAAATTTTTTTTTTAGAAAATATTAGAAAAGAGGAAATAAAGTGTCTAACGTGTTTAATAATACGTGTTTCTCAGTTAGGGGTAGGTAAACAGACGTGCTGAATTAAAGACAGTAAAAGTGGGTGGGTCCAACATCATTGGTCATAAAAAGGGGGTGGTCTTATCCCACACACACACAATGGTTCTGAAGCACATGCTCTAACACTAGCACTTTTAGTGCACACCCGGGTTCGATTGACGTCAGAGTTTGGTTGCTTTGGAGGATGTGAGCGCGATCTTCAGAACTCGGGTGTGCGAACCGTACCCGAGTCCGCTTAAAACGGTGGTCTGGGGTTCGGTTCATGTGAACTCTGGTACAACTGATGTGAACGCAATCGTACTAAATCGTGGATGTGAAGAGCTATTAATGACGATTTGATAAAAAGTGTGTTTTGTGTTTGTTTCACTCATTTTTTGATTGTGACTGACATACTGCAAGCAGAGAGCTGGATCTCTCATCTCTGCTCGTCTTCGCCGTTCTTTACAGCATTTGCAGTGCATTTGCGGCAGATATAAGTGCCATTACATACTGAAGCTTTAGTAACAAAACCAACTGTTCAAAAACAAAAATATAAAAGTGACGGGAGCAACGCTATACATTTCGCTGCCTTCACGCTCGCTGTTGCAACCGGGTAAACAGCTGCTCTTTTGATGACGCAAACGAACCCTGGTTCAGACCCAAATAATATAATATGAACACAGTCCAGCGGGGCGGGGGAGCAATCGAACTCGGGTTCGGTTCAGGCAATCAAAACCAAGTTTGAAAGCACCCTAAGAGAGAATTACACAAGGCTCTCTCTCACACAGGGAATGAAGGTTGGGTTCTTCCGTCACACATGAATGCACATTCTTGATAACTCCAAAGAAATCCCCTCATATCAGATCTAACTCTTTGATTTGGTGAGCGCTGTGAGAGACGAGCGGGCCGCTGGTCTGTAGGACAGACAGGTCGCGGCTTCAGTCGTAATGAACAGGAATCTCTGCAGGAACACAGATCAGCAATGAGATGACACACTGAGCTCCTGAAGCACAACACAATTCATTTACAGAGCTACAACACACACACACACACACACACACACACACACACACACACACACACACACACACACACACACACACACACAGCTGAGGTCATCCTCAAAGGCCAGACGCTTCACCTACTCTCTACATCAGAGCTAAAACACACCCCAGTTTCCTCATAAAATGAGTATGTTGAGGTTGAGATTTTTACAGTAAAGATTGTTCTCTCTCCTTATTGCTTAGGACAACTGAGGATTAAAACATCTCTTATCTCTTGCAAACTAATTACTGTAAGAATTAGACAACTGTTTTATTCAAGTAATCGGGCCAATGGGGTAATTTAAAAAAAAAAACACACACACTAATATTTAGTAACAATATGGTCACTGATTAATCATGATAAATCTGACGATGGGAGCTGAAGCTTGATGCGATACATAATCCAATTACGGCAAGAAAGGACACACTCGCTCAGCAGTGCTAATGAAATCTGATAATGGGGTGAAAACAAACCCTGAACGGTTCAGACACAGTTAATGAAAGCAGCACGACCGCAGCATCTGTGAGGGGGCGGCTTATTTCTTGAACTCTTACATGGTGGGCAGTCTGTGATTCTGAGTCACATATATTAAGGAAAATCATATAAATATTTTCTTCACAAATAAACAGCCAGAGATAAAACTAAAAGCATAACTGGTTCCTTTTTTGGGATGGATTTGACTTTTTACATACACTCACCGGCCACGTTATTAGGTACATAGTGCTAGTACCGTGTTCATCCCCCTTTTGTCTTCAGAACTGACTTAGATCTCCAGATCATAGATTCAACAAGGTTTTTGTTTCAATATGGAGGAGATTTTGCTCGATATTGGCATGAGAGCATCATGCAGATTTGTAGGATGCACATTCATGGATCTCCCGTTCCAGCACATCCCAAAGCTGCTCCATTGGATTGAGATCTGGTGACTGTGGAGGATATTTGAGTAAGGCTGTGTATCAGTACAGACGTCCCGGTTCGATTCTGATTCACAAGATCTCAATTTGATTCGTTTCTCGATTCAATAATTTAATTATCACTGGCCCCACCACAAAAAAAGTAATAAATGAATAATAGTTATTGTTATTGACCCATGAATTGTAAAAAATAAGGTTATGACATTGAACATTTTAGATACAGATTCTCGATTCTAGTTTCGATACCACAACTAAAACTACTAACTTGTATAAATTGTAAGATTATCAAAGACAAGTGAACAAGTTTAATAAAAAAAGAACAAAAAATTAAACTACAAGCAATAACACAAACAAATAAATACAATAGAACAAAGACGCAGTAGTTTAGGTAGTTTTCAGGTACAGAAAATAAAGTAATAAAATATAAAAATCCATTAAAAACAAATTAAATAACGGTTCAACCTTATTAAAGGGGGGGTTATAATGCTGTTTCATGCATACTGAGCTTTTTACACTGTTAAAGACTTGGATTCCCATCCTAAACATAGACAAAGTTTCAAAAACTAATGTTGGACGTTTGATGGAGTATTTCTGTGTTAAAAATACTCCTTCTGGTTTCTCACAAGTTTCGGAAAGTTTTTTCGAGTATGGGTCGGCTTGACGTCGATAGAGCGGAAGGTCCTTGTATGGGCCGTACGGGCTCTTCTCCCGGTAGGGGAGTGCTAAGGTTTAGTCGCATACAATAGTCCATAAACCGAATCATGTCCTCATAAACTGCGAGTAAAGACACACAAATGTTGACAGGCCACTAAATACAGTCCATACCACAGAGACAGACGTCCTGCTGCTGCTGTTTCTCCTGTTCAATTTATTTCAGCCTCCGGATCTGATTCTGGATCAATATCTGTATTAGCTGAATTTGGGTAGCGTTTTCTTCTCCACGCTTGATGTCACCACTTTGTGCGCTCGTCATTCTTTAGCTCCGCCCACACGATACGCCTCCAGTAAATTTCATGCATACTGAGCTTTTTACACTGTTAAAGACTTGGATTCCCATCCTAAACATAGAAAAAGTTTCAAACACTTAGTTGGACGTTTGATGGATTATTCTGTGTCAAAAATACTCCTTCTGGTTTCTCACGTTTCCATGTTTGGCCGCGGCTGGTATAAACCGAAGCATTGACTAGTGGACGCCATCAGATCCGGTGGCCGTCTCTGAGCCGTAATGTGCCACAGATGGGGTTACACACTACAGCCTCACGTGTGAGCCGCGTCTCCCCGGGCGTAACCGCCGTAAACGAATATTTTTTCCACCATAGCCAATCATGCTGCATGCTGTTGACAAGATTAACTCCTTAGCTATCGAAATTTGATATCGAACGACAAAACCTTCGGTACCTAAAAAGTCAGAAAACTCTATACCCAGTCCTATTTACAGTAGGCCTAAAAACCATGTCAGAGAACTATAAGGGCACAAAACAGAAAGCAAAAAAAGCTAAATAATCGTTCATTAATTGTAATTGAGGATAAATGTTCAATGAATTGAGATTTTAGGTCAAATCCCCCAGCCCTATGCAGAACTGCCACTCACTGGATATTTTCTATTTTTCACACTATTCTCTGTAAACCCTAGAGATGGCTGTGTGTGAAAATCCCAGTAGATCAGCAGCTCCTGAAATATTCAGACCAACAATCACGCCACGTTCAAAGACACTCAAATCACCTTTATGACCCGTTCTGATGCCCAGTTTGAATTACGCAGATCATCTTCACCAGGCCTGCATGCGAAAGTTGCTGTCATGTGATTGGCTGATTAAATATTTGCATTAATGAAAACATTTTTTACTTCTAGGAAACCAAAACAACTGGGTCACACAAATAATTATCTTGTTCTGTTAATTTAAGCAGAAAACCTTCACAATTTCACCATTTCCTGTAGACTGAACACTTAACAGAGAAAAGCCAAGAACAAAAGTGTGCAAGGTGAGAGATATGATGACCTAGATTACGATGAGAACGGGTTATGGGTTTAAAATTAGGCAGGCCACTAAGGTCACCACTTATGTCTAATGTAAAATCAGAGTCCTGAAGCAAAAGCACTTTCTGTCATCGTGACTCTTAATAAACAGAAAAGCCGAACACTTTTTGAAGTGTCCAGAGTGTGTGTGTGTGTGTGTGTGTGTGTGTGTGTGTGTTTAAGGACTCTGCCCACTGATTTACATGTTCTGAATGAAATAAAATAAAATAAAATGATGGGGCCTTTTGAAGGGGATTAGACAGGGTTAAACCTCTTGCCACAATAACCCCCCCGCACAGGACTGATGCGCTTTACAGGAGCAGATAATGGCCAGCAGCCCAGAGCAACGAGCGGTCCAGAACGAGTCCTTAAGAAGCCCTCGAGATAAACATGAAGAGCAGTGTGCATCTGTTTAATGTTAATTAAGATAGTTAGTTAATTTAAGACCATTAATTAAGAAGACGTCCAGTCAGCTGAGGCGGGCCGAGGGGTGTGTGTGTGTGTGTAAAATACCTGCTGAATTGTGCGAACAGCAGGAGACCCCATCCCACCGTCAGCAGATCAACATCTTATTAAAAACACACACACGTCTGTGGCTTTAAGACTCACTGCAGCATATGGTTTTCTGCATATTCTTTATGATCAACGAGAACATCAAAATATATATAACACACAGTCACACTAAAACGTCATATAATGTTAGTGTTACAGCAGCCATAAAGGAGTGCTTTGAATGTTTTGTGTGTTTTTAAACCTTTAAGCCCTGAAGGTATTCGAGTAGATTTTTTTCTGAGCAGCATTACACAAAAGTAAAGATTCATAACTCCAAAGTATTGGAATATCTATCGTTTGATAGAACACTTTTTACATACACTTTTTTCATTACATTGGGACATATATAATTATTACATATAATATTGTAGATCTACCACTGGGTTAAGTTGCGCTCGATGCTATGTGGAAGAAGCAGGATCATATAATAATTATATCACCGCGTGGTGAACCTATGAGAACTCATATTTAAACAACTATTGCTGTTGGCCAGAACTGAAACTGACATAAGATCATTTTTCAGTCCACCACACATCCTTACAAGAACAATTTTAGCTGCATTATTTGTGTCCCCTACGAAAATTGCCCTTAAGCTTTTTTTTGTTTACTATTCCAACTGTTAGATGAAATTCACGCCCATAGATGTGTCGTAACTCTGTGAGGAATATCTTGTGACCAACGAAATGGATTATGTTGATTTTGGACTCATTGTAATCGTGAGAATCTGCTGTAAATAATGATGTGGCGGAGCATGGAGCATGAAGTTATGAACAAAAACGTGACATAAATGCCACATCTGTATATTATTTACATATGGGTCTTGCGGTCTCGCTCATGTTTAGTCAAAAGCCTAAAAATCTGACATATGAGACATGACTATCTGCACTGTATGATGATTTAGACATATTACAGTACAAAAAAGTATTTCAGTAACACTGTACAATAATGTTGTATTGGTTAACATTAGTTAATGCATTATTTTACATGAACTAACCATTAACAACACCTCTGTTCAGCATTAGTTCATCTTCACTCACAAATATTAATGCATCTACTCACATTAACAAATCAATTAGTTAAAGGGGGGGTGAAACACTCAGTTTCAGTCAGTGTCATGTCAATCTTGAGTACCTATAGAGTAGCATTGCATCCTTCATATCTCCGAAAAGTCTTTATTTTTTTAATAATTATATAAGAAAGATGCGCTGTTCCGAGTCTTTCTGAAAAAGCCGAGCGGGTGGGGGCGTATCGTGTGAGCGGAGCTAAATAATGACGTGTGCTCGCCGCTGTTATTGTGTTGAGTGCGTCGTAAAGCTGTGTCATCCCTAACAGCGGGAAAAACTTTATTCAAAATAAAAATATGGCTTTTAATCAGATACAGCCATACATCTATGATCCGGAATCAGACCCAGAGGCTGAAGTTGAACAGGAGCAGCAGCAAAAATGACTAGAGCAGGACTTCTCTATGTGGTACAAGTTATACACTAACTATATAATATGCTTAGCGACTTGTGTTATTTACATATTTATACTTGAATTATATCGTCGTATTTTTGTCTTTGAAGGTGTACATGTGAGAAGTGCAGTTGTGCACGTGTGTGTGTGTGTGTGTTTACGCGTGGTTTGTGTAGACAATTGTAACGTTATTAAGCGGACTGGTTTTGCACGGCAGGCTAAGTTAGTGTTTACATAGAAAGACACGGAATAGTAGCGCATTTGAATGAAGAAGCGCGCTTATTTAGTTCAACATATTTCCCCACTCTTTGTGTATTGTTGTTTGGAGTGCTTTTACAATACACAAACATAAAGTTACACATATAGTGGCCAGCTAAACAAATGTACACGCACTACACATCGCATGCTCCATTGATCAATTAACTATACGTGATCATGTTTGGGCTACTTGATGAGCATAGGCAAAAACACAGACATTTGAAGCAGTCTAACTCACCGCCCGCGGTTCTAACGTTGGGACCTTTATCGTTGGGACTGCTCCATCATTCAGCATTAGGCGATCGGAAAATCCGGCGTCGAGCTGGGCCTTGTTTATGAAACAGTCGGCACCGAAATGCAGCGAACAGATATAAACATTCGCGCAACTCAGTTGCTGATCCGGAAAAGCAAATTACATCCACTGTTGCCTTAACGTGGGGTTTTTGGCAATCTGTACAGGACTGTCTTGGTCTGGCAACCAAAAACGCACTTTTTGATGTCATTGTTAATAGTGCACATCACCTGTGCAGCGCAGCCTACAAGCCAGCGCTTTGATGGGCGTAGCCTGTTACTTTCGCTCTCTCCCTCTCCCTCTCTCTCTCTCTCACGCTCTTCCGGTAGAATTGTCCGTAAGGCCCATACAAGGAAATTCCGCCCCCATTAACGTCAAAGGGGACGCATGATCGCAAAAAACTTGCCGAACCTTATGACTAACCGGAAGTAGTATTTTTGACAAAGAAATACTCCCATCAAACGTCCACCTTAACTTTTGAAACTTTGTCCATGTTTAGTATGGGATTCCAAGTCTTTAACAGTGTAAAAAGATCAGTATGCATGAAACAGCATTTCACCCCCCCTTTAAGGCATTGAACTAAGCATAAACAACACCTCTGTTCAACAATAAAATACATACGCAAGTAAAAATAAGTACAAAATATTGGTGTTTTCATTTTGGGGTGAGATGTTTTTCATAACTTAATTCTAAATAAATGAATGAATGAATGAATGAATGAATGAATGAATGAATGAATGAATGAATGAATGAATGAATGAATGAATGAATGAATGAATGAATGAATGAATATAGATAGATAGATAGATAGATAGATAGATAGATAGATAGATAGATAGATAGATAGATAGATAGATAGATAGATAGATAGATAGATCGATAGATCGATATTTGTTTTGACACCTATAATTTCTGCTGATTTAAATAATCAAAGAAAAAACAATTATTGTGCTATAGTCATTTTCACTGAGGATCAATCGGTTTCATTTGTGAAGATAAAAACATATTTAAAAAAATTAAAAAACCATTGTCATTTTCCAGTACAGAAAAATGGATAAATAAAATAATAAAAAATATTATGAATACCAACATATTATCAATAAAGGGATAGTTCACCCAAAAATGAAAATTTGATGTTTATCTGCTTTAACATGCTTTATATGAGCAACGATTAGAGATATAAATCTTCATTTGGGTTCTACTGACGAAACAAACACACTGCAAAAAATGCTTTTCTTACTTAGTATTTTTGTCTTGTTTCTAGTCAAAATATCTAAAAGTTCTTACATTAAGAAACATTTAAAAAATGTATTGTTTTGGGAAGAAATTACTCAAAATGAAGAGAGTTTTTGATTAAAATAAGCAAAATAATCTGCCAATGGGGTAAGCAAAATAATCTTGTTTTCTGTTTGAATTAAGATTATTTTTCTCACCCCATTGGCAGATTATTTTGCTTAATATTAATTTATCTAGCTCTTGGAGATTACATTTACTTCATAATGAAGATGTAAACATGAATTCTTATTTTTCTTTTTTTGCCACAATGTTTTTATATATTTTCACTTTTTAACACCTTGAATACAGCCTTTTACATTCCTGTACATGCTTTCGAATTCCATACAATCATGGGATTGCTGCATCAAGAAAAAAAAGGAGAAAAACAGAAAAAATAAAAAATAAATAAAACTAACAAACACAAAAACAACAACACTCTAAACAAAAATGTTCCCTCTGTTTTAGTTCAAGGTCATCTATTCTAGATTGACTATTATACTCACACAAATTGCAAAAATAAAAATATATGTTGAAGGATTTATAAATTCTGCTTTACTATAAATTTATGTTACTATAAATTTATAAAAACTTTTACTCTTAATATTATTAAAGGGGGGGTGAAATGCTGTTTCATGCATACTGATCTTTTTACACTGTTAAAGACTTGGAATCCCATACTAAACATGGACAAAGTTTCAAAAGTTAAGGTGGACGTTTGATGGGAGTATTTCTTTGTCAAAAATACTACTTCCGGTTAGTCATAAGTTTCGGCAAGTTTTTTGCGATCATGCGTCCCCTTTGACGTTAATGGGGGCGGAATTTCCTTGTATGGGCCTTACGGACAATTCTACCGGAAGAGCGTGAGAGAGAGCGAGGGAGAGAGCGAAAGCAACAGCCTACGCCCATCAAAGCGCTGGCTTGTAGGATGCTGGACAGGTGACAATTACACATAGCACATAATGTCACCAAAAAAGTGCGTTTTTGGTTGCCAGACCAAGACAGTCCTGCACAGATTCTCCAAAACCCCGCGGTAAGGCAACAGTGGATGTAATTTGCTTTTCCGGATCAGCAACTGAGTTGCGCGAATGTTTATATCTGTTCGCTGCATTTCGGTGCCGACTGTTTCATAAACAAGGCCCAGCTCGACGCCGGATTTTCCCAATCGCCTAATGCTGAAGGATGGAGCAGTCCCAACGATAAAGGTCCCAACGTTAGAACCGCAGGCGGTGAGTTAGACTGCTTCAAATGTCTGTGTTTTTTTTAGTCCGCTTACTGTCTACACAAACCACGCGTAAACACACACACACACGTGCACAACTGCACTTCCCACATGTACACCTTCAAAGACAAAAATACGACGATATAATTCAAGTATAAATATGTAAATAACACAAGCCGCTAAGCATATTATATAGTTAGTGTATAACTTGTAACTTACCACATACAGACGTCCTGCTCTGGGGACGTTTTTTTCCCGCTGTTAGGGATGACGGACTCGACTCAACACACTGCTGCACACGTCATTATTTAGCTCCGCTCACACGACACGCCCCCACCCGCTCGGCTTTTTTCGGAAAGACTCGGAACAGCGCATCTTTCTTATATAATTATTAAAAAAAATAAAGACTTTTCGGAGATATGCAGGATGCAATGCTACTCTATAGGTACTCAAGATTGACATGACACTGACTGAAACTGAGTGTTTCACCCCCCCTTTAAGCAAAATCTAGCAAACAGCAGCTAACAGTGACCATCAGATTTCATAACTGATGTTCATCTGTGAGGAAGCGTTCATAAACCCCTGCAGACTGTGAGAGATTCAGTGGTTGGACCCGTCTCTAAACGCAGCACTGGACCGGAGGCCGTTTGCACAAACACAAGATTATCATGATACAGAAGATGAATAATTCAACAGCAGCATCTCGCTCCTTAATTACTGCCACCGCGATCTGCCTGACTAATGGAGCGTCCCAGCGAGTTTACACTGCGTCTCGCCTCTGGAGGGTACCGCGAGTCTAGACCGCCGTGCAATTAACACATGCATGTGGAAATCAACCAACATGGGTGACCTAAATAATATTCCAACTGATCCCAAAAGATTCACCACGCACAGAAATATCAACAAACTATATGAAGTGAGGGTTGTTACTGAGCTAAAAGCACAGGACGTGGGTCAACAGAAGCACCACTGAGCGGAGTAGCCCATGCTGAAATAATAAGATAGCTAGTGTGTAGAAGCCATGAATGTGTCGTCCACCAGGGGGCGCTTGGAGGCTCACTAAACCCATTTCAAGTCTTCGGAGACATCTGTATGCTTAAAAGTCTTACACACGTATACACCCATTAAAAGACATTACATTACAATCCTCTCCGTTTATTGGCTGATATTCACACTCACCTCAGACGTGCACGTGACTCTGCGTGGATGCGGCGCCTCCTGCTGGAGCTGGTACACTATTACAACACAACAGGACAAGGGGACAACATTACACACACACACATATACGAATTATGTAATGTATTAAGTATTTTTAAAATCATCTCTATCTAAATGCATATTTCTATATTACCGATGGAGATGGAAAAACTTTCCATTAGCTGTATTCTCCATAAGAAACTTAATTTACTTCTCAACTAGAATAATGTTCACTTTTTTGCACTTTTATTTGTCTGTATTATAAAATAAACTTACAATAGGATTTCCAAACAGGAGGTCTGTACTCATCGTTATCTGAGAGAAATAAGAGACATTCAATTAAACAAGTGCAAATGCATGAAAATGACACATTTAAAAAGAAATGCGAGTAGAATTCATGTTTACATGCTGTCAAGCCTTCCCTTAGAAAAAATCACTTACTAAAAAAAAAGGCTAAACAGCATATATTTGAAAACATATGGAGCCCCTTTATTAATTATATTAAGGATTTGCATTTAACAGATGAAGAAGTGGAACATTAATCTCTGTGGACTCTGTGGTTCCAACCTTGCAGAATTTATAAATCCTTCAACATATATATTTATTTTTGCAATTTGTGTGAGTATAATAGTCAATCTAGAATAGATGACCTTGAACTAAAACAGAGGGAACATTTTTGTTTAGAGTGTTGTTGTTTTTGTGTTTGTTAGTTTTATTTATTTTTTATTTTTTCTGTTTTTCTCCTTTTTTTTTTTGATGCAGCAATCCCATGATTGTATGGAATTCGAAAGCATGTACAGGAATGTAAAAGGCTGTATTCAAGGTGTTAAAAAGTGAAAATAAATAAAGACATTGTGGCAAAAAAAAGAAAAAAAGAATTCATGTTTACATCTTCATTATGAAGTAAATGTAATCTCCAAGAGCTAGATAAATATTGCACATCTACTGTAACTAGAAGGAAACAGCAAAATTCCCCAACAGCGGTGTGTGAGTGACCTGTGTGTGTGTGTGTGTGTGTGTGTGTGTGTGTGTGTGTGTGTGTGTGTGTGTGTGTGTGTGTGTGAGAGAGAGCAACTTCACTAGTACATTACACATGAGCCTCACGTGTGTCTGTGTGTGTTGATGGTGTGAGACTGCCATCTGTTGGACAACAGGAGGATTTGCAGTTTTTATATTATTTTTGTTAAAGATTATAACTTTTTTTGTACTAAAACCTTTTGTTTATTACTGTTATATTCATTTTATTTGGAATTCATTAGATTATATTATTTAGTGCAGTCAAAATGATTAATCGCTTAAAAACACACACACAGAATTTCCAGCATGATTTGACGATTCAAGAAACATTTCTAAATATTATCAGTGTTGAAAACGGTTGTGTGCGTTTCTTTTAAATATTTAGTTAAATATAAAATAAACAGTTCCTTAAATTTTTGAATGCTCATGTTTAATGTAACAAAAGACAGATAAAACTGTTGAACTTTCTATTCATCAACTCCTGAAAAATAAAATGCATCCATTTCTACAGAAATATGAAGTTTTCAACATTGATAATAATCATAAATGTTTGTTGATCATCAAATCCTCATATGAGAATGATTTCTGAAGGATCGTGTAGACTGGAGTAATGATGATGAATTCAGCTTTCATCGGGAATACATTATATATTATTATTATATATTCACACAGAAAACAGCTGTTTTACATTGAAATCATATTTCACAATATCACTGTATTTTAATCAAATAAATGCAGCCTCTGTGAGCAGAAGAGACATCTTTTACAAACAAATCTTACTGATCCTAAACTTATGAATGGCAGTGTTTGTATGAATGTGTAAAACTACACTGTAAAAAATTATATGTTCAATAAGTTAAGACAACTTATGTTTTTACTTTGTTTTAACTCATCAAAATAAGTTAAGAAACGTTGTTTTTATTAGTTATACAAGAAGTGACTCATTTTTTAAAGTCAGTTTAACATTATTTAAGTTGAAATAACTTAAACATCCAAGTCGATTGTACTGCAAAAGTTCAAAATTTGCCTTTTTTTTTTTACAGTGTATAGTGTTGGGGACTGTTACTTTTAAAAGTAATGCGTTACTTATTTGCTTTTTATGGAAAGTAATGCAGTACATTACTTTCGTGTTACTTTTTGTGGGCTTGCTTGTTTGTTGTTCTATTTTTGGCAAATGTGAAGGCCCTTTCACACCAAAAGTCAAATTAATAAGCCTCAGGCTGAAAGAAATGCAAATTCACACCTGTACATTATAGGGCACTGAAGAAGAAAAAAGCAGAAGTTCAACATGCTTCTGCAATAACAGTTTATCTAAAGTCATTTTTCCTTATTAGTGTGGCTGAAGTGGATCTTCTAAGGTCAGCAGCAAATTGGTTAATAAAGTGAAATTAAATGCATAAAGTATATTTGTCATTTATGTGATATATTTCAGTCAATACAGAGCTGTCAGTTAATGTATGGGGGGAAAAAGTTGCATTACTTATTTGAAAAAGTAGCTCAGATGTAAATTTAAAGTTGTAAATTTAAAAGTATTAATTAGGGCTGTCAACGTTCACGTTTTTGAAAGAAGAAGCCTCTTATGCTCACTAAGACTGCTTTTATTTGATACAGTGCCCTCCGCTATAGTGGCACCCTTGGTAAATAGCAAAGGTGGCTGTGAAAATAAATCTGTATTGTTTCTAATTTTGATCTTTCATTCAAAAATTTTTTAGCCTTTCACTGAAAGTAAAACAATTTAAAGAATGGGAAAATCTCATAACCCTATAAATGTTTTTCTCTTCATGTTGGTCACAATTACTGCAAGTTGCAACCCCCTCTTCCCAAAATAAGGATCAGAGATCATTCCTCCATACTGAATCTCTCCAAGATCCGTCAGATTCCCAGATCCATACTCTTCAGTTCAGCCACTCATTCTCTCCAGGGCTCAGGTCCGGGAACTGGGATGGCCATGGCAGAAGCTTCGTTTTGTGCTCAGTGGCACATTTGTGTGTTTGTTTTGGACCGTTGTCCTGATGGATGATCCAACCACGGCCCATTATAAGATTTCTAGCAGAGGCCGTCAGGTTTTGAAGATTTATCTTTTGGTATTTGCTAGAATTCATGATGCCGTGTGTCTGAACAAGATGTCCAGGACCTCCAGCTAAAAAATAGGCCCTCAATATTAAAGATCCAGCGGTATATTCGGGCATGGGGGACTTTTTATCCCTGTTTGCACCAAACTCATCTGAACCAGAACCAGGTCCCGTCTGAAGTTCCGGTCGTGACAACTGATTATACTGGAGTTTGTTTTTGGATGAGCGAGTAGGGTTTTCTTGAAATCCTCCCAAACAACATGTGGTGTTGAAGGGGCTGTTTGATAAAAAAATCTCCATCCTTCTAGAACCTTTTTCCACTCAAACCCTGCATTAGGACGACACACGTCCTCATCCAGGCAGATTCAGAACATCTTGAGTTACCTTGAAATCTTGAAATAACTTCTTAATTATTGCCCTGATGGTGGAAATGGGGATTTTCGATACTTTAGCTGTTTTACCACAGCCGCTTTCTATTCTGTGACGCTCAACAATCTTCTGCTGCACATCTGAACTATATTCTGTGGTTTTACTCATTGTGGTGATGATTAAAGGAATTTGGCCTTTGTGTTCCTCATATTCATACTCCTGTGAAACAAGAAGTCATGGCTGGACAATTTCATGTTCCTAGTCACCCTGGTGTGCTAAAAACTGAAATATGAATGGGAATATACTTAAGAGATATTTTACTCCTAAGAATTTCAATAGGGGTGCCAGTAATTGTGGCCAACATTCAAACCATGATACACTACCATTCAAATGTTTGGGGTTAAAAAGATTTAAAGAATAAATAAATCAACGCCTTTATCAAGCAAGGACACATTAAATGTACACATTAGTAAAGAGAAGACAAAATATTTATATTTTACCTAAATTAATAAAAACTTTCTATTAATCAAAGAATCTTGAAAAAATATGTATCTTTGTTTCCACAAAGATATGAAGCAACACAACAGTTTTCAACACTGATAGTAATCAGACATTTCACAATATTATAGTTTTACTGTATGTTGCAGTCTTGGTGAGCAGACGTTTTTTTTTGCACAGGATACAGTTTCGTTGGCGTTTCTGAATGAATTTGTTGTTAAGCCGACATGAAGATGTTCTTCCAAGAAGTGATCATTATAAGATTAATGAATGCTAGCAGGAAACCCCTGTCGAAAGACCCTGCAGTGAGCTCTTGATGAACAATAGAGCGCAGGAGAGGGAGAGGCCCGTCACATTACGACTGAAGAACCTGGCCCCGCTCCACAATACTGCGGTCCTGCTGCTCATTACAACTCACTCTCACTCTCTCCAAGGAAAGACCCGCTGACAGCTTCCTCTTCCTTTCACAGAAACATCCAAAATAGAAAAAAAATCTCTCTATTATGTTAATCACAAAGGGTTCTTCAAGTTTGAATACATTCAAAGCATCTGGATAAAGAGCAGTACGAGTCTGTACATGTAATACAGTGACGGAGAAGAGTTTAAAGCCACAATATGTAATTTTTCAACGCTTATTCAAAACAAAGGTGTAGCTTGATGACATCTTGATTTTGCGGAGCATGTATTATGCCAGACGAGCGCTTCTGCTCATGTGTATGTGGGTTAATGCAGCGCTGTTTATCATATTACACACATTTGAGCGTGTTAAAAGTTATTATAAAGCTACTCTGTGCGCCTGCTTACGCTTTTTCACACTGTAAGCTAGATCGATATTAAGCGTAAATCAAGAACACCAGATTTAAACAATAAGACTAACTGTGTTGAGCTGGAGAACAATGATCAGTTTCTGTCCATCAATGATCCAAACAGTTGCTCCCCTGTCAAATAAAACACATCAGATATTAAAGCGTCTTTGGTGTTTCCATGGTTTCTAGAAAATAAAACCGGAAATCGAGGGTAATGGGTATGATGTCATTGATAGGCGACACACGGTCCGTGTCCTGGTTAAAATCGCTTATTTCTCTGGATTTAATTGGAAACATTTGGGATAATAAAGTCAACTAAATATATAACATTGTTCTAGCGGTTTTTGGATATTTTAATCCAAAAATCTTACATATTATGCCTTTAACATCATATCTTCTCATAACACTCGCACAGCAGACCTGATAATCTGTGTGTATGATTCAGCATTACATATTAATAGAAGGATGGAGGTTTCCTCATCCAAAGATAAGCACACATTTTTTCTCCATGATGAAGTGCTTGAGGCCATATGCTGATGTATATTTGATATACAACATGTCCAAGAGCTTGTTTTGAATCAACTTCAGGTATAAATTGTTATCAAGTGTGCATTTAGATGGCTTTTCATTCATTTGAACCCCCTTTTGTTCATTTGAAATGGTCCTGCTGTGACAAATATTTTTTTATGAAATGTATAAATCGCATATTCCATAGTCAAATAATAAATATGAGCTTTAAATATTAATTCAATATTTAAAATGGAGTCACAGAACATGTCAGCATGTGTGTACCCGTTCTGGTTCAATTTACCTGTTGCTATGAAGGACGATAGATAGTGTGACTACTTCAACAAAAGCAAATATTGAGGATGAAGACGAACAAAAGAGAAGAATAACCTGAACTCCTTAAATAACACCAGAACAATGACAGATTGCATGATGATGCCAAACTTATTTTGATCACATGATCTCATTGTGTGTTCTGATACCCTACTAATACTATACCGAGTGAATGTTGTTACTTTCCTCTGATGAAATAATACAATAAATCATGTTATGAAGTGTTAATATCACGCGCCCAAAGGGTCTGGAGATCTCTGTCAAATATATGTGTGTGTTTGCCTTTACACACATCACACACCGTGATCTGTTGTCATGTTAACTTGCAATAAAAGCAATGAAACGTGACCGACTCACCGAACACATGGATGGCCATTGCAGTCAGTGATTCAGATGGACAAAGGGTTGAACAACACACAAAATCTGCCTTATATCCTCACACCCGCAGTTATTCCATAAGGAATGAGTCAGATTATATGACTATATTCTTCTGAAGGCGAAGGGTTTTGATGAGTTGTCCAATGAAGGAACGCTGCACAAGCTGTCGCCGAGCTAAACTTTGACTCCCACCGACTGAACACCGAGCAACGGAGAATGCACACGTGCGGTGTGATGATGAGAGATGTGTTGTGTGTGTGTGTTTGCTGCAGGTCTGTAGCTCAGATTTACTCCTCACATCCCAGCACCGAAGTCGCCATCTTGTGAGACCACATGACCCGATCCTCACACACGCGCGCGCTCTTCCTCAGGGACTGCATCCTCCTCATGGCGCGTTACCATGGAGACCCCCCTCTCTGTGACGACATCATGATGCTGTGCGTGTTCATAAGTTCATCATTTGGGTGTCAAGAATTCATATTCACCTGACGTGTTTGAGATGATGGTATAGACCCCATATTGTCTTCGAACAGTGTGCAAAATAACTAGCCTATTCATGAACAACATGTTTTTAGATTTAAAAAAAAGTTTTTAGATCATTGCCGATTTCCAAATCAAATCAAATCTTTTTTTTTGTCCAGCCTTCATGCAATGACATGAGAAAATAGCCTATCGTTGTGTTCTTGTTCTATAGAAAGAATACGCAATATTAACCAATGCAAAACCCTCTCAAAAACGTACCATGTTTTTACCATAGTAAAAGTGTAGGGTAGCAAATTGATTAGGCTACCATTTGTATACAGTTTTACTACAAATGCCATCGTTAAACTATAGTGTAGGCAAACCATTTTTAGTTTGTGGTTACCATGCTATATTACAATATTAACCATTGTTTTTGGTTTAATTTGCAGTAAAGTCATGGTTAGTTTTCGTAAGGGAACTACAGTTTTAAATAACTACTGAAGTGTCTATTAAAAGAAGATTCACATTTTCTGCTGTGGGGCTACTATCCATAGGCCTACTTATCGGTTCAAATCCAATTCACAAACTATTCTAAGAGCACGTTTACATGACAACTATGTAAAAACTGCAAAGTTTTTCTTGTGTGTTTTTCGTGTACAGACGCCGTCAAAAAGTATCCCATTCACGGATCTGTGTTAGCGATTAAAACGCTGTAGGCCTATTCTGCTGCCAGGCCAGTAGTTGTTGGCATCCAGTGTGTTGGGGAAAGTAAATACCTTGAAAAGTAACGCATTACAATATTGCTAAAGTAACAAATTGCTTACTTAGTTACTTTTTAAGAAAAGTAATGCGGTGCATTACTTTTGCATTAGGCCTACTTAAAAGTTAGCATCAATACATTGTTCAATAAAGTCAGATTAAATGCATATATATATATATATATATATATATATATATATATATATATATATATATATATATATATATATATATATATATATATATATATTTAACATTTAATTATTGGAGGTTTGCATAGTATTCTGATTTTGCATTTTGACTGAATTTATTTAGTCATTTTGACTGATTTGAAGAGTACTGAATTTTTTGTGCAAGTGAGATGAATAACGCTCACATTTAGTCTAGAACTACATTAACATGTTTACACACAACGCCTCTGCACTCACTCTTGACATTTCAACATGGGTACGGAGAGCTGTCTGTCAAATAAATGTGAAAAAGTGACTTGCGTCGCTTTTTTGAAAAAGTAACCCAGATATTTTGTTTTAAATTTAAAAAGTAACGTGTTACTTTACGAGTTACTTGACAAAGTGATCTGATTACGTAACTCAAGTTACTTGTAATGTATTACTCCAACACTGTTGGCATATCACTTTGTAAAGAATACACATGGGCATGACATCACCGTTTTCACAAATTTGTGTTTTTGTAGTTTATACAGAGACAGTAACGGTATCATTTTCAAAAGTTCGCATTTTCATACCAGTTTTCAAAAGTTTTTTTTTATATATAACAGTTTTCAAAAGTTAGCATTGTCATGCCCCACAAAACACAGCTGCCGTGTAAATAAAAATTTTTTTTGTTTAAAAGTGGTGTTGTGTAAATGGCCCCTATTTTGTTACCATTCGGATTCATTTGGGATTATTTTGCCCATTTTATGTACATATAAAGCAATCCTTTCTCAACTACTGCAATTATAGCCCTACAGGCAGAGATGGGCACAAGTACATGAAAATGTTTTCAGAATAAAAATACAAAATAGAAATAAAATATTATAAAATTATAAAATAATTATTATAAAAATACAGTATTTTGTATCTTGAAAGTATACTTAGGACTTCTTAGAAACATTTGTTTATATTTCATCCACCTCTTTCCTTCTCTTGCCCAATAGGAAATGACAAATAAGCTGCTGCTGACTCATTTCCTCATGCCCTGATGATTTGCATTGTATTGACTAGCAAGCGGTATATAGCTACCTTAATGTAATAATGAAAAATATAAAACATGATAAAAGCAATGGTTATATTTTTGGCAACAAGTGTAATCAACGATCACACCTCACCTTAAAGATGTTAAATCAATTCCTATCTAATATTCAGATCAGCAGTCCTTACCAGGCTATGTAGCATCATTGCAAATACCGACATTTAAACTAACAATAAAAGATGAAATGTGAAAACTGCATGCATGTTGTGAAAATATGATTAAGTGTGGCAGCTCAGTGGGTAGCAGGTCGAGTCCTGGATCCATGGAGGCCTTTTTTTGAAGGGGAGTTTGCATGTTCAACTCATGTTAGTGTGGCTTTCTTCTGGGTGCTCGTGAACCTGAGACACTAAATTGGCCAAGGTCCAAAACAAGTCCAAGGTTCCCAGCTTTCAACCCTATACTGGGACAGACTCAAGCTTCCCTGCAATCCTACAGGACAAACGGTTTGGATTTGGGAAAAAGGACGGATGATTAATTGCTCATGAAGTCATAATTTCATCATTGTGCTAAATTTAGAACAAAGTACAAAAAGGTGTGTCTGGATTAGCTTTTTTTTCCTGATAGTGAATTCGTTGTAAATATCAGCACCGCTGTTGAACTGATTGAGGCTCTTCTGAAGACTTGACGTCTTGGGGTGGAATAGAGGGCAAAAGAGAACAGAGGCTTGGTTTAGAGTATAAAACAAACTCTCCAATATGTTTCCCAGATGGTCACGTCGCCCTGAACTGACAGAAGTTTAAGAGAGTACACACGTTAACAGGAAGCTCAGACAATAGCCACCCAGTGGTTAAGCTCAGAGGACTTGAGCCCCTGACACCACATTTATTGTTCGGCTCTCATTTCCTGCCGTTGAATAAAAGTAAATATCCTAAAGAGTCGTTTGAATACAACAAGACAAAAAAAAAAAGAGGTGCAAGGCGTTTCGTCTAGGCTGAAGTAATGCCTATTTTAGACCAAAGAGGTAACACTTTAGAATAATGGTCATTAGTTAACATTAGTTCATGTATTAACTAACATGGACTAACCATGAGCAGTTCATTTGTTCGTTAGTTAATAAAAATACAGCTGTTCATGGTTTGTTCATGTTCACAGTGCATTAATGTTAACAAGATTTTATTAATGCATTAGTAAATGTTAAAAGTAAAATTAAAAAAGTTAAATAAATGCTTTATAAGTGCAGTTCATTAATAGTTCATGTTAACTAATGAGCATTATTCTAAAGTGTTACCACCAAAGATTTAATGGACCTTCATTTGGCATTTCTTTTATGTTAAGAGCCCTTGTGTTGGAGCAGGGTATTCTCACATAAATGCGTATAAATAGTACAAGTGTGCAATGTCGTGGAATGTATACGCCAAAACTCATTTTGGTGTGCATATGATACGCTGTTTTTCGCGTGCATATGATACGCATTTTATGGCGTTTTATTATACATACAAACCCCCCACCCCACTACCCTAAACCTACCCAAGCGCGTGTCATACGCCATAAAGTGCGTATCATATGCACGCCAAAATGAGTTTTGGCGTATACATTCCACGACATTGCACACTCGTACTATTTATACGCATTAATGTGTGATCTTGGAGATAGATTGCACCTATTGTTATATAATTAACAAAATAAATGAATAGTTAGAATCCACATCCCAAAGTTTGAGAAAATGTATCTCATTACTGCCATTACAACACACAGTGCAATTTCCACAGGTGTGTTGCTAGTTTATGTCCTTAAATTATTCAAAGTTTAAAATGAGTTTAAAAGCAATAATGTGGGAAATATAAAGGTGCTGGTGACTAAAATTGTTATACAAACACACATAATTTGGTTTGACGTGTGTAACATTGACTGGGGTGCTGGCAGTCTCAAACTGTAGATGCGCTCGTCCAGAAACTCTGAAAGGTCAGTACATCCACACAGCTCATGGTTGAGAAAACAGTATGATGAGCGAGCGATAGTGAACACATTCAGTGAGGTGTGAGATTAGCTGCTCCGAGACTAAAACAGCAGCGTCACTCCTTACTAAAAACATCCGATTTGGCTCTTCGGCTCTAAAAACAATTGCTCTTTTGAATTGGTTTCTTTAAATAATTCAGTTCAAAAATCACATCACAGCAATTATGGGGTGGTTAAACATAAACACCATTATCAACAAATTCTATATAACGTCTCAGGTTACATATACACTATATTGCCACAAGTATTGGGACACCCCAAATCATTGAATTCAGGTGTTCAATCACTTCATGGCCACAGGTGTATAAATCAAGTACTAGGCCTGCAGACGCTTCTACACACATTAGTGAAAGAATGGGTCGCTCTCAGGAGCTCAGTGAACTCAAGCGTAGTACCGTGATAGGCTGACACCTGTGCAATAAATCCATTCGGGACATTTCCTCACTGCTAAATATTCCACGCTCAACTGTTAGTGGTATTATAACAAAGTGGAAGCGATTGGGAACAACAGCAACTCAGCCATGAAGTGATAGGCCACGTAAAATCACAGAGCGGGGTCAGCGCATGCTGAGGGTCACAGAGAACAGAAGCCGGCAACTTTCTGAGGAGTCAACAGCTACAGACCTCCAAACTTCTGTGTCCTTCAGATGAGCTCAAGATCAGTCTGTAGAGCGCTTCATGGAATGGGTTTCCATGGCCGAGCAGCTCATCCAAGCCTTATATCACCAAAGGCAATGCAAAGCGTGGGATGGAGTGGAGTAAAGCACGCCTAAACTCGAAACAGGACACAGGTCTAAAATCAGATGCAGGGAAACTATGGCCCCTGTGGATAAAAGAGAGTGCAACTCCTGTCTCAATCAGCAGCAACAGTTTAAAAGTAGCTCAAATCCACGGGGAAAAAACAGTTGACTTGGCAACCCTTATCATCATGTTCTTTATGTCGGTTATGTCACGCGCACATGTTCACTCCTTAACACTTTCTTTAATTAACATATTATACAACATTGGCTAATTGGGCAAAAAGTGCGACTGAAGAGTAAAAAATAAAATAAAAAAATTGTGATTTGAGCCCCCCTCGCATGGTGGGCCCTTACTCTTGGCATACTCCGCTCTTCCCGTGGCCCTGTCCCAAATGGAACCGAAGCCCTCGCGATCTACCTCCACGTCCACACTTTTGTGATGTAATGCTGCTTTGAGTGTGTCCCTTTCCCAGATGGCACACTAAATGTGCACTTACATTCTTGTGGACTTACAATGGCCATGTGTGTGATCGTGAAGAATGAGGGGTGTCCAGTTGGTCATTTTAAAGTTCAGAAGGGACACCCCATCAGAAATGTGCATTGAGGGCACATATCGGCCGCAAAGGGGTGCACGCACACTCCCTTCTGAAACCTTAAATGACAAATGGGTCACAATCCTGCTCCTGGAGATATACCTACCTCCAAAGTTCAGCTCCGGCTCCAACCCTGATCAAACACAACTGAACCTGCTAATTAAGGCTACATTCAGACTGTCAGACTGAAAATTGAAATCCGATTTAGCAAGTCTGAACGGCCAAAAATACAAATCAGTTTCAAGCTAAATTCATGTGGAAAGTTCTGGAAAAGCTCTGTTTCCGTCTGACTGCTCTGATCAGATTTCGCGTGGTTTATGTGGCTTTCTCACGCCATGTAAAGCGTGAAGGTCAGACGCTGTTATCAAGGTTGAAATCATGGTTGTGTTGCAGCAAAGTGCCGTACAAGCAGAAAATGACAAAATAACTGGGATAGGTTTTAAAACCGGCGGGAACCACAGCATGGAAAAAAGCCGCTCATACTGGACTCGTACGGTTCTGCTGCTGCCTCAGAAGACGCAGTAGTCCAGAGCGCAACGGCTGCACAATGTCATGTTGTAAATAAGACAACATCTTTATTATAAACCCCTCTATGTCACGGTTGCCTTTGCTGTTTTTGGCTTATGCCTACCAACGCAACGTCATTGAAACCAATAGATAGCAGCAAATATTCCAGAAAACGAAAGAGCTGCAAGGACACACACAAAACTGTCCTAATACACAATGTGGTTTGACAATAATTTTAGTTCAGATTCCAATCAGATACACAAATGTTGATGTATATTTTTATATAGAGTGTAGTATGAATTTTATCCCGACATACTACATCCGCCATGTTGTTGTTATCATGTGACCTACCAGCATCAGTTATGTCCCTTCACCTCCATTCTTAAATCCTCTCCTGTGGCCTCATGGGAAAGTAAAGTGTCCATCATATAAGCACACTTCAGAATTTCGCTAGAAGTAGTAGGTCATCCGGGCACTTTTTGCCTACTGTTTTTAGAATACTATGAATTCAGAAAATACTACTCTGTTGGCATATGGTTTTTCACATACTATATAGTAGAGAAGTATCCGATTTCGGACGCAGCCATGCTTTCCTGTTTGCCATCAAATGGTTGACCACTGTCGTGTGCGTATGTGTCCTGTCACAAAACACACAACGTTAATAGTGTGATTAAAGTGTGTACATGTGTATTATGCTACTAAAATAAGAATACTCCACATTAATTTGATTAGTGTTTACTTCGAGTATGACTAATCGGATTAAGATAATTAGAAGTCGCTGTTTACATGGTTTTTCCAGAAAGGTGTACTATGTAGTATTTTTGCAATTAAATATCCAAAAACCACTAGGCCAGTGTTATATATTTTGTTCAGTTGAGTACTTACAATATCCCAAATGTTTCCAACCATTTGTAAATTTGGAGAAAATTGCTATTTAAACCAATGACCCGGGACGTGTCAGCGTAGCGTCTGAGGGAGTCGCCTGTCAGTCGCGTCATATCTGCGTTACCCTCGGTTTTATTCTGCAGGAGCGCTTTACTCTTAGCAGTGTGAACATGTCACATCAGCGCCGAGCGAACGCACAGAGTAACATCAGAACATCATTTTAAACACACTTAAATGTATCTAATATGATAAACAGAGCTGCGTCACCTCATACTCATGACCAGGAAAGCAGAAATGGAGCCGGCGACTGTGTCCCGTCCCGTCATAATAAAAGTCCCTCTGCTCGTGAGCCGTGTGTTTGCGTAACAATTGCTCCAGGGGCCGTGCTCAGCTCCTCAACACTCGGTCCTGCTCTGCTTCACTACAGTAACGTTAATGACCGCATCCATGAACATGATTTCTTCCCGAGTCCTATTTTTCACCGGCTGTGAGGTGAAGACCATGGCTACGTCCGAAACCTGGAAAATGCTGCCTTCGGAGGACACATTTCAAGGCAGGAAGGCATCAATCCATGTCTTAATCTAATGTTAGCTTCACTTCCTGTCTCCTGAGAAACCTTCATCTGATGGATTTGTGAAGGCAGCATACATGTGTCCTTCGCTGCCTTTGATATCCCACAATCCTGTGCTTTCCATTCAGTGACAGTTGGGCTGGGGGAAAAGATGGCATCCGAAAGTTGCGTTTGCAGGTCAGTTTGTGTGTAACTATGTTTTTTTACCAATATTTTCTAGCAAGAAATTACAAATGTAGTAATTAAATATGTGTTTAGTTCTCACCAAAGCTCGCTCTATATTGCTGTAGATCATTAAGCTGTTGAAGTCTGTCCAAAATCAATTTCATGAGGTGCCTTCATGCACAAAAAGATGCCATACAAGCCATTGTCTGATAAGGCAGCAAGGCAACCAGTCAACTGTCTAGGTTTTCGGACGCAGCCCACGTCCCAAGATTCTGAGCTCAAACCTTGTGTCATCAAACTATGCCTTTGTTTTGAATCGGCGCCCTCTAACGGACAGAAAAGTTACATAATGCAGCTTTAATCAGAGTATTGTCTAATGGTGCGTTCAAGGCCTCCTGGGATGTTGGTATTCACGAGGTGAGAAGTCGTGTTTACGACATCTATGCGTTCAAAACTCTTTGGTCGGAGCAAGATGGCGGTGTACCTTCTTTTAATGAATTTCATGAAAATGCAAGGTTTGTTAACTCTGTTTAAAGCTACACTGTGTGATATTTTGTGTAAAGGTATATGACCATCCAGTGAATAATAGTTTCTGTTCCTCTCAATTCTGATTTCGTTTTAACTCCTACGGTGGCTGATTTAGTCCAAGATTAACATGGCAATCCCCCTCTTCACATTCGACACGGTGCCATCGAGTGTTAAAACGCGAAAGGTGCAGCTTGAATTTACGGGTATGTCCCTCTTTGGCTAATGTACTTTCAAGATGAAGGGGCAACATGGCGACCGGCATTCGAACCCCTCACCCGTATGTATTTTCAATGGCATATTATAAACTTACCAGAATACTTTATTACTTGAAAGAAGTAAATATACATTAATGAGTACATATATTTGTGAAAGAACTAAGTGTTTTTAGCTAAGAATAAACAAAAAAAGTTACATAGTGTAGCTTTAAAGAAAATGAAGAACAAAGAAAGCGCATCAGGTGAGTTTTAATCTTTAAAGTTAATTAATCGATGAAGCCACTGTAAACTGTATCGTTATATATTAGAGTAATTGTTATATTACAATGCTAGCTTACGTTGTTGTAAATGAGAAAGCCTGACAGTGTCACTGCTAAATACCCATTATGGTTATATTCAACTACAGACGATGTTTCTCACTGATGACCCAACTCGTAGAGAACGGGGCTTAAAGAAAATCTCGAACTTCCCACTGGTATTGACGATTTTGGTTTTGGAGTTCATGCGAGTTCAACTCGTAAATATGATCTTTACGAAATGAATTGACCGCACCATAAGATCTTCAGGAGCACTTGATAATTACAGACCGGCGTGTTGGATTGAACTCTGCAGGTATATCTCCAGGAGCAGGGTTGGGAACGCCTGCCCTACAGTCTTATGGGTGTAATGGTCACACGCACGCAAAGCCCATTGTAAGTCCACAAGACCATAAGTGCACATGAAGTGTGCCATCTGATACACGGCCCATAACAGCTCCTCTGCAGTGTGTCATTTTCTTTAAAGGAGATATGCCATTTTACAAATGTTGTACTTTTTAGGTAATGAGCACACTTTAAATATGCTAAGTTGTAACATTGTTAATGCTTATTTATGTTCACGTTACATTCAGATTATTGAATCGCATAGCAAGCACTATGCATATATTTCCAGCATTGCAGTAAATATAGGTTTGTTCCATTAGTAGGGTTTGTTTTTACACCTGTTGTTATTTAGCTGCTAATATGTTGTTGTTTTAACTTATTTTCTGTATTTTGAAGAATGAGAGAGTACTCAGGCAGCCATACAGTTTTAGGAAAGATCATGATTACAGGGATGGTATTCCCTTTTTCCTTCCAAACATGTATCCTGACAAACACAAGCAATTTGCCCTCAAATCAAATCAAATGCCCGCAAATCAACAGACACCACAGCATACCTGACTGTTAATGTTTGGGCAAAGCACAAGCTGTGACAATATGTTGAGATTCAGTGTCAAAATTCAATATGTTGAGTTGATTTTTCCAGGATTCTCCACAAGATGGCAGAGTTTACAAAGCAAAATATCATGCATAATATAATTGCATCATATCAAAACATCAACCAGCTAGAAACAAGACAACGGAAAAATCTCCACAATGACTGCGGCTTTAAATAGCTTTAAAGAGCTATAAAAAGATTTATTACAATATTTTATTAACTTATTATAATTTATACATAACTTTCACAAGTTACAAGTTGACTGCCAACACAATAATTATCACATCCTTTTTCCAAAGTGGACCCATTAAATAAGAACAAACCCCCCCATTGTAAAGCTGCCATTTCCTGGCTGAAGATCTAAGACTGCAACAACACTGGTCTAATTCTCTTAGAGAATTCAGTCATGCATGTAAGCACGTAACAACTGTCATACAAATGCACCTTTTAAACAAAAATCAAGTTACTTAAAGCAGAACAAAATGCTCATAGAACTACACAGTAGTAAGCCAATAGGTTTTAAAGAGAGAAGAGGACGCAAAGTGATGATAACGAAAGACTTCATCTATTTCTTACTTAGTAATTGTCACCAAGCATAACTTAAGTTATTAGAAAGACTATTGAGTTTTATATCTGTCATTGTTTCTTTTGAAGAGCAGCTCCGGTTCCTTTTCAGTCGTCGAGTTTTATTTTAAAGACTTCGCTTAAGAATCGCTTAAAACATTGGGTTGGAAAATAAAGCCTTAGTTAAGATGATTTTTAAAAAAAATTTTTGTTGTTGCCGTGATCCCAAGACAAACATAGTACCAGTAGAGATCACATACAGTTATTTCATGGTGATGGCATATACAATGCTTCCTTAATTACACTGGATCAGAAAGACAACTAAAGTGAACGAACTAATGACTTTTCTCAAAGAGTCAGACGTCATAAATACAAAGCCGGCCACTTTGGAAACAAGCAGAAAAAAATCACATATATAAAAAAAGCATTAAGCTTCTTATCAAAATAAGTCCACGGAGCGCTTTCTGCAAAGTCTGTCACAATTTTTTTACCTGTAACATTACATTTTAATTGCAAAAGAAACGTTCAATTAGAAATGAATAACCTGCAACAAATCAATGATGGCACATATAAATTAAGCATTAGAAAAGTTTGCATTGTGAATAATGCTCTCCTACAATCACTGCCCAAGTTAGAAAATCTTCCCAATGACTTCCTTTAACATGCCAAAGACATCTGAAACATTCACACAACAGCACGGCACTATCGTCATCATTTAAGATTGGTTTTAAAGCTACAGCTAAGATCTGCTGGAACTGCTCGTGTCAAGCGAATGATGAGCGTTAAAAAGATAAGAGACCTTCTCTCTCTCTTCATGTGCAAAATATAATAGCGCTTTTCAACTGCACGATAACACTTGGTACGACTCGGTTCGGCACGGCGTGGTTTGGTTTTCCACTAGCCTGACAAGCCAAACTCACTTCAAGAACACAACATTGGCAGGGCTCAATCTGAAGGGCGGGACAAATTGGTTGTCTTTCAAAGTTCCTCTGCACGTGATAGGAACAACCAACCAGAGCAACGGAGAAGGTAAAGCGGAGCTATAGATTAAACTTTAACCGTATCCGGTCGACAAAACTCAGAACAAATCTTCCGTTTTTGCTGTTCTTTGCTCAATTAAAAGCTTAACTCCAAGTTTTCCAGAGTCGCGAGCAAAGCCGATTTGAAACCGCTGTTCGCCAGCTTCTTTGTTTTCAAGTAGCACGTGGAACCGTCACAACTCTGCCGTCATTATGTTAAGCCCCGCCCACTGACTCTATACACGACGCGATTGGCCTGACCAGAGTTTGGTTTTTCATGCTCGCAAGCCAATGGAGAGTTGATAGACGACCCTGGCTGCAAATTATATCATCTAGGGTGCGTCTAGATTCCTAGGCTAGTTTTCCACTGCAGTTCGCACCGCTTTAAAGTGGGTGGGATTATAGAATGACTGGTGTAATTGTGCTACTTCCTACTTCTCGGCATGTGGACGTTTTTAACTAAGAAGACGAAGAAGTTTGTTTCAAAGGAGGCTGATGGCAGCAAAACAAAGTACTGCTAAGAGTATTAGGCACTCGTACCACAAAGCACAAGTGACAACATCGCTTGATTTGCTATGTGTTTAGGGTCTCAATCGCTATATCACCAGCCACGTTTACATGCGCATTTTTTTTGTCATTCCGATTGAAAGATTCGCTGGACTGTTTACATGAGACGTTATCTAATCCGATACAGTGTTTAGATGCCATGGCGTTTTCAATCGGAATGACTTTGTGACATGCGTACATTAGCCCAGGGGTTTTCAAACTGGGGTCCGGGGACCCCCAGGGGTCCTCCAGAAGGTTCTAAGGGGTCCCCAGAAAAACGTTAGATAATTAAAAGATAAAGCAAAAATGGATAAAGTCTACTGACCAATCTAACTGTTTAATTTCTAAACGTTTCTCACCTTGTTTGCCATATACAAACCTTTCAGAATTGTATATATTTGCTTAGTATCTTGCTAGTGATTTTTTTCTCACTATAGTCCCTTTTATCATGCTCACTGGGTTCGCAGAGCAGAATTCTTAATGCGGTACGCAAGCTGCTTACCAGTACATATTTTTATTGTGAAAGTTGCTTATACAAGAAATTTTTAATTAAACATCTTCAGGTTTATACATCCAAAATTAAGTATATCCAATTTAAATTTGGAAACAATGTTGTATTTAAAATGTCATACTTACTATTTATCTAACAGTTTAAATGTTGTTTCATACATAAAAATATTTAGAAGGATTTAAGGGGTCCCCCATAAAGGTGGATCATATTTGGGGGTCCTTGGCATCGTAAAGTTTGAAAACCCCTGCATTAGCCTATATGTCCTGTTTGCCGCCTCCATGTCAACATGGAGTTCAATTATTTATTTTGCGCGCTACTTTTATGAATGAATGAATGAGGCATTTATATAGCACTTTCATATGTACCACTGTACACCCAAAGCGCCATGTAAAGTGTTGCTCTTAATCAAGCTACAGCGTGAATTTTTAGGCGTATTAATGCTGGAAGGTGTAAGGAAAAGACGGGCGCAGGAAGCTGACGTTTTTGGTGGCTGTGCATCTCTAAGGAGCATCTCAATAGTGTTACCCCTCCCTCCGACGAAAAGCAGAACCGTGTGGATGAAGGTCCGTAGTAAGGACTGGTGGGAGAGTTAGATTTTGCCGCCGCTATTTCGCATTCTGACGACCCCTGACCCTGTGACGTTTGACGCAGACGCAAAGCAATCGGTTTAACGCGTCTAAAGCATTTACATGGCAGAATTTTTATTTAGTTCGGTTTATAGAAAGGTTTATCCCACCCCTCTCAACCCAATTACAATTTCATTTGATTTAGGCATTTCAATTCTGATTGAGGTGTTTATATGGAGCATTTTCATTCGGATTGGAGTTTTAAACCGATTACAGTGCTCCATGTAAATGCACCTACTGTCACAAAAGCATATAATGGTAGGGATGATTCTCTCTGAACAATCAGTGATCTGCAGTGTTTACACATCACCTTTTAGTATTGGTACAGCACGCTTGGAACCACACCAAGGTGGTACTATTTAAGCGAACCGTAGCGAGCCGTACCAAACCGTCCCATGCAGTGGAAAAGCACCATAAAAGGTAAAGTAATTAAAGTGGCAGATTCCTCCATCTTTACACCTCTGATAGCGCTTCAATAAGTCTATGAATCCGGACACATTTGGGCTGTCGTGAATCATTACGCCTTGATCCTTCCAACACGCTCAATAAATACACCACAAATGAAAAAGCATAAACAATCTGTACAATTTCTGCATAACCTCCCAAGGGCTTTCCCAACTACTGTACTCACTCTTTGTAAAAATGCGCTGGATTGAAAAGAGCTCAAATGAAAACCGAAGGGAGATGAGACTGGAATGTTCCAGGGAACATTTCATATCCCCTTTATTTCAAAATGGCTGCCAGGAATCAAAGTGAGCAATGAGAGGCCTGATCAGCTTCCTGAAGGCTGGGCGTGAGAGGAAGACGCGCCGCCCTCCTCCTCCTCTGAGGGCCCCAGAGCGGGGCCGGGTGCGAGGGCCACTGCGGTGGCTGTGGATGAGCTGACGCCGTTGGATGTGCTGATGGAGCTGTGCTGGATGGCCTCGTTCTGTGGGCTGCTGGGAACAGACATCTCCCCACAGCTGTCCTCCTTATCCAGCTCTGAAACACAAAGCCACAGAAGACATCAGCGACTGAGACTCTAACAACAACACAGACATCAGCAGCTTCCACACACACACACACACACACACACACACACACACACACAGAAAATATTGTCTGTTAAATAGTGTTGGCTAATTATGCGTGTGTGTAGAGGGGGGGTCATACTACTAATAATGCTGTGTATATACCATGAAATGTTCTGTTTCACAGAATACCCGGATGACCAAATGCATTTCCCAAAATGTGCAGTACACAACCAGAGCACACTGTGTGGGATGTTGTGTCCCACAATGCAAAGTGCTTGACTTGACCTTTCAATTATGATGAATGAACCGTAAGTGATAAAGAAAATGATACGAAATAAAAAATATTCAGTAAAACAGTAACATTGTGAAATATTATTACAATTTAAAATAGGTTTTCTATTTGAATATATATATATATATATATATATATATATATATATATATATATATATATATATACATATTTTTTAGTTTATTTTTAAAGTAATTTTTAAAGTTTATTTAAAAAAAAAAAAAAGTTTCTTTTTAAAGTAATGTGTTACAATATTACGTTGCTCCCTAAAAAATAACAGATTGTATTACTTAGTTAATTTGTATAGAAAGTAATCTGTTGTGTTTGTCAGAGACACCGATCGTTTCGTGTCTTAAGACATCAATGTGTCGTCACGAGCCACAGGGTTTAATTTGGATTCGTACGTGTGTGTTTTTTACTCTCATAGAAATATTAACCCCTATTGAAATGCATTATACGAGCAACGGCTGGAGTTAAAAATCTTCCTTTGTGTTCTATTGGAGAAACAAACACACCTACATCTCGGATGCCCTTGGGGTTCACAAATTGTAGTTTTGGTCTATACGGCTAATTTTGCCCTTCATGACAACTGTTTTTTTAATTTTTTATAACTAATTTGTTTAAATTATAATAATCCTTAAAGTTCTACAATTAAGGGTGTGGCCACTTGAGTGACAGGTGGACTGCTGCTGCTGTCACTGCTAGCTATTTGTCTGCTGTCTGTTAGCTCCACCCACTCTGCCTGTTAGCCCCACCCACTCCGCATGTTAGCTCCACCCACTCCACCTGTTAGCCCCACCCACTCCGCATGTTAGCTCCACCCACTCCACCTGTTAGCTCCTCTTTGCCCATGTTCAGTTACTCCACGTGGTGATGTGCTGCCAAGATGGCAATGGCCACACTTTAGGCTTCAGAAACGCTCTTCAGAAACCTCTTCATGAAACCTACCTCATGGACACTACTTCTATATTTGTTTTACAGTCTATGCTGTAACTTAATATTCTGAGTTCGCATTTCACAGGTTTTTTTTGTCAATTCTGAGAAAAAGAAAAAAAAAATTGTGCAAGTGAGATGAGTAAATGCTCTACACCAATCATCCTGTTCACACACAGACACACAACACCTCTGCACTCTCTCTACATGAGGACAGGAGAGACGTCAGTCAATACATGGGGAACAAAGTAACGTCTCGGTTACGCATTTGAAGAAGTAACTTTAAATTTAAATGTAATGCGTTACTTTACTAGTTACTTAAAAAAGTAATCTGATTACGTAACTTGCGTTGCTTGCAATGCATTTCTCCAACACTGCTAATTATTTCCTATGATCAAAGCTGCATTTTCAGCATCATTACTCCAGTATTCAGTTTAGTTCAGATTATTTATTTCAGTTATTCAGTCACATGATCCTTCAGAAATCATTCTAATATGAGGATCTGCTGTTCAATAAACGTGTTATTGTGATCAATAATGAAAACAGTTGTGCTGCTTCAGATTTGTGTGGAAACTGTAATACATTTATTCAGGATTCTGTGAAATAGAAGTTCATTTGGAAATCTGTTGTGTTACCGATCACTTTTAAACTGTTGATAGTTCCTGCTGATTAATGACGTGAAAGCAACTGACTCTCAGATTAAAAATATCAGTGTGAAATCAGTCTCCCTACCATCTGTGTGCAAACACATTATTCACATCAGGGCTTCAACACACCTCTCAACACCAGAGTTGCAGAAAGCATCACAAAAGGGCAATTTGCTAGCAATAAAACGGCAATGTGCATATTAAATGTATGACATGGCATGCATAGTTTTTTCTGCCTTCAACATTGTGTTATAAGCTATGCAACTGATTGTACCTAGATATGCACAGGACTGAACTTCTTCATTTGTTTGCTTTTTTGATACCTACATAATTGTAATCATTGGTTGTGCACTTGAAGGTCAGCAAAAGGAGAGTCACAATATATTGGTATCGAAAAATTAAATATTTATGTCATGTTAAAGAGTCATGTTATGTCATGCAAATGCATAAGTCAATGGCAGTATTGTCTTTTTTAAAATGCAGTGAAACAAACAACGTCATGTTCTGACGTCACAAACAACCTTGTAACCAATCACGTCAATGTGTGCGCACAATTTAGCATATCATTAAAGGTGCACTATGCACCTTTCCGTCCATTGGAGGGCGCCTATTCAAAACAAAGGCGTAGTTTGATGATGCAAAGTTTGAGCGCAGTATCTTGGGACAAGTGGTCTTCACCTCACAGCCAGTGGGAAATAGGACTCGGGCAGAAATCATGTTCATGGATGCGGTTATTAACGTTACTGTAGTGTGAAGCAGAGCAGGAGCGAGTGTTGAGGAGCTGAGCACGGCCACTGGAGCGATTGTTACACACACACGGCTCGCGAGCACCGGGACTTTTATTATGACGGGACGGGACACAGTCGCCGGGCGCCTGCACAGATCCGCTCTTCCGGTTATGATTATAAGGTAATGCAGCTCTGTTTATCATATTAGATACATTTAAGTGTGTTTAAAACGATGTTATGACTTTACTCCGTGCGTTCACTTGTTCACACTGCTAAGAGTAAAGCGCTCCTGCCAAATAAAAGCCGAAACCGAGGGTAACGCAGATATGACACAATTGACAGGCGACTCGCTCAAACGCAATGCTGGAACGTCCCGGGTCATTGGTTAAAATAGCAATTTTCTCACAATTTACAAATAGTTGGAAACATTTGGGATATTGTAAGAACTCAACTAAACAAAAACACTGGCCTAGTGGTTTTTGGATATTTTACTGCAAAAATACTGCATAGTGCACCTTTAACTACGACGCTGAGGCAAGGGAGTTTCAAGAGAAGCCAGGATATCCCAGTATATTTTTCTGTTGATATGAAAAATTATATCAATTAAACAATATAGAAGATGAATTATGTATATGATGTATATTTTGGTTATGATGAACTATATTCTTTCTCCACTAACATTCTGAGTTGTTCAAAGCGTTTCTAAGGATATACTGACTGATACTGAAGGCAGAGATTGCAAATGGGAACATGGTTTGTGTAACATTACCAACACATTATTAGCTGTTTGATAATGTAGTCAAGCAAAAGGTCTGACGTTGTAGAGAGCGATACATAAAACGCATTAACATTCTGAAACGCCGACTTGTTTTAAAATGTCTGTATAATTTACTCTTCCTCTTCTGAATCAGTTTCTGCTTCAAACATATATGGCGGAATTAAACCAGTATTTCCACTTGCCGTTGTTATTCAGGTAGTCCGAGCTCCTGTGAGTGAGTGGAGGCGAGGCTAATTTGAATATTCATGAATCCGCGTATATTAAATTAAATTAAATTCAAGCAATTTTTAAGCATGATTTTTTTAAATGTGTCATTTTGGTAATCAAAGGGGAGTTTTAAGGGAAACAATTATTGACTACAGGGGGACTTTAATAGTCCAGCAGAAGATAGCAGAATAACAAGATGATATTCCAATATAGTAGGTGGCGCCATTGATTTTTAACATTTGCTGCCACTCGTCGAAAAAAAATAATCTTTTACCACTTTTTTCCCCCACAATTCCTATAGATAGTGACACTATTGTTGACAAATTATTTTGGCTATGATAGTCGTGAAGTCAAAATCTGAAATCGTCATAGTCAGCAACTAATGTGTTCAAAGTAGCAATGTGCCAGTGTTGATGATAACTACTATTCAAAACATGAAATTTCGTGTTAATTAAGGGTGTGACAATATATCGCAATAACTAGGGCTGTATCGATTTCTCAATTAAATTTGAGTAATCGATTTGAAAGAAAATCCTTGATTGCAATTTAACCGTGTCGAGTAACCGGCAAAAGGAAGTTGCCAAATTTTAATCATCCTGATCATTTGATTTAAATGATGATGATAACACAACTGTGGTGTAAAAGATATGATGACAGCCTGCAGTTTAAATAGGAATGCTAACAGTTAACTATTAACTGCAATGGCAGTTGCTCAGCTGGCACATGCCCACTGAAAGTGTGGTGCCACTGTTGCCTCAGCCTCACCTGATCTGTAATTACCATGTGACTGATCACTCTTGAGCAGTGGTGATGACGTCTACCATCAGGCACTAACTGCTTACGCTAAAGAGCCACATCTAAACCCCCGATCGATGACGAGAGAGAGAGAGCTCAGCTCTGACCCCGCAAACATCTCCAGTTCTTTCGCACCGGATGACTTGCTGGCATGATTGCGATTAAAGACTTCCCCAGTCCAATGCTTTGTCTTTTATTAATCCCTGTGCTTGCTTTGTAACCTTTAATTAAAGTTACAATGTCATTTTAAACCAACATCATCAGGGTATATTAGAGGCTGTAGCGTGCGTCCAGACTCTAGCACCCCTCCCAACGATCCCCTTCCTTTCCTGCCAACTACTGCAGCGACAGATAATTACTGCACCTGATTTTAATGATACACACACAGGAGAGCGGCAGAGATGCGCGGTCCAAATGCCACCAGCTGTTCTGCAGTTGCATTGAATTAATTGGCTCCTGATGAGGAAGGGAATGAAAAAAGGCTCTCTCGCTCTGACTCAAAAAGAAATGCAGACTACCATGATAATTAATATAGCTAATGAAGCAAGCACCGCTGAAATGGCATTTGGTAATTAATGCGGGAGCATTAGATTGTGTGTGCGGTTCTGACGGCTCCGGATTGGGTGACTCTCTACATGGGGTTGTAAATGCCCTCCGCAACTCCGGTTGAACACAGAAAACCGAGTTGGGTTTTCTCCTCTCTTCCTCTGCGTGTTCAGGCATCTGTAATTACTCCTAATGGTATTAAGCAGGAAAGGGGGTGATATATTATCATACACAACGTTGCACGCTCCTGAGACCGCTCTCCGCTCACCTCCTCTCGGATCATCTCCGCTGTGAGCAGATGGGGTTTGTGCAATGCCAAACGGAGGCATGGCCTGCCCTGTTTGCAGGGCAGCCTGGGTAATTTCCCCCCACCTGCTACCAGGGCAGCACTGCCTGAGAGATTAAGGCCAGAAACATACTTTACTTAAGTGTGCAATCAGAAATGAAAATGCTTTGCCAAGCGAGATCTCGTCTGCCATACTTTACACCTGTCCTACGCAGGCACAATGCGATTTTCAATATATTTCAGGCCTAACGGACTGTAATGAAGTGAACAAGACGGGAGCGCTCAGGTGACCGAATGTGAGCACAGGAAACCCGCACTGACGTTTGCACTTTTTCACCATATTAAGACCGTTCTTTGACAGGTGATGACCATCTGCTGCTTCTCCATCCTGCAATGAATGTGGCACAAACCAGCGTTGTTTACAAAGACGGAACGAAGCTCTTCTCTGAGCCTCATTTGCACAGGCGACTAATATATGACCCCTCACGGCATTCGGTGACATTGGCAGCATAAACAGGATTGAGGAATGGTTTCGATCATCTCCTCACTCTCCTCTACCTCGCAAAGACCTACCAATGCCTGCAAATGAACCAGCTCCCAGACAACCCAATCTCACCCGACAACCATCCCGCTCATAATATGCATGAGACCTGTCAGTCAAGCTGCTTAACAATGCCGTCGCATAATGAACTGCACGGCTGCAGCGGCGCGTCCCAGTTGCCAAACTGCGCTTCTGTCAGACTCTCCTCTATAATACACTCATTTTGGAAGCAATCATTGTCAATACAAGTCAGCGCTGGGTTGCAAAATGAGCCAAACGCAGACACACACACTCAAAGCCAACGACATATCGGCGAATCCAAGTGTTGAATGTTATGTACAAAAAAAGTGCTTACACACTAGCATTCGCAGCCGCTAAGCTTTTGCCCGCAGAAGCGCTTCCAGCAAAAGCGTACACACAGTCACTCCCACAACTGCTTCTCCGTCCCTCTGACAACAGCTAATTGATATGAAGTGGCTGCATATGGCAGACCAGTCGCAGATCTGCACATTTCACAAGGTGTCATTAAAGCATAACGGCCAAAGAGGCGTGTGTACCAAAAGCAGCCCTCGGTTTCTGAATGCCTCTTTATCACTCATCTTAAAGAGGACAGCGCCACATACAGTGGGGATCATTTTGTTAGCCAACATCGCTGTTGAGCAAATATATGAGTCCTCGGAGTTCTGAGGTAATAATGGGACGAGATGAATCTGTGTTATTTCACACTCAGGGCTAGTTCATTTTCCACTCTTCACATTTCATCAAAAACCCCACAGAACACTCATTAGGAATAACACTCATCTGTTATAGTCAAAACTGAATATGTAACACAAAAAAGAAAGAACAACCCATTACGCAGAGCTGGCAATCCAGAATTTTTTACTCATTTTCAAAGAAAGAAAAGCTATTCAGTGAGATTGAATCCTAAGCAAAATTGAACAACTCTTCACCAACCGTGATTGCGGCCTTGTGAATGAAATCTCACGATGGAATCTCACTGGCCCAAGTCACATGAGCCAAACACCTAGGGCAGTTTTTCCCAACCACACTATTTTACACGGGCATTTTCATCAGTGAGTGAGTCGAAAATCCCAGCTCGTGTTCTTTTTACTTTCTGCTTACTTCTGGTCCAATCCACACTATATTGCCGAAGGTTTCGGGACGTCTGCCTTTATATGAACTTTAATGCCATCCCATTCTTAATCCGTAGGGTTTAATATGAAGTCGGCCCACCCTTTACAGCTATAACAGCTTCAACTCTTCTGGGAAGGCTTTCCACAAGGTTTAGGAGTGTGTTTATTATAATCTTTGACCGTTCTTCTTGAAGTGCATTTGTGAGGTCAGGCACTGATGTTGGACGAGAAGGTCTGGCTCTCAGTCTCCGCTCTAATTCATCCCAAAGGTGATCTATGGGGTTGAGCTCAGGACTCTGTGCAGGCCAGTCAAGTTCCTCCACACCAAACTCACTCATCCATGTCTTAATGGACCGACGCTTTGTGCACTGGTGTGCAGTCATGTTGGAACAGGAAGGGGCCGTCCCCAAACTGTTCCCACAAAGTTGGGAGCATGAAATTGTCTAAAATGTCTTGCTGCTGTTGTTCCCAATTGCTTCCACTTTGTTATAATACCACTAACAGTTGAGCGTGGAATATTTAGTAGGAAAATTAGTGACATTGAGGAATTGATTTATTGCACAGGTGTCAGCCTATCACGGCACCACGCTTGAGTTCACTGAGCTCCTGAGAGCGACCCATTCTTTCACTAATGTGTGTAGAAGCGTCTGCAGGCCTAGTGCTTGATTTATACACCTGTGGCCATGAAGTGATTGAACACCTGAATTCAATGATTTGGGGTGTCCCAATACTTTTGGCAATATAGTGTATGTACTGTCTTATCTAAATGAAGGCAACAATGCCAAAAAATGCATATTGTTAATCGGCCTACACTGGTTATGCTGCGTGTTTGTTTTTGCAATTCTAGTGAGGATAATGCAATACAAAGACATTATTACTTGCCAATTTTTTGTGATACACAATCTCGGGTAAAATATTCGGGTAAAAACTCATTTAAAATATGATTTGTCATTTCACTGTATCATACTTGATATACAAATTTCCAAGGCCTTTAAATTAGTAATATGATCAAAACATTAATTAAAAATACATTGAACACAATGTACTATATGCCTTCTGCTATGATTAATAGTTTACTTAAGTAAAAGGAATTTTAGTATAATTGTAAAAAAGTCCACCGTCAGCTCGTGGTTCACGTGCCTTTATAGAAATCATTAAAGATTTCAAAGCATAAAGTAAATACAAAATTAACTTTCATACTGTTAGTAAAATTTCAAGATGAACATTTAATGGACTGAACCAACTTTTTGGTTTAATTGATTATGTAAACATAACATTTTTTTAATAGAAAAATCATGTTATGTTATGTAAGTATCAAATATGATCCATTAGACTTGAGGAAGATTTATTTGTTCATCTCTCATTTATCATTGTATTGCACTGCATTATATGATAAGCCCCCACAATAAAAACCACAGAGATTTGATCATAAAACTAAACATTTAATATCTCTCTAAGTCAAGTCTAACTCTCGAAGACATATTATTAGGAGATATTGAGTGACAACTGATATATATGCATTATGGTAGTTGACTGTTTAAATGCTATACGATCTTTATATGATCTATATGATCTAAAACTAAGATGTTTATCCTCCATATTCTTACTATATCTCTCTTTAAGCCATAAAAGCCTGGTGTATCAAGTGTGATACTAAACAAAAAAACACATATGGAAAATTCATTTAAGATTTTTAGAAAATTGTCAGGTTTTGCAGGCTTCAGAGCACTGAAACATGGTACTAACGGTAATTTAATGTTGTCTCTAATACAAATAAATTAAATATATAAAAATGTTAAGGCTGTTTTGATCCATAAGCGCTAAATCTAAATCTCAAAGCAGGACCAGGAGTCTGATGACCAAGCAAACTGGTGTTCAGTGTGGTATGTTGATGTGGTACTCACGGTGGTATGCTGATTTCTTCTGCAGGAGAGTCACAGGACAGTCTTTATGTGCCAGTAAAAGCTGTTTCAGCTGGGCCACCTCACTACGCAGAAGAGTCACCTCATTCTGGACAGAGAGAAAGAAGCATGTGACCTATCAAGATGAGCAGATAAGTAAGGAATCAACAGAAGAAGATCATTAGCTTGTCTTCATTTAAGTTTTTTTTGGGACACAATTATAGCTGCTTAATGGCAGAGTCCCAGGAGAGAGAAGCACAGAGAGCGCTCTCCCCTCCGTCAGCGAAACACTGGCGCCCATTCTGGTGAGATTTACTCTCGTCTGCCGTTAGGACTCCCATGGGGCTGTGCTGTTCTGCATGCGCTAAAGACAGGCTGTTTAACAGCGAAGGTGACTTTAGCAGGATTTACAGTGAGCTGAACGGGTGCGGAAGAAGGGCACAAGAGCGCAGATTTAAACACTTTCTCTGTTCCTCAGCAACACGGCCGACATTTAATGCAGGAGTCTAAAAGCGTGCCAGTTTATTTCATTCCATCTGTTTTATCTTGGCATGGTGTGCAGAGGAGAAGCAGATTTAAACACAGCTGCGCCAACACTGTGGCAATGTGCACGACAAACTGCCATCTTCCATTACGGCCACAAAAGTAGGCCTCTCTCTCTCCATCTATTTTTCCACATCAAAACGCACCCAAGACTACAATATTCAGTACGGGCATCCACTTGACCACAGCAGGCTATTATTATTAGTTACTTGAAAATAACTCATAAGGCTCAGGGGCAACGCTGTTCTCAACAGTGATCGTAAAATAAGACGGACACATTTATGGTGGACCAGTATGGGTGTTCAATTGCCATGTAGATATTTACAGAGCGGTGTGGCCAATCGAGTGGTTCGAGATGGCGAACACATAGTTACTGCAATAAACAGTAAACTGCCTAGCTGTCAATTGTGATCATTCTGTGGTCAAAATATTTTATAATGATGCTACAGATCGTTTCAGGCAAAATATCTCCTACATAGATGTGTTTATTCCATGTTTCTCTGTTCATTTTTATTCTCATAAAATAAGCAACTTTAACCCTTATCCTTCTCAAAACTCATTTTTATTTATTTATTTTTTTAATTGAGTGTTCATCAGAGTGGTTCGACCCTAGGACTTTTGTCACACTTGAACCACAAATACACAAAAAAAGACGGATTTTGTGCTTGAAATTTTAAAAAGTAGCAAATCCTTCCCTCACGGATAAATCTCACTCCCATAGGAATGAATGGAATGAGAGGAATGCTTCAGTACACATAGTGAAAACAAAAAAAGGTTTTATTTTTTGTTTTTTTTATAAATTTTAACATGTGTATCTAAATGCATACTGAAGAGAAACTGATTTTAGGACCCAGTGGAACAGCTCATTTGAGAAAAGCTCAAGAGTCATGAAATGTGTTATATGTGTAATATTATTATTTTTCTACATGTGGTCGGCAAAGAATGAATTAAAAGGGTTTAAAATAAAAGGGCATAAAATTGTGAGCTATTCTGAATTTAAGTTGAAAGAATGTGCTTAAATTACTGATAAAATCTAGTAATATTATTGTAAATAAAATAAAAATAACAACAACAAAAAACCTCCCCAAAAATTGCTTTAAACAAATATTTAAAGTATATAAATAAAAAAATATTTTGGGGGGGATTTTAGGGCATCGGGTCATTTTGATCCACGATGGAAGGATTTGTTACAAAGTGTGAGGGAAGGATGAGGGATAAATGAATGTTTTATGTAGATTTATTTATTTGGTGAGTATAAGCAGGAAAATGCATATCACAAAAACAGGGTAATCATGACCCTGATTGATTAAACATTTATAATATTACAACATTTTCTATTCAAAAATGCAGTTCTTTGGAACTTAATTTATAAAAAATCCTGCAAAAAAAGGTTTTTACAAAAATATGGAGCAGCGTTACCGTTTTCAGCATTAATAATAATTAATATTTGTTACTTGAGCAGCAGATCATCATATGAGAATGATTTTTGATCACAGGAGTAAATTACATTTTAACATAGATAGACAGCTGTTTTAGATTGTTATAATATTTCACATTATTTTACCGTTTTTACTGCATTTTTTGAGAAAATAAAGTCATCTTTGGTTAGCAAAAGAGACTTCTTTCAAAAACCCAAAATTACAATTGAATTGAAAAAATATTTAGTCTAAAACATATGAAAGAAATGCACAGACCAGGAAAATTCCCAAATGCTGGTCAATTAATTGACGTGCAATAAGCCAATGTGTTGGTCAGACAAACAAAAGAAGGAACACCAATTTAACATGTTTTTGTTAATATTTTGCTACCAGGTATTTTACCGGTGAACTTTCAATGACACGAATATCTAAAGTGACATATGGCTTCAGGTACTGTCCTCCCATTCTGCTTTAAAAAATCATCAAGTGAAATGTATAAAATCTGATGAATCTCAAATGTCCCCTCTGCTGTTTTCAGAGAGATGGCGAAGCGGTAAGACCAGGCCCGTTCAGGCCATTAAAGTGTTTAATGCGTTCGCAGACCGGCTGCATCCATAAAGACAGCACAGGGGGGATGTTTGGCTCGAGTGTTGCCGTGCGCTGGTCTGCAAACCCTGACACCTCGTTAAAAAGCCAGTTAAGGATGATGTTAACGTAATTGAGCATCATTAGAGCTCTACGCTCCGATCAGCTGGGCCAACGGGGCAGAGAGGGACAATTACACGAGCCCATCAGCGCTGATAAATGTGCTCGTATTAAACACCTTCCCTCCGATGAAACACTGTCATACTCGTTTTCAGAGTCCCAAACATTCTGTAATACACCCAACACCCTTCTTCAGCTCTCCATCTGTTTCATGTTAGCTTATTCGTTCATATAACCCACAAATTAATCGCCCTTCCCCCACCCCGTCGCGAAAGCATTGCGCTTTGTTTAAATGGACAAATAAAAAAGACAGCGTGCAAATAAACAGTGGCACATCTCATTAAATTGTCTGGAACGTGCCGACGCTGAGCCACACTCTCCGTTATCAGCAGAGACAACGGTTACGTGAACTGTTTCGAACTTGTCAGTGGCGGATCCTAATTGCCTGCTACAAAACGGGGGTTGAGAAAGAGACGGCTTTCCCTGAGAGAGTTCCAGGGCAGCTCACAAACGCTCCGACAGAACAGACGATACGCTTGTGTGCCGATGACATCTGGAGGAAACGTCTTTATTGACAGGGCCATATCGATGCAGGAGACTCGAACAATCACGCCGTGGCTGTCATGCAAACACACTTCTTAATTTACATTAATGACTTCATCACCATCTTTGTCTGGCTCTCAAACGCACACATTAATACACTCAAAGAGAGTCTGGTGTGTGTGTGTGTGTGTGTGTGTGTGTGTACCTGTAGCTGTCCGTTCACGCTGCTCAAGTCTTCTGCTTTTTTCTCCAGACTCTGCACCCAGACTTTCCTCTTCTGTCTGCAGCGAGACGCGGCGGCTCTGTTTCTTTCCAGAAACTTCCGTCTTTTCTCATCGGGGTCCTCACTGGTGGTTCTCCGCCGCCGCCCACCTGTACTGGTTGTGTGCTGGGCTGGAGGGGCGGGAGACACCTACACGGGCCGACAATCAAACATGAACAAAAATCAATTAGTGGCATTGTTATCATATGTTCAAACGGTTGATGAAAAAATAAAACATACCAGCCAGCCATTAATGTTTACTGGTTGCACTTTATTTTACAGTATGTGCACTTGAAGTGACTTACCTAAGAAAGTACTGAGTAATATGTGGTGGTAACTACAGGGGTTAAGGATAGGTTTAGGTGTACAGTGGGGCAAAAAAGTATTTTGTCAGCCACCAATTGTGCAAGTTCTCCCACTTAAAAATATGAGAGAGGCCTGTAATTTGCATCATAGGTACACTTCAACTATGAGAGACAGAATGAGGGGGAAAAAATCCAGAAAATCACATTGCCTGATTTTTTAAGAATTTATTTGCAAATTATGGTGGAAAATAAGTATTTGGTCAATAACAAAAGTTCATCTCAATACTTTTTTATATACCCTTTGTTGGCAATGACAGAGGTCAAACGTTTTCTGTAAGTCACCACAAGGTTTTTACACACTGTTGCTGGTAGTTTGGCGCATTCCTCCACGCAGATCTCCTCTAGAGCAGTGATGTTTTGGGGCTGTCGCTGGGCAACACGGATTTTAAAGTCTCTCCAAAGTCTTTCTATGGTGTTGAGATCTGGAGACTGGCTAGGCCCCTCCAGGACCTTGAAATGCTTCTTACGAAGCCACTCCTTCGTTGCCCGGGCGGTGTGTTTGGTATTATTGTCATGCTGAAAGACCCAGCCACGTTTCATCTTCAATGCCCTTGCAACACGACAACTTGAGGTTTTACCAAAAATTTCTATTTTGGTTTCATCTGACCATATGACATTCTCCCAATCCTCTTCTGCATCATCCAAATGCTCTCTAGCAAACTTCAGATGGGCCCGGATATGTAATGGCTTAAGCAGGGGGAGACGTCTGGCACTGGAGGATTTTAGTCCCTGGCGGCGTAGTGTTACTGATGGTAGCCTTTGTTACTTTGGTCACAGCTCTCTGCAGGTCATTCACTAGGTCCCCCTGTGTGGTTCTGGGATTTTTGGTCACCGTTCTAGTGATCTTTTTGACCCCATAGGGTGAGATCTTGCGTAGAGCCCCAGATCGAGGGAGATTGTCAGTGGTCTTGTATGTCTTCCATTTTCTAATAATTGCTCCCAAAGTTGATTTCTTCACACCAAGCTGCTTCCCTATTGCCGATTCAGTCTTCCCAGCCTGGTGCAGGTCTACAATTTTGTTTCTGCTGTCCTTTGACAGCTCTTTGGTCTTGGCCATAGTGGAGTTTGGAGTCTGACTGTTTGAGGTTGTGGACGGGTGTCTTTTATACTGATAATGAGTTCAAACAGGTGCCATTAATACAGGTAACGGGTGGAGGACAGAGGAGCCACTTAAAGAAGAAGTCACAGGTCTGTGAGAGAGAAATCTAGCTTTTTTGTAGGTGACCAAATACTTATTTTCCACCATAATTTGCAAATAAATTCTTTAAAAATCAGACAATGTGATTTTCTGGATTAATTTTCTCATTCTGTCTCTCATAGTTGAAGTGCACCTATGATTAAAATTACAGGCCTCTCTCCTCTTTTTAAGTGGGAGAACTTGCACAATTGGTGACTGACTAAATACTTTTTTGCCCCACTATAAGTTCAGTTAGCACCTAGTTATCACACAGTTATTGCTTATTACTATAGTATGTACATGGGGAATCGGGCTGTAAGAAGTACGGCTGTAAAAAAAGTGGGTTACACTTTATTTTAAGGTGTCTGTGTTACCGTGTAATTATTTATCACACTATATATTTAAGTAATAATAATTAACGTCTTTACTATAATAATAATAATGTCCTTACTATAGGGTTAGAACTGGGGTTTGGTTTAGGGTTAGTTGCATGTAATTATGCATACTTTATAGTTATTACAACAGTAATTACATGTAACATGTAACAAGGACACTATAAAATAAAGAATTACTATAAACTGCTACCATATTTAATAAGTCTATAAAAATATACATTGCATTTGATTAGATGTTTGCAAATTATTAAAATCATTTTTTAAATATTATTGCTGTTTGAAAATGGGTACATAATATTAGGGTACAATTTGTTAATCGTAGTTAACGCGTTAGGTATCATGTAACTAACAATAAACAACAATTACTTAATTAATACGTTAAATTAAAATATATGGGGAATATAAAATATACGTAAAAATCAGCATTAACTTTTTTGTTAACCTGTCGTTGATTGTTAGTTCATGATACCTAATTGTTCTGGGATTATTTGCAAGAGACGGTACATACAGGCGTTTCTGTAGTGGATGTAGCAGGCTGCTGTAGTGACTTGGGGCGTGGCTCTTCACTCGGGGGCGGAGTCTCGCTGGCCGAGCTGCTCTGGATGTCGCCTGCGTCGCCGTTGGTTACCTGAGGGAGCTGCTGACTGAGGGCCGCCTTCAGCTTCTACAGGTGAGAGTCAGAGGTCAAGTCAACATGTACTATTGTAATGTCTTTAAAATACTGTCCACTCAAACGGTTGCAAAAGCAGATATCAATGATAAACTACATCAAGAGAATCAAGGCACACCAGACCATTCACAACCTGCCAGACACTTCTTCAAAATCTGATTGGGTGGCTTTATGCAATTATTCAGCGTGTATTTTTTTTTAAATCAGTTTGCTAGAAAGTATCTTGTTTTAAGTTCATAGTATTATGGTATAGAATCTTCAAAATATATCACGTTTTGTTAAACGACCCAGGAAAACAAAGCCTTTTGAATTTAGTATTTTTTTCATGTCATTACATTTTTCAGAACATTTTTCTTTTAATGATGTTTTATTCATGTTATACTGTGTCCTCGCAAGTAGATGCCAGGACATGTTATGAAATATATAATGGAATTTTTTGATATGCCATTTTACTTTATGCAATATGTGGGTAAAATGGCCATGGGTTTTCCCATTCAATGCAATGTGTCTATACACTGTCTTGAATGTGTTCTTGGAGCAACATGTAATGAAAAAGACGTGTAATAATGGGAGAAATAGTTGGCAAAATTTTCATAATAATATCAATTATTTTATAATAACATCGATATGCAATTTCTTTCCCTATTCACTTTGTGTTGCCCCCCCCCCCCCCCCCCCACACACACACACAAACACCAAACAAAGTCCCAGAGGACATGTATGAAATCAATGCCCTGTATCATCACAGAAAGTCATATTTTGATTAGAAACCCCATTAAAAAAATCTGAGATGCTGATCTATAACAAACAATTAGAAAATTAGTCAGATGTAAATGATTTTTACAAAATATTATATTTCCATTCAAGTGGTAAATTTGATCATTCAGTCATTTTTAAAGACCCAGGGGAAGTTGTTGTCCTGGTGAAACATCAAAACAAATGGTATCTCTGAAAAGCCCTGAATATGCTCTTTACAGGACATCCAGACTGTGACATGTATGGTTTCAGAGAAATTCACTAAAATATAATGTCCTCATTTGTGGACAGTGGCACTCGGGAGGCTATAGATTGATCTCGCATTAGAAAATTAGGTAACACTTTAGTATGGGGAACATATTCACTATTAAGTACGACTTTTGCCTCAATAAACTCCTAATTAACTGCTTATAAATAGTTAGTAAGGTAGTTTTTGTAGTATTTAAGTTCAGGTATTGGGAAGGATTAAGGGATGCAGAATAAGGTCATGCAGAATGAGGCATTAATATGAGCTTTATAAGTACTAATAAACAGCCAATATCCTAGTAATATACATGCTAATAAGCAACTTGCTAATAGTTAATAACTGAACCCTAAAATATAGTGCTACTGAAAATTATGCTGAAATCTTGAAGACCAAAAAAGGTCCATTGTTTATTGCCAATAGTGTAGCGATAGGAGAAGCACAGCTCACACAGAAGTCACTTTCAAAACGAGTACTGTTGGTCAATAACCGAGTTAAACCAGTTGCCAAATCAGGTTGGGAAAACTTTCGTCCTCACACAAAATTCCTATTGACATGACTGGATTTTGCCCGTGAAAATTTGTTGAACAATGCAGGGAGTAAGAATACAACTGTTTATTCCCCTTTATGTCCAATTTAACATTTACCCTTTGAAGTGTCACATTCAAAATACCAAGCTGTGATTGGCCACTTGTAGTTCTTGCCAAAGTGTTGCAGTATGCAACAGACTTTATGCCGACAGTCAAAAATCTGCCAATGCGCACAGCGTTTAACTATATAATCTCCCTCTCTTCAGCAGTTTTATATACTTCCATCATAACTGCAGTGAAATGAGAAAACATGGTGCTCTCTCTCTTTCTCTCTGGGATCAGGAGGCTAAACTACATTAGAGAGAGGCGAGAACTGAAGATTAGAATAATTAACTTCTGCAGAAAACCAGAGGCAAGGATTAAAACAACATATTCATCACAGCTTTAAACAGATGCTTCCCTCAGAGCTCTTCCACAGGAGTAAGAGCTGTCGTAGCTAATTCACTATTCCCTGGAGATGCCTGTGATTTTCTCTTGTCAGGGAAATCTGCCTTTCCCTGGCGTACTGTAGCGTGTGCAGCATAGAGACCTCAGCGCCAAGAGCTTTTCTCTTCACTATGAGCAACCCCCCATAATGACAACACGAGCGCTTCAAGTTTACAATCATTTTTAGCGTTTTGATGATACTCAATATCAATGTCAAACAATATAGATTTTTTTATTGTATTGCACACGATTTTGTTCATTCCTGCAGATTTTGTGTTCACACCCAAAGCAGCAGTTCTTTTTCGCTGCTTATTGCACTTTAACAGTCAAATACACACACAAAAATGTCAAAATGCCGGTCTTGGCGAGAATTTACGTAAACACAGTCAGTTATGTATTAAGTGAACGTAAACAGTTGAGAAAGAAAACGCATGTGTAACAGTATAATGGATCTGTGGGTCAGGTCTTAAAGTGACAGCAGCCTAATAAACTTTCTGACAAATTATGAGATGATATTAAAAATATCTTTAATGGCAGTTTTTCACCCATGGTATGGATGTCAAAATTGTGGCCAGTGAAGATGCTGAGTGGCCAGTAACTTAAGAAAACCACTAGCCATTGAGGCTGGAGAGCAAAAAAGTTAATGTCAAGCCCTGGATATGCACACTATTTTCTGAAAATGAAATGTTGTTTATGTGGAGGCTTTAAATAAGCCAGTACTGGTTGTCCACCACTTCCTATATGAATGATATTTTCTTTTGTGTATATCTTTTATGCTGTGAAAAAACTAAACAAACACTATTTTACGTAACATTATGTGTAATTTCACAAATATTTTTACCAAAATATCCTTACAGAAACATTTTTAAAACCTCTTCTATGAAATTCTTTTAGCAATAATTCTATAGATATATCATTAAATTAAAATATGTAACCCTAGCATTGTAAAAAAAAAAATACTGCTGGTTTAACTTCTAAAATGTTGGTGTTAATACAAAAAAGGGGAAATATTATGTTATCCAAACCACATAAATTATCTAAAATGATTTGACAAAATAAAAGAATAAAAATTTACCCCCCCCCCCTTTTTTTTTTTTACAGTGTAACATACATACACACAAGAACAGAAAAGCCAGTCTTCAGATGTACAGATACTGAGAGGTTATATATATCCATAGATATAGTATTTTTATTTTAACTGACTAGACCCTTTGGAGGAAGCCATGATGTGGCCCGAAGGCAGTCAACCACGAGAGTTAACAAACGGCCCCACAGCAGGTGAGGTGTGTAACCATGGCCACAGGGACGGAGGACGCATTCATTTTCATGAGAACACAAGAAAAAAACATTATTTTAACAGCCATCCTCGGCAGACCAATCTATCTAGCAAATTAGTTTATAGAGCAATACCCTCCCCGAACTCCACATTTCTACATGACTAGAAAGAAATTATTCACGTGGAACAAGTCACGCAAGGGCTGAGAGAAAGACTGAGAGAAAGACTGAGAGAGAGAGAGAGAGAGAGAGAGAGAGAGAGAGAGAGAGAGAGAGAGAGAGAGAGAGAGAGAGAGAGAGAGAGAGAGAGAGAGAAAGAAAGAGGGAATGTGAACGATGTGTGTGGGGCCAGTCAGATTCATATTTCATATCTGCCATCGGAGCCCCTTCAGAGCAGTAGCCCTCCATCTCGAGGGTTTTATTCAACCATCTGCTCCTTTATTACTTATCTTTATTTTGCAACTAATTAACAGCATAATCTTCTAAATTCAGCAAGTTAATTATCATTATTGTGGTCTTTGCAGCATCATCAGTCCTTGTAAAGTGCCGTGTCTGTGTGGCAGGGGAGCGAGCGAGAGAGAGAGAGAGAGAGAGAGAGAGAGAGAGAGAGAGAGAGAGAGAGAGAGAGAGAGAGAGATGAGGGGGTGTTTGCTTGACGAGGGCTCATTAGATGTTTTCTGATGAGTTGAGGTTTTGTGCTTGTGTTTCCTGAGGTTATTCGGAGGGTGGGTGGCATGTGTTATAAGGGTGTATGTGGTGCTATAGTATATTTTTATTGGAAATTTCGGATTTGTTTGCAGACTCTGTGATTTACACCACACGTCTCCCTTTAGCCATGAACTTGCCCCTGAATAGCGATGGTAAGCTCTTCTTTTGGCCTTCAAGATATGGGTAACAAAGCCTGCACAATGACACTATAGGTCAGGGGTTTTCAAACTGGGGTCCGGGGACCTCCAGAATGTTTCTAAGGGGTCCTCAGAAAATTTCAGGGAATAAAAAGAAAAGCAAAAATGGTTAAAGTCTGGTTAAAGTGAGTTTTTCTCACTATAGTCCCCTTTATCTCGCTCTCTGGGTTGTAAGGCAGTGTCTTAACGCAGTACGTAAGCTGCATCCTTACACACATTTGAGAAAGTTGCTTATACAAATACTTTTTCACAAAAAATGTTATTCTTCAGGTTTAATACATCCAACATTAAGTATAACCAATTCAAGTTTAGAAACAATATGTTGTATTTATGTCAAACTTACTATTTATCTAACAGTTTAAATGTTTTTTCATGCATAAAAATGTGACCCTTGACCACAAAACTATTCATCAGGTATATTTGTGGCAATAGCCAACAATACATCGCATGGGTCAAAATTATAAAGTTTTCTTTTATGCCAAAAATCACACGGATATTAAGTAAAGATCATGTTCTATAAAGTTATATTTATAAATCTTTATTTATTTTTTTAAATGTGCTTTTCTGTTCCAGGGTCACATATATTGATGGATTTTAAGAAGGGGGGTCCCTCATACAAGTTTTTTCATATGTGGGGGTCTTTGGCATCATAAAGTTTGAAAACCCCTGCTGTAGGTCTCACCTTAGCTGAACTTACACCTGCATAATAGCAATCTCTTCTTTGGCCTTCAACATGTGATTAAAGTTTCAAAACAGACCATGCCACTAGTAGGGAGTATTGATAAAAAATGTGGATGAGCTCATTAAAAAGAGTGGGAAAGTACCCAACTGAATGTTTTTGGACAGACTGTCTGAAGATGAAAAGAAGAGGCAAACACCTGTATATGAGGTCACTGGTCAAAAACACCATAAAAATGAGTTACGAGTATTGGTCTCCACCAATAAAGTGTGAGCTTTGGCATCTGGACCTCTGCGATTTCTTGCAATAGGAAGACTTTTTCCATGACCGTGCATGTGTTATGAATGTTTGGTCATGGTGTAGGTGTGTGTTTGGATGCACATACGTATAAGTATGCGTGTACTGATTTGTTCACAAGCATATAAACAAATAGGGTCCAAAATGGGTTGAGATTATTAAGAAATAAATCACATTTTATAGTAAAACTATTACAAATCAGGTCACCTTCTGGAGCTTGAATTAAATATTAGGTGTCATTTTATTCTAATGAAATCTGAAACAGGTATGTTGTTTTAAGAATAGTAATAAGGGTGCACATTTATCCCCTACTGAGCGATAACTTAGTTTATGTCAGCTAGTTTAATGCCAAATGTTGATCTGTACTCTCTTATAAATTAATATTTCCCATATTTAAGTTTGGAAACATTACTATTTTTAAAAGTATTGAAATAAGTATCTTATGCTCATCAAGGCTACATTTATTTGATCAAAAATACAGAAATCTGTAATATCAGTGTTTCCCACAGATTGAATACAATTTATGGGGGGTGGGGGAATTTAAAAATATTAATCCAAAAAATTAAAATTATTATGATGCACGTTATTAACGTTTTAAAATTTCACATTTAAAGAAATCTAGTGTATGACCATGTCTAAACATGTAGGCTTTTCAAATGCAAAACCTAAAAATAACCAAGCAGTTATGATCTGCAATTAATTTTTTTCAGCCACAAAATGTCTCTAATTTGCCTCTTTGGATTGGAATTCTCTATCTTAACCTTAATTACTACACTACTTGTAATAGAAATAATAGAAATGTTAGAAGAAAAATATTTTAAGGGGTCATTAATGGGCAATAATTATTGCACAAATAGTATTTAGTACCAAAAGAGCTCCTCAAAATATTCAATAAATATTATTAAACTAAAATACAACATTTATTTAATTGAAATTGGAAAATTTTAAAAGTTTGGAAACATCAATATTTTTTAATGTTTTTTAAAAAAAAATAAGTATCTTATGGTCATCAAGGCTGCATTTATTTGATCAAAAATACAGAAAAAAAATGTAATATTGTGAAATATTACTAGAAATTTACACTAATAGTTTTCTATTTTAATATATCAGCATCATTACTCCAGTCTTCAGTGTCACATGATCCTTCAGAATGAGATGAGGATTTATTATCAATGTGGGAAACAGTTTTTTTCTTTCAAAAAAAAAAAAAAAAAAAAAAAGAAAAGATAAAAATTACCCCAAATTTTTGAATGGCAGTATATATTGTTACAAAAGATTTATATTTTAAATGAATGCTGTTCTTTTTTAACATTTTATTCATCAAATAATCTATCTATTTAATAATATTAAGCAGCAAAACTGTTTCCAACATTGATAATAAATCCTCTTATGAGAATGATTTCTGAAAGATCATGTGACACTGAAGACTGGAGTCATGATGATAAAATTCAGCTTTGATCACAGGAATACATTATATTTTAAAGTAAATTAAAGTAGAAAACCCTTATTTTAAATTGTAATAATATTTTACAATATTACAGGTTTTTTTCCTGTATTTTTTCAGCCTTGATGGGTATAAAAGAATTTCAAAAACATAATAGTAATGTTTAAAATAGTAATGTTTCCAAACTTTTGACCAGTACTGTATATGTATAATATATTTGTATATTGTATACTGTATACGTGTGTGTGTGTGTGTGTGTGTGTGTGTGTGTGTGTGTGTGTGTGTGTGTGTGTGTGTGTGTGTGTGTGTGTGTCGAGTTGATTAGTTGAGCTCGAGAAATAATTAATTTAAAAAATGAATGAACATTTATGTTCAAATTTCTCTTCAAATCTGAGCTCTAGCTTTTGATGGTCATTTCAAAAACCACTACTTGAGCAATCTCTGCTGCTCTGGTTGTGTAAAAATGCACAAACACACATTAACACACTCCAGATCGATGCCCTCTTGTGCTTGAGCTCAAGAACTACAGTTTGCAGGGTTGCAAAGCTCAGTTTTGTGGACTGCACATCCTCGGCCCCTCTGGGCTGAAGGGAAATCTGCTTGCACTGAAACACACTTATGCAGATGAGGCGCATGTGCATGCATATGTAAATGAATGCATGCACATGTGAGGAGGAAATTACCATCTTGGCTTCTGATTGGACAGGCTGTGGAGAGGCGGGGCCGGGGATCCCAGGGACACTAGGCACTACGGTGACTGGTCTGACCAGCTGAAAACACACACAGACACACATGGGGGAAAAATGAATTTGTGATCAGTCTCTGTCTCTCTCTCTCTCACACTAAAGTAAAAAGGCACAAAATACAGCCCTCATTATCTCAAACACACAGAGCATATGCTCACATCTGGGGTTGAGCTGCTGCTGTGAGCAACAGAAACAACAAAACAGATCATGTATAGTAATTGTTTCAGATGGTAATACCTTGGAATTTTTATATTAGCATAATCATAAAACCAGTAAATAATATGGTACTGCACTTCAAGGAAAACCATGAGACTTGTTACTGAATCAACACTGAATCCAACTGAACAATGACTGTTTACTATTGGCATTTTAGAGCTGCTTTACAACAGAATTGATCACGGTTTGCATCATTGAATCATTATGTTCCCGTTTATCCCCATAAAGCTGCTTTAAAACAGACTGTATAAAGAGCTATAGAAATAAAGGTGACTTGACTTGTCCAAGAAATAGGGTATATACAAACCAAAAATGATTCGGACACCAGATGTAATGTTTCACTATAGTTCATTTATGTTAGTGAGGAGAGTAAAATAAAGTTAACTCTGACATATACCCAAAAATAAATCATACAGTGACTACCGGTAAAATATATACACGTTTGGGAGCAAAATGATTCAGACACTTTGACCTGAGGATGTTTTGCTGAAGTGTTTTTTCTTTAATTGCTAATGCGACCTTTGACACCACAGCGTTGCTTGGTCATTGGTTGAGCTAAACTGGTATTATCTAATTGTGTCCTTAAATTGAACAGCTGATTGGTTAATTGTAATCCATTCCATCCCTTTCTATCAAAGTTATCTGACATTATCAAGATGAGTTTGTTCAGTTTAACAAGTTGAGTTCTTGTCATATTTTATTACCATTTTCTAAACTATAGCTAATAAACCGTGATAACGTGAGAAAATGTTGAAGGTGTCTGAATACATTTTGGTTTGACTGTAAAATTATTGTACAAATAAAATAATGAAAATATTGATGATTTTTTTCTGTTTTTATATACATTTTTTCATTTAAATTTGTCATCTTCCGATTTACTGTATAATAGTTATCATTTAGAAAAAGATATATAGAAATATCTTTATCTTTGTTCAGATTAGCAGAGGTGTGAATTTTCAATAAAAAGTGTTGAGATAAAAATACTTGGAAAATATAATTGACTAAATGGACAACACAACTTTCAAATTTTCTATTAGTTATCCTTACTGTGAAAAAAACACATAGAAACAATTGTTTGAGTATTTTTTTACGGTCTATGGTTGAGTTAGTCATCATGGGTCTGAATCCATCACAACTAACTGCATCACTAAACTGGCTCCAATGAGTCCCTGTTTGCAAATACATGTTAAAAGTGCTGAAATATAGTTAACATTCATTAACATTAAATATAGTTAACATTTATTTAACTGGTTCAAATAAATAAAAAACAATAACATAAAATTGGTCTGTGAGTGTCCAGCTAAAAAACAAAACCCTGTAATACAGCACAAGGGGAAACATTTTCTTTGTTTATTAGTTTGTTTCGCATCCCTCTCCTTTCCTCCTGCTGAAAGCCTACGGGACATAATCATATGCTGCTCAGTGTTCCACACACACACACACACACGCTTTTAACTGCCCCAGACACGTGTGTATGAGTGATAATGTGCCTCTGGATAAATTACCGCACCCCTCTCACAGGCTGACATCATGAAAGCGGCGCAGTGTCCTTCATAAGAGCCAACATCATCCACTGACACACACACACACACACACACACACACACACACACACACACACACACACACACACACACACACACACACACACACACACACACACACACACACACACACACACACACACACACACACACGTTTAAAAGAGGCTACATGACTTTCCAGCACATTTTGTTTCTCCGTGATGGATTTGTTGGGACTGTTTATGTCAGACAGCTTGCGTCGCAAATGCGTCTCCTGTGACCACTTGCGATTTGAAAAGCAGGGTTTTTAAAAAGAGGAAAACGTTTTAAAGCTGAACACGTTTATTTTAGTCAAGCTTCTGTGAACTTCAGATGTGTGTGTGTGTGACTAGATCACCTTTGATGGACTTTATTAGCAGGTATAAACAGGGCCGTAGATCACACCGCTCCTCACAGGAGTGACAAATAGTGTTCAGGACACACTTACAATACAATCATCTACTGCATCATAATTCTGAGGCACTCGAGCACAAAGGAGATGACCTTAAAATGTCTAATTAGCCAAATAAAAAAAGGCCTTTTGGACTTGAAACAATAACTCTATTCCAAAAACGCTGCTGCCTACTTAAAGTGCCCTTATTATACTATTTCAAAGGTTCCTAATTTAGTTTTAGTCTCTTAAAACATTCAATGTCAAAAAAACACTTTAATTTTCTCATTATACACATGATCTCATTTCTCAAAGAGCCTGAAACCAGTTAATTCGAAGATTCAAGTCTCTCGAAACCCCTCCTTGCCGAGAGCCGACTCTGATTGGTCAGATGGCCCAGTCTGTTGTGATTGGTCTACTCTGCTCTGATTGGTCAGATGGTGTCTTCTTGCCATGAACAGCACAAACCAAACTCTTCCAGTCTCAGCTACAACTAGTGTTTGAGGGTCAAAGTAGGCACAGAAATGATGCGAGACTGGATTTACCGATGACTAATTCGGGCAGTTCAGAATCGATCCTTTCTTTGAGGAGACGATAACTTTGTCTTCATTAAATCTTTGCAGACCTTTAATATTCACAAACTGCTCTATTACACACTGCATAAAAAAGTTTATGTTCAAAAAAGCATAATTGGGGCACTTTAAACAGCATTTTAAGGCATGTATATTTCAAAGGCTTTTTCAATATTAGCCTGCTGTCTAATTCACCTTTATTTAGAAATCCAACGGCAGCATAAAGTGTGTCCTTCACAGAAAAAGCAATCCAAGAATTTATTTTAGTTCTTTCAGTGAAGTCCACTTACATTGTTCAAGGTTTCACCAAACCCTTTTTAAAGGTTTAGTTCACCCAAAAAATTCTCTCATCATTTACACACTCTCTTGTTGTTACAAAGACTTAAGACTCTCATTCATCTTCGAAATGAAGAAAATTAATGAAATTCTCTCCTTATAACTACCACTCTGAAGCTTAAAACGCTTATTAGATCGTAAAAAATAATCCATATGATTTGAGCTGTTTAATCCAAATTCTTCAAAGAGAATTGACTGCTTTATATGATGAACAGATTGAATTTAGGCTTTTATTCACATATAAACTAGCCTGATGTGGTCATACTCAATTCTAGTCAGAATATGAGTCTGATGCTCCATTGGGCTGTGATTATGGGGCGTGTTTCAACCCAACCAGGAAAGACCTCAATTGGGCAGACCAACAACCAATCAGAGCAACGGAGCGACACATAATGTTAGTTGTCAAATGTCAACAGAACTCAACTGCACTGTATTGCCAAATCTGCGTTTTTTTCCCCGTGGGTTGTTTTCCACGTCCACAGGTTGAAGCGACCTCAATTATGTGATATTCAGACCCATGAATGCGAATTTTAGCAGCCAACCTTGCCAAAATAACCCCCCAAACACCTCTTTTTTTGGAGAACCCCATAAAACATGCAGCTCACAGCTCGCGCTCCATCTGAAGGACTGCCCACTCAGCGAGTGAGTAAAAAAAGAAGTGCCTTCCGCCTTAAAGGAGCAGCACCGAATTGTACTTGTTACAAATGTTTATATGTGAATAAAAACCCTAAAATTGAATCTGTTCATTATGATAAAAGCTGTAGATCTTAAGGAAGAGGATTGGGCACCCCTGATGTAAAATTATTGTACAGGAGCTTTTTAAGAGAGGAGTGAGTGTGCGGGACACTCACAGGAATGGCAGTAGGTATGTGTACGCTGGAGCTGGCGATGGTGGCTGGGATGGCGACTGGCATGGTCTGACCGTTAGGCAGCTGCAGAAGAACCGGAAATGTGCCGGACACCGGCCTGAAGACAGAGAGAGAGAGAGAGAGAGAGAGAGAGAGAGAGAGAGAGAGAGAGAGAGAGAGAGAGAGAGAGAGAGAGAGAGAGAGAGAGAGAGAGAGAGAGAGAGAGAGATAAACAATATTCTAATTTTAAACGTAACTAACAAAATTGTAATATAGAATTTTTACACAAAAAAATTAGCTACAAAGACAACATCATCATGCTTTAAAGTCAACATGAAACAGCATTAGCATGTATTTTACTGTATTTAATGTGACATTTTCCAGAGTAAAACAGGATAATCAATAAGAGGAAATAGGACAGGATTTTAGATTAGACTGAGCTTAGTGCGAGTCAAACACATTCACAACGCTTTCTCCATTATTTGGTATTGTTGTTGTATCTCTTTTTATTTTAATGTTAGCCGGCATTAAATTACTTGACATTTCTAAACTACTATAAATTACATAAAAAGATGGCTATTTGGCTTTTGGTTCAATTTAAAAATATTATTATTAAATGACTTCGGTGTAAAAGGGAAACTCAAGCACAGAGCAAGCTATTATATTTTAATTAAATATTACAAAGCAAAAACATTTTTTCCCCCAAATGTACAACCCCAAATCAGAAAAAGTTGGGACAGTATGGAATGTGCAAATAAAAAAAAAAAAGAAGTGATTTCTAAAATTACTTTGACTTGTATTTCATTGCAGACAATATGAACACAAAATATTTAATGTTTTGTCTGGTCAACTTCATGTCATTTGTAAATATTCATCCTTTCCTGTCATTCAGACCTGCAACAAATTTCAAAAAAAGTTGGGACAGTAAAGCATTTACCACTTTGTAATATTGCCATTCCTTTTCACAACACTTAAAAGACGTTTAGGGACTGAAGACACCAAGTGATGAAGTGTTTCAGGTGTAATTTTGTCCCATTCTTCCTGCAAACAAGTCTTAAGGTGGGAAACAGTACGGGGTCTTCGTTGTCGCATTTTGCGCTTCAAAATGCGCCACACATTCTCTATTGGAGACAGGTCGGGACTGCAGGCAGGCCAGTCAAGTACCCGGACCCTCTTCCTCCGCAGCCAGGACTTTGTAATGTGTGCAGAATGTGGTTTTGCATTGTCTTGTTGAAATATGCATGGACGTCCCTGGAAAAGATATCTTCTTGAAGGCAGCATATTATGCTCCAAAATCTCTATGTACTTTTCAGCATTAATGGTGCCTTCACAGAAGTGCAAGTTACCTTTGCCAAGGGCACTGACACAACCCCATACCATGACAGACCCTGGCTTTTGGTCTTGTTGCTGGTAACAGTCTGGATGATCCTTTTCTTCTTTGGTCCGGAGCACACGGCGTCCATTCCTCCCAAAAATACCTGAAATACTGATTCATCTGACCACAGTACACATTTCCACTGTGTGATGGTCCATCCCAGATGCCTCCGAGCCCAGAGAAGTCGACGGCGCTTCTGGACACTGTTAACATAAGGCTTCCTTTTGGCACAGTACAGTTTTAACTGGCATTTGTGGATGTAACTATGTATTGTGGTACTTGACAAAGGTTTGCCAAAGTAGTCCTGAGCCCATGTGGTGATATCGCTTATAGATGAATGCCGATTCTTGATGCAGTGCCGCCTGAGGGATCGGAGATCACGGTTGTTCAGCTTAGGCTTGCGGCCTTGTCCTTTACGCACTGAAATTCCTCCAGATTTCTTGAATCTTGTAATTATGTTATGCACTGTTGAATGTGAAATATCCAAATCTCTTCCTATCTTTCTTTGAGGAACATTGTTTTTAAACATTTCAATAATTTTCTCACGTATTTGTTGGCAAACTGGCGATCCTCGGCCCATCTTTGCTCCTAAAGGATTAGATCTTTCTTGGATGCTGCTTTTGTACCAAATCATGATTTCAATCACCTGTTGACATCACCTGTTTCAAATCACATCATTATTTAACCCTTTTACCTCATTACTAGCCCTAAATTGCTCCTGTCCCAACTTTTTTTGAAATGTGTTGCAGGTCTGAATGACAGGAAAGGATGCATATTTACAAATGACATGAAGTTGACCAGACAAAACATGAAATATTTTGTGTTCATATTGTCTGAAATGAAATACAAGTCAAAGTAAATTTAGAAATCACTACTTTCTTTTTTGATTTGCGTTTTCCAACTTTTTCTGATTTGGGGTTGTATTAAAAAGCAAATAGTGTCAATACTAGTGTGTTCATGTTGACTTTAAGTGATAAGTATTAAACATTTAAAAACAACAGCATGAATTCTCATCAATTGGTGTGTGAAACAAAACAAAAGGCTCAAATAAAACCTGTCTGATGGTCAAGAACATATCAAATCTATGATGTGAAAGTAAAGGAACATGGATCACAAACAACTGAAACTAAATAATAAATTCTCCAAGTAAATGATTGACCAAAATGAAAAACCGAATGAGGCATTAAAGGAGAAAATGATGTCAAACTAGGAGAGAAGCAGAATAAACAAGTAACGTTTAGAAGTTACTTACACTATCGGTCTATTAGAGGATGGGACCTGGGTTATAACAGAGCTAGATGTTGGAGATGGGAGAGCTTGCTGAATAACAACACCAGCCTCAGAGCTGGCCAGAAGTACATTTGGGACTTGGAGGGAGGCAGGACGGACTATAGTGGATGGAGGCAGAGAGGTCGGCTGCAAAGAAACCTCCTGAAAACACCACACGAGAGCCAAGCTGCATCAACCGCTCAAACAAAACTACACTTCTGACTGTCCATCACTGGACTGATACTGTTTCTGACTGAGCTAGAAGCCTTTACGTCACAGGAAGCACATGCATGATTCATCTATGAATTATGATACCACAATTTGTTAAAGACAGAACATTTAGAGACAGCTGAAGGAGCCAAGAAAAATGACTGTACTAGTGTTGTCAAAAGTACCGACCCCGCGATACCAAATCGGTACTGAAATGTTAAAAATGTGACGCTTTGAGTTCTGTTGAGCTGTAATCGTAAACACCTCTGATTGGCCATTTTGCTCACGCGCTCATCGGATGTGCCTGTGATTGGCTAAAATAGTCAACGCAAGGCAACGGTTTAAAGGAACACGGAAGTGTTTGAAAGTGGGAGTGTGTGTATCGCTCTGTGTGTATCAGTGCAAGCGCTCGGTGAAAAGCGTCATTGATGTATATTTACAACATGTTCATGAAGCGCTGATCGTAGTAGCCAATCACAAACCTAATTGACGAGCGTGTGAGCACAATGGCCAGTCAGAGGTGTTTACGATTCAGCTCAACAGCGCTCAAAGTGTGACATTTTCTAAATTTCAGTACTGATTTGGTATCGCGGTTGGTGCTTTTGACAGCACTAGTCTGTACTGTGATATACCCTACCGTTCAATGGTTTGGGATCAGTGTGATTAATGCTCTCTTCTGCTCACCAAGGCTGCATTAATTTGATCAAATATACAATAAAAACTGTAATATTGTAAAATAATATTACAATTTAAAACAGCTGTGTTCTACAGTAATATATAGTCAAATGTAATTTATTCCTGTGATCAAAGCTGAATTTTCAGCATCATTACTTCAGTCTTCAGTGTCATGTGATCCTTCCTCTAAATGTATTCTCCTCTAAAACCAAGGAGCTCCAGGACAAGCTAAATCAAGCACCTATCACTGGCAGATTGAGGGGAGAAGGTGGCTACATGAATCTGGACTGCAAACAAAAATGTTGTAGGTTCAAAGCCAGGAACCAGGAATCATGCACAATATGAGCCTAGGATCGTCCCGGGTGGACCTGAAATCCAAATTAGCACTAAATGACAAGCACCAAGTAAGAATGACCTAAAATAAGTCCTAGCCATTCCTGCGACTGCTCATGTTGCTCTGTGTAAGGCGGAGCCCTGTGTCTCACCTTGTCGTCAGTGGTGGTAGACTCAGGGTGGGGAAGAGGACTGTTTCGGTGGGACTCGATGGGTGCGTGCTCCTCTATCTTGTTTCGAACAACAGGAGTCACAAGGGGAGACAAGTCCAGAGGCAACTGAAAAAAAAACACACATTCATCAAAGTTTAATTATCCATTCAAGTCACAAAATTCCATGGGAGTTTAAATGTTCAATTAAAACTCAATTTAAATAATCAGTCAAGAATGATTTTTCTCTTTGTTTTTCGTTGTTTGATTACTTCAACTTCAACTTCATTTATTTATAGAGCACTTTCAACACCACAAGTGGAAGCAAAGTGCTGTACATGAGGTATACAAGAAAAATTTAAAAATAATAAGCGCAAAAACAATACAAACATATGACATACACAACTTACAAAGCATTATCAAAAGCTAAGGAAAACAAATACGTTTTTAGCGCACTCTGAAAAACACCCAATGATGGACAAGTCTTTACAGACAGTGGAAGGTTGTTCCAAAGCCTAGGAGCTGCAACAGAGAAAGCCTGGTCACCTTTACATTTTAAACGTGTTCGTGGAACCACACGAAGCAGCTGATCATTTGAGCGCAGAGACCTGCTGGAGTGACAGCGGCTGATTAAATCAGTAACATAGTCAGGGGCTCGACCATGCAGACTTAAAAACATACAGCAGCGCTTTATATTGAATTCTATATCGTATGGGTAACCAATGCAGTTTAATTAAAACTGGAGTAATATGTTCTCTCTTTTTAGTGCCCGTTAAAAGTCTGGCAGCTGAGTTCTGAACAAGCTGCAAATGGGAGAGGGACGCCTGACTCACACCCAGATACAACACATTACAATAATCCAAACGCGATGACACAAGCCGAGGAGACTGATGCTCTTGTAAGAGCAGTGAAAGACAGAGAAGTTGTGTTGTTTGGGGATGGGAGAAACCCACCCAAAATAGCATCGGTTAAACAGTTTTTTCAGTTTTTCAGTCGATTTTTTTTCCTGGTTCTTGACGGACAAACCAGTTTGTCAGATGTCCTTATATCCATATATGCCTTGCCACTATTGGGCAAACAGGTCTGATCCTTAATTACTACAATTAGCCTGAATAATTTGTAAGCTAGATTTATGCCTATTTTTTCACATCTTCGTGGCACACCACAATGATTTCCGTCATCTCATGTGTTAATATTTTTTTAGTGTAACAATTTATGATTTGCAAACATAACTGTTGCATCTGTGTAGATTACATGAGCAAAGTGTATGCGCGTTGTGCACGCTATACATTATGGTCAAGCATGTGCCCTTAAAATAGCATAATGAACAACGCGCAACGCGCCACTGACTTTAGACTAGGTTTTTTCTGGTCAGTGGCGCAATGGTTTAATGGAACAGCAAAATAGCACCAGGGATTGTTTGCGCCGGAACACGCCTCCTTTTTGCGCTGAACCGCCCAGGGAGCGCAAGTTCATTCACTAGTTTAGCGACGTGCTTCTGTGGAGGGAAAAGCGCGCTTTGCGCAGGTGCAAAATAGGAATGACACATGCGTCGGCGGTGTACAAAGTCAATTGCGCTGGGTGCAAGATAGGGCCCTTAGTCTATAAACACATTTAATATAAATACAAATGCACAAAACTAGTCCGTAATTTGGCCTTTATTACTCATTTAATACATGTCTACATTAAAAATGAAATAAAATTTGATATTAACCTATCTACATTTCTGACAAAATACCACAGTTACAGGTAGTGTTATAAATGTTGGTGAATTATTGGTTCAAAGTATTCTAACTGGATCGTTTTAGCTCAGTGTTTCTCCTCATTTGCATGTTAGTGTTGTTGATTAAGTGAGCAGAGTTTCAAACGGCTTTAAACTAAATTAAATCACCGAGAGATTTGCAACTTGTACCGGAGACCTCTGCGCCGAGCTTGAAAGCTTCTCACTGTCTGTTTAGTGGTCGTGTGATGGAGACAGTCAGCAAGTAAACACATTTGTTAAGACTCAGCTCACAAGTTGTGCTGTTGCCTAAGATCAACCCATGGCTTATATTTTATATATTTTAATAGATGGGCTGCGGACCATTTGAAATTCATCCCCGGGCCGCATTTGGTCAACGGGCTGGACTTTGGACACCCATGACTTAAGACATAAACCGACTGTTATTTACAAGGATATTTTGGTATTTTTGTGTGTGTGTTTGTTCGTTCAAGTGCAAAAAGATACGGAAGAGAACTCAGTTCAGTATCGCACACTATTTAGTATAAGAGGCTGCTTTCTAAGAGTGCGCTTTGAATCGATGTTCAGCACAGACTTCTTGCGTTTGAATGGTTTGAAATCATATTTAAATCAGTTTTCTGTGCAAGCACCGGTAATGGTTTAAAGTCATATTAAAATGCCTACAATGGATTTGTGAAAATGAATCAAAATTCCCAATCTTAAGTATCCGATTCCAGAATTGGACTTGATTATCGATTCCCAACCCTAGTATTTATGCTGTAAATTCAGATTTTTCATCAAAATAGTAAAATATATTTTAAAAATATATATATATATATTCACGGCTATTTTTAATTGTAATAATATTTCACAATATTACAGTTTTTTTATCAAATAAATGCAGCCTTGGTAAACAGATGAGACTTCTTTAAAAAATGTGAAAACATCTAACCGACCCCAAACTTTGATCACGTAAATTGCAGAATAAACGGACATGTTTACCTTTTTAATGTCATCCTCCGTGGCCTTTTTAAAGTCATGCTCAAAGGGGCTGGTGAGCTCGTTAAACAGCCCGACCTCCTCGCAGTTCTTCAGGAAGCGGGTCGGCGTTGGCGTCTGGTCTGCAACAGTAGCCAATAGAGCCATAAACCCATGAAGAATAATAGTTTGTGTTTGTTTTCTTTTATTGTGACGATCAGGTGACTCACCGGCGATGATAACGCTCTCATTGCGTGCCGGACCAAATCTCAGGGTCATCTCATGCTTGTGTTTATGCACCGCCAGGTGGTCTTCATTTGTGAATCGCTGTTGCAGACAGACACAAAGCATAAATAGTAATGTGAGAAATAAAATGTGCAGCAAGCATCTAACTTAATTGCAGCCTTTATTTAAATATCTGTTAGTGTGTAAGAGTGGTGACATGCCTGTCCGCAGCCAGGAGCAGTGCAGAGGAACGGTTTATCATCACTCATATTCACAGCTTCAGTCTGCCACCTGATAACATGGGGGAAAACGGCACATCAAACTTGCAACTTTTCATTTTTCAACAACATAATTAGGGCCCTGTGATAATAGCGAAGAGGGAAACGCGGATGGAATCGCGAAATCCAGTCATAAAAACTTTATAACAGAATTTTATGGGATTTGTAAAATTTTGGTTGAATAAATAAAAAGCAGGTAAGTACACTTTTTAAATATGAATCGTGTGACGCTCGTGGTGTTTTCAGCCTCTGCCGCCTCACTATATGAGGACATGAACGCATGAGCTTCATCTCCAGAGCCGCTCTGAGAGTCACTTCATGAGCATTTTACCGTTTCATTTGAGAAAAACTATCCTCATATCATAAACACACAGAAACTTATTTCACAATAACCCATTAAAATAACCGTTTGGTTTAGCTTATAAAAAATTGTGACAGAAATATATATTACATTAAAATTTAGCTACATCTCAATGAAATAATAATACTAACACTAATAATAATATTAATAAATTATTGTTTGACAAAAAAGTTTCTTTAATGATTATGATTAAAAGATTAATAAAACGTAAATATTTGATGCCTTCATTTGATTGCCAGAAAAATTCAAATTCACAACACAGTATAAAAAAATAACTTAGAAATTAAATTGTATTGTTTTTATGAATTCAAATAATTAGGCATGCTTTTTGATTATTAACATTTAATTAAACCATTAAAATGGAATACAGAAAACTTACAACAGAAAACACAGAATTTGGTAAAAAATAAAATAAAAATTAAAGCACATTTCATAGGTCCCTAAACATGTAATTTTTATTAAACTTTCTATAAATTGTTAAATTGTATGTTTCATGATTTCAATTAATTTGACATGCTTTTTGATTACAATATCCAGAGTCCAACAACAACAACAACTACAACAACAACAGAATCCAGAAGAATTAAAACAGAAAAAAAAATGAATTTGGGGAAAAAATTATGCATATTGGGAAAAAATACATAATGATTTAAAGCCACACCTATGAACAAAAACACACTATCGTTCAAAAGTTTGGTGGTCGATAATTTGCATTTCTTCTTTTTTTGTTGTTGTTGAAAGAAACGAATGCTTTTATTCAGCAAGTATGTCAAATTGATAAAAAGTGATAGTAAAGATGTATATTGTTAGAAAAGATGTTTATGTATCTTTAAAAGGGTTCATCATATTATTATTATGATTTCTGAAGGATCATGAATGAAAAGTGAATTATAAATAAACTATATTAGATAGTGTGTATATATATATATAACATTTTAAAGTATATTCTAGTAGAAAAGCCTTATTTTAAATTGTAATAATATTTCACAATGTTACTGTTTTTCTGTATTTTATATAAAATAAATGCAGCCTTGATGCGCATTAGATACTTATTTCGAAACATAAAAATAGTAATGTTTCCAAACTTTTGACCAGTACTGTTTATCAATCAGTATTAATCCATAAACATGAGCAGAAACGAGTATTATTCTGTACTACTGAATTGGTGTTGTTTTAGACCAAGCTGACAGGACACATAGATTTATAAGATTAAAAGTAGAACTAACAACAGCCATCATGCATCACTATCTGTATAACTTAAGTTTAAATACCAATGACAGTGGTGTCTGTGTTTATTAAACCCCTCAATCACTCACATCATGCAATAGTAAATGTGCTCTAATGGTCAGCCAGATAACAGCACAGCCTATTGTCACATTCATCTTCTAAATATCACTGTTTCTATATTATCACATAGCCAAACTTAAGGCGTCCGTGTCGTTAACCACAAACATGCATTTATTTAGTGTATTTCCAGCGACGCCGTGACTGTATCAGCACTAAAAACAGATTGTTTACATCAGTCTCAGCAGGCTAATCAATGCTCAGCTCTCACTCATTTCAATGGGACCTCAGCTAGCTGTTAGCATGCGTCGCCATATTAATAACAAAGAAACCACGACAAGCTCTCAACATGTCATAAAGCTGCGTTTTTATTGTGTTACATATTAAGACTATTCTACTAGTCAACCAAAAGCTAGTAAAAAGGGCGTGTCTGTCTATAAATAGTCCGTACTGATGCGCTTACTCACCCGCAGGCTGAACCCTGAAGAGCCAAAGCCCACTTATTCCAACTCTCGCGAGAATTAGGGACTCCGTCAAACACAAAACACGTGTGCAAACTCTCGCGAGACGTAGGTACTCCACTTGCCCCAGTCAAGGAGCCAAGCCCTTTAAACTGTAATCTCGCGATAAATATAAGTTTGAACTCTTTAGAGCAAAAGTTATTCTTTGGTGAATCGTTCTATATCTATATCTATCCTATACACACACATATATCTATATCTATATATACACACACACACAGTTTGTTTTTAAACTCGTTCTAAATCAGATTTGACACCTGATTTTGTAATATAAATGCTAAATATTTATGTATAAGATAAAACTGTAATACATTACATTAAGATCCTATACTCCCATTAGTTAATTTTAGTGAATGAATTCATGAGCAACACATTTGTTACAGGTTATTATTAACCTTTGTTATGGTTAGTTAATAAAAATACAGCTGTTAAGTTGTAGTTCAGGTACCATTAAACAATATGGCAACAATTTGCAATGCCGTTGTATTAGTTAATGCATTAGTTAACATGAACCCCTCTGTTCAGCATTAGTTAATAAAAATACAGCGATTCGTGGTTTGTTCATGTTAGTTCACAATGCATTAACTAACATTAACAAGATTTAACAATGCATTAGTAAATGTTGAAACCAACATTAAAAAAGATAATAAACGCTAAATAAGTGCAGTTCATCATTAGCTCATGTTAACTAATGAACCTAATTGTAAAGTGTAACCAACAATATTAACAAATATATCTTTTGATCTTATTGTATTAGTAAAACAAGCAAAACAAGAAGTTGCATAACATGATTGTTGGTATGTATAAGCATATGAATATAAAAATGAAGCAGACACCACAGAGTTACGGTAAACGGTGATCTAAATTTATTTAACGCAATTTACAAATGCAGTTGTGGCTTTTAATTGGCTTACAACCAATTGCTATAAATTTACAGTCCATTAACCAGCAGTTTAACCACTGAAAACATCCGAGTGGACCCTTACAGTCTTCACACACTCACTTCTGATGTACAGAAAGTGCTATCAGGTTCGTTATTTCCATGAAGTTCACGTGGATACTCCGGTAGCACCGATGGAGCTGTTACTGTTCTTCTTTAATGGGCATGAACCGGATATGGAGGTTAAATAGTTAAACAATATTTAATTGTTACATGATTTCTTTTAACACAGTGGACTTCATACTTTTTCTCCTGCAGAGACCGACAGCAGACGTTTTGGTAGCAACAGCAAAAATACATAGTCATAACTGCACTAAATGTGTTAACAGATTAAGCAGATTTTTACATGGCGAACAGGATCAGGAAAGCCACCATCAAACAGAAGAGCCCCATGGCTTCAGACAGAGCAAACCCCAGGATGGCGTAAGAGAAGAGCTGCTGCTTTAGAGACGGGTTCCTGCAACATAAAGAACTGCGCTTTACTAGAAATTACATGCAGAGACATTTGGCAAACTGTTTTTAATATTCTTTGAAACTAGCAGTCCATCCAAAGTTGTGAATTTAACTTATGCACGAAATTAGAATATTGCATAAAACACTTGTGAATAAAGCAATGTTTCCATCCAATGTGTTTAAGAGAAGAAATCATCACATCCTGAGAAACCAGCACAACATATCTGTAATAGAAATGGAAGTTCCTGCAATCTGGGAATAAATTATGGCTCTTTTTTCCTTCATCATAAATGGCTTGCAAAATAAACTCTGTCATGTTATCTTGCATCCAGAGGGCATTTCTGAACGATCAAACCAACATCGGAGATGCTATGATGGTGATGGGGGGGATTTCATAGGGCCCTAAAATACATATAAACCATTAAAACAAATGGTAACATTGGCAGGAACTGAAATACACTATCATTCAAAAACATGGGATTAGTAAAATTTGTTTAAAAAAAAAAAACACTTCAGAAGGAATTAGGGCTGTAAAAATTGCTCAAAAATGACGTTCGAATATTCCCTCTTAAAAAAACGCGAATAGTCGAACAATTCAAACATCTGGTTGCGCATTTTGTCAATGCATTACGTCAATAAAAGGACAAATTAATACAAAGAGACATAACTACTTGTATAGGTAGTCTATTTAAAGTTTAAACATATTTGACACCGTATTACTAACACAAAAACAAGTGAATCAACTAATGGCCAAGACCGCAGACCTCACTCTCTCCCTCACGCTCTCTGCGCATAACGGTTTAAATGAACAAACTTTGAGTGCTGATCAAGAGTTTTGTGAACGCAATTTAAGGTTGCGACTCTTGTCCCTAATATAGCAGGCTTCATTCAGTGATTGAAACAAATATTAATTGAAGTTTTACAGCATACTGAGCGCTCAGAGCGAGCTGTGCTGTGCTAAACATGGAGCTTTTCCTTGACATGAAACGGTAAATAATCAAACAGTGGAAGCAGTGCATTTATCCTTTATTCATGCAATATCTCTTCAGCCAGTACAGTAGCCTACACTATAGTAATGTTTCTGTTTAACGTTAAATAATATGAGGCATGTATGCGTATCTTACATTCACTTGCATTCAACTTGATCTCGCGGCAGTTTTTTTTAATCACTTTTATTTTTTATTTGAATATTAATTTCCACCTTGAAAATTCATTTTTTTTTAAAATATTAGAATATATATTAAAATTTAGAATATTCGTTGACAGCCCTAGAAGGAATACATTCAGTTTATTTAAAGTGACATTAAACATTTTGCTAAAAAGTTAAATTTCAAATAAATGCTGCTCATTTGAACTCATTTGGGGGGGGGGGGGGGGGGATATTAAGTAGCCTATGAACATTTTGATGGCGGCTGTCATAAAAACGTACCTAAAAATGTATTCAAACATGAATTAAATATTGAAGAACTTCAAAAAATTATATTGGTTCTCTAGAGCAGTCATTCCCAAACTGTGGTCCATGAGGGTACCGTGGAAAGGCAAAATAAAATAAAATAATATTTTTTTACCTTCATTTTACCAGGAAATTCCCATAGAAAAATAAAAAGTAAAAAGAATGTGTAGGCCTATATTGATATAACATTTGTATTAAATTGTCAAGTTATTGTGCGATTTCTAAAATAGCCTAGTGGCGCTCGGCCGTGACGTTCAAGTTCAGTGCCGTTATGGATCGTGGATAGCAACGGTTTCTCTGAAGAGAAAAGAGACAGAGGCAGAAGTTACAAAAAATGAAGAGATTGACAGTGAGTCGGATGCATCTATGAGCCAGATTCATCATAAAAAAAGAAACGATAAGGAGGGTGAAGAGATAATACTGCAAAAGCCATTTAGCATTAGGGCGCTTGAGTAAATAAATAAATTAAATATGTGGCAGCCGTTGTGTGCAGTAAACTTTCCTTTAACAAGCCTGTTGTCCTGATGTGATGACTAGTTATAGTTTTAGTGCTAGTAAGCCTATTTAGAAGTGCGGAATAATTCAGGCAGGACTGTGTGTAGACATATTTTATTATGTTATGAGGTGGTCCGCAATTTTTTTTGATTACAAATAGTGGTCCACACACACAAAAAGTTTGAAAACCCCTGCTCTAGAGTTAAGATGACGATTACGTTTATAATCACTGAATATGGTTTTTCTTAGGTAAATGTTATAGTGTACTACATTACTTTAAATGGCACCAAAAATGTGTTTATTTTGTGAATTTCGTAGTTTTGAATGTCATTTGAAATCTGAGACTCATATAAAAAATAAAGCACAAATTATAGCAAATTTATTGGATGGGAAGCGCACTACAATGTTCAGTTCATTCATCAACTGAAAACAGGATAGACTAATCGATTCTTGGGAATTAACAATCATTATCAGTTTTATAAAAATGAGAGTCGATTAAAATCAAGTTTTTTTTTCAGCCAGCCCTAATCAGTAGTGTATAAGACTGTGAAATGCATCTGACCTGGCGTATCCGATTATAAGGCTCCCGAACACTGTCCCGATTCCAGCTCCGGATCCAGCCACGCCCACGGTGGCAGCTCCCGCTCCAATGAATTTAGCGGCGGTGTCGATGTCGCGGCTCACAGCGCTGGTCTGGAAGCTTCTGAGGCCCACCTGAGTGAAGGGCGACTGAGGCGGGACAGCACCACTGACCTACAGGAGCAAGAGAGGACTTACATGACCTCTACACAACCCTAGTGTCTTCTGCTCACCCATCATCCTTTAACAGCAGAGCTAAAATATGGTGTCAATACGACAATCACATTTCTCACCAGAAGGAATAAATTGTACATTTTATGAGAAGCATATGACAATTTTATTACCATATAGGGTTAGTTCACCCCAAAATACAAATTGTCATTTCCTCACTCTCATATGTTTCCAAACCCATGAGACTTTGGTTCATCTTCATAACACACATGAAGAGCTTTTTAAATGAAAGCTGAGAGGTTTTAGACCCTCCAATGAAAGTCAAGGAAACCAAAACTTAGATCGTAAAATGAACGATCTTGGAAACAGATATGATCCCTTTATATGAGGAACAGATTTAAAGGGTTAGTTCACCAAAAAATGAAAATGATTTAATTAATTACTCACCCTCATGTCGTTGGACGTCAGAACACAAATGAAGATATTTTTGTTGAAAGCTGATGGCTGAGAAAGGTTTCAGAGAGCCCTCCATTGGCATTCAGTACATTTCCACTGACCCACTCACAAGACCCATAAAAGCACTAAACACATCGAAGCAAAGTCCATCTCACTACAGTGGCTGTACAATAATTTAACGAAGCGACAAGAATATTTTTTGTGCGCAAAAAATAAAATAAAAATAAAAAAATGACTTTATCCGCCAAGTTATTGTCTTCCGTGTATCTCAGATGTGAATATAGCGGTAGCGGCGCTGCTCCTCTTCTGGGTCATGTATTGAACGGCGGACCCGAGTCATTTTCTCGCGCCTGCATCGAGTTCACGTCAATAACTTGGTGGATAAAGTCGTTATTTTGATTTTTGTGCACACAATAACCATTTTCATCGGATTGTAAAATTATTGTACAGCCACTGTAGAGAGATGGACTTTGCTTCGATGTGTTTAGTGCCTTTATTTGTCTTGTGAGTGGGTCAGTGGGAATGTACTGAATGCCAATGGAGGCCTTTCTGAAGCCTTTCTCAGCCATCAGCTTTCAACACTAATATCTTCATTTGTGTTCTGAAGATGAACGAAGGTCTTACGGGTGTCCAACAAAATGAGGGTGAGTAATTCATGAAATCATTTTCATTTTTGGGTGAACTAACCCTTTAAGTTAGGCTTACCCAAAATATTCATAGCATGGAAAGACTGAAGGCTGAGTCGATGACAGAAATGTAATTTTTCCATGAACTATTCCTTTAAAACGTTTGCAGTGGATCAGAAGAGCTCTGTATCAAATCAATTTGATAAAGTTTTGACTTTTGACTAATAATGTTTTGTAGGTTAACTTCATCTCAAACACAAAGCATGACCTTTAAGCCTGCAAGTAAAGACATACCATAAATGAAAGGAGATCGACTTGGAGGCAAAAGCAGGTTTGACACTCACCTCAGGTTTGACCTCTGGTCTGGAGAGTACAGCAGCAGAAAGCGGCCTGTACAGGGACCTGGAGCCCGCACGCACCTACAACACACAAACACACTGACTTTAGGGGTGAATTTTAAAAGAAACAGAATTGAACGGTTCTCCTAAAGGCAGGTAACAAGCAGGTGTTGTACAAGAACGAGTATGGAGGACGAGAAATTACTTAAGTATAAATAAATAAATGCAGAATTAAATAAATAAATGTAGAAATACATAAATTAATAGATAAATGTTTAAAAAAATATATTAAATGCTGAAATAAATAAAAGTAGATATGCATAAATTAATGAATACATAATTGTTGTCAAAAGTATAATTTTTAATTGTGCTATTTGTCTCATTTGTGTAATACTATCCTTTTCTACATTTATTCACGCATTTCTACATTTATTTATTTGTGTACGTATGTTAATAAGGTAGGCGGTCCTAACCTCTCTCAATGCAGGATTGGTCAATTAGGCAAACCAGTCAGAAACGGTTCTTCGAAACGAAGATGAGTTACAGCCTAGACTACTTTTTTGACTAAATATGGTAAATCATGCTAGATTGTGGTAATTCATACACTAAACATGGTAAATCATGCTCGTCCTCCATAGGATCGTGTGTCAAACTGCCAAACTGCTGAAATCACGTGACATTGGCGATCCGAAACATTGATCGATTCACTGATTGATTCATGGCCGTTTGATTCTTTATTTGAGGTTTGAAAACAAACGTGGAAGAGAAGTCAATGCTAAATGAAGACGTATTTTTTTGTTATTTTTGGACAAATTTATTTTCGATGCTTCAAGAGATTCAAATTAAAGGTGCATTGTGCAACTTTCGGTCGACTGGAGGGCGCCTATTCTAAACAAAGCCGTAGTTTGATGACGCCAAGTGTGAGCGCAGTATCTTGGGACATGTGGTCTTCACCTCACAGCCGGTGGAAAATAGGACTCGGGCAGAAATCACGTTCATGCATGCGGTTATTAACGTTACTGTAGTGTAAAGCAGAGCAGGAGCGAGTGTTGTGGAGCTGAGCACGGCTGCTGGAGCGATTGTTGCCGAACCCACACCTCGCGAACAGCAGGGCTTTTATTATGACGGGACACAGTGCTTTCGCTCGGCGCTGCTGTGACATGTTCACACTGCTAAGAGTAAAGCGCTTCTGCAGAATAAAACCGAGGGTAACGCAGATATGACGCGATTGACAGGCGACTCCCTCAAACGCTACGCTGAAACGTCCCGGGTCATTGGTTAAAATAATAATTTTCTCAAAATTTACAAATGGTTGGAAACATTTGGGATATTGTAAGAACTCAACTGAACAAAATATATAACACTGGCATAGTGGTTTTGGGATATTTTACTGCAAAAATACTACATAGAATGTAATGGTAATATTTCTTTTTTAAAAAAATATTTTTAGCAGTAATAATAATCATAATAATTATTATTAGTCACGTTAATATAAAAACGCAAACTTATACACGCACACACACTTTTCATTTGTAAAAAACAATAATAACAATGATCGCATTTTAAATCGCAATCTTACCCAGAATAATCGCAATTATATATTTTCCCCAAATCGTGCAGCCCTATACATAGTGCACCTTTAACTAACTGATGTCACATATGGACTACTTTGATGATGTTTTTATTAGCTTTCTGGACATGGACAGTATAGTGTGCATAGACTGGATATGCTATGAGACTAAATATAAAATATCTTAAACTGTGTTCTGAAGATGAACGGGTGTGTGGAACGACATTAGGGTGAGTCATTAATGACATCAATTACATTTTTTGGTGAACTAACCCTTTAACTCTAACACATCACAGGCCTTTCACAACCGTCTTGATAGCCTCAGGTGTGTAAAATCTTTGCAGTGTCTCCCATGAGCGCAGAACTAGAGTGAGCTTAAAGTCTCATGAATTCTGTTTTGACTGCCCAGACTGAGGTCATATTACAAAACACACAACCTGTATCGGATTTAGGACCACGTATCGAAGTGGCACAAATCTAAAAGATTTGGTTCACATTTACCTGCAGTGTGAACTTAGCCTAGACTGGCCTGGTAATAGGTTCAGTCCCACCAGAGGACATCCTGTGAAGGAGCACCATTGTGTCCTTGATAATAATGACAAGTGACTCCTCTCCTCAGGTTACTGGCAATGAAATGCCTCATCCCAAGTTACTTTGGAGGATACCAAGAGATACAAATTAACAAGTCCCCTTTGATAATGATGATAGAAAGACAACTGACATCTTAATCACTGCAATAAATACCAGACTAGGTGGAATAACACTTTCCACTAACACAGATTAATGTCACTAATTGGTGCCATTAATGTCAATTACCTAAACTTTAGCGTTTTGCGAACTCAAAACTGACACTGACAAGCAAAAGGTCAAAGGTAAACCATAACCGCGCGTGACGTTTCACGAATAGATAGACAGTAAAAATGAACGCTTAAAAAATCCTTCTTTGAATGAATGACGTCAAGCTCAACCTGCAGGCCGGACATCAACAAAACACATTTAACGCACACACACTCGGTTTGTGAAGTCAACACCACTCACCAGGGCGGGTGTGGAGACGAACTTTGCGCAGGTGAACATTTTGAAACGTGAATTTGAGCGGCCGGGGACTTCTGCAAAGACAAAATATAAGGTCAGAGGAGATTTATATAAAGAGCTTTAGAAATACAACCGTCGTACACAACAAACACTTTCTCCTAACAACATCCCAGTCAAACGCGCAACTCTGTTTTAATTTCAGACAGAGGATAAGGGATGGATGCAGATTTATGTGCTCAGAATGAACGGCCGCACTCACCGAAGACAGAGGTCGAACTGGCTGCACTGCGCCTGCGCACAACTGACTCTGCGTAGTGACCCGGATGTTAGTGTGACGTCGAAGCAAGGTCGTTGTATCCGAGCTTTATTGGAATAAGCTCAGAGACAATTCATTATGCTACAAAAATCCTCTTTTTTTACATAATTACTTTGACGTTATCATAAATACACCAATATAATATAAAATAATAGGTTTATAATATAAAAATAACTATAATTGCATTTTTGTTTAAATATTGAAAGTAGCCTTTTCATATAGGCTAGGCCTAGTGAACGATTTATTTATTTTCATTTATTTATTTATTTTTATACAAACGGTATACATTGAATTAATTACTATTTTTTGAATTAAAATTTACATATTTTACAAAATCATAATATTTGATGTTCTCATAGCTTTTTATTTGAGGATAATTTATGTTAATGGCAGCATAAAAAATGTTTGAGCGGAATGTAAATGTGGATTGCAGAACTTGCCTGCTTATAATAAAACATAAAATGAGTAACTGTTTAAAGAAAAGAAAACATTTTTGTACATCATCCAGTGTTGGGTAAGTAACTCTAAAAAATGTAACTATCTTCAACAGTGTTATTGTTGCAATTATATTGTTATTGTAATTATATTACTGTCTTAATTACTCTATATCTAAAAAGTATTGGATCACCAATTTAATGTCTAAATCCCATATCAACCTCAAAAAGGATGGACATGAAACTGCATTTTTTTTAATGAATAATATAAAATTACATAAATCATTCTTCAAAGCATGAGAATGTTACATTGAAAACATACATTTCAACATTAGACATTGTATTTTGATGTTGCATCCACTGTTGGTATTATATAGAATTTTTCTATAATATTTAATGCAATGACATCAGAAATGACTGTAATTAAAATGACAGAAAAAAATAAGTTAACCCTTATTTAACTTTTTCAAGGGGAAAGTAATTAATCACACCCAACACTGATTATGACATAAAAAGTCAGAATTTTGACAAATATTTTCAATTATGCCATAAAAAAATCACTGAAGTTCTGTAAATATTCAATCTGATTATATACTTTCAATGTCTTTGCGACTACGTACGTCATAATTTCCAAGATGACTTACCAAATGATGTTTTACTGTTGTGATACTGTTATAATTGTGTTTAATTTTACAGACCCGCGTTAAAGATATAGACAATCCAATCCAATCCTAATATAAACCCTTCTTAATTCATTCAGATTAATATCTCTGTTCAACAAAAAGAGGCAGAAAATCCTTCTGTAATCTGCCCATGTAAATATCTTTCCCCTGGTTTCTCCCCGAGCAGCTGTCACCGAGCGTCTGCTGAGCGTGTCCAGCTCTTCCACATGCAGTATTTGTCTGCTTGAGGGTGATGAATGGCCCGCGGGTGCCGAGGCTCGAGTGGAGGTTCAGGTAATGAGTGCACTGACGGCTGGAGCCTCAGGTGTGATCAGTGCAGGTGAGAAGCACTCAATCTCTCACACACCCTAACTTTTAATCTCATTATTATATGACTTATGCTATAATTATAATTTTTAATCTTATAGCTAAGACTTAAACTTAATTGCATGTTTGAGCTGTTTTGACTGAAGGCAGTTTATCTTAAAACATGTCAGTGCCATTGTTTTATCTCCAGATGCACACCAGTAATGATTTTTTTCTAAGGCACATTTATAAGAGCTACTTAAAGTCCTAACTGAACTAAGGCCTAATCCTGGCTTACTCTAAGATCTGTCTGTGGAACCAGGCCTTAGTCTCATAATTAGTAATTTGCATGTCATAATTTCAAGTTTTCATTGCATAACTTTGAATTTCATAATTATGGTTCACCAAAACAATTTGTTCTCCACGTGGCAGAAATTGGTTTTTATATGGAACATTGATAAAATAATTAGTTTTATATAAAAATGAATAATGGGGCTTGCCTATGTTTAATAAAATAATGCATTAACATCAGCACTTTATTTTACAGTTTTGTTTCCCATGTACTGTATAGTAATTGCAATAACTAACTTACCCCTAAACCTAACCTTAACGCTCATATTACTCAGTACTTTCTGAGTTAAGTACACTGTAAGTGCATGTACTATAAAATAAAGTGCAACCACATTAACTATAACATAACAATGAGCAATACATTTGTTACAGTATTTATAAAACTTTGATGATGTTAATAAATCATTTTTAGTTCATGTGAGCTCAAATCCATTAAATAATATGAACAAACTTTACATTTTTAATAATGTATCAGTAAATGTTGAAAATAATATTTTCATATTTTACTCATAACTAACATCAACAAATGGACTCTTATAGTAAAGTGTTTCCTGTTTAGTTAAGATATACAGGGTTAATAGCATCCAAATTATTACCTGCGTGATGGACTGTTTGAAATCTCATGTTCAAAACATGGCAAAAAATTACAAGTTACAATTTATAATGCTCTGTATGGGACGCTCCCGTTCCCCGTGTCCCCTTTCCACCAGAGGGGGTCAGTGAGCCTGAACTGCTCCCACTGCTTCTCTAGCATGTAGTATGTATGCAGTGTATGTTTACTTTCTGTGTGTGTAAAATACAGAGTAATAGTGATAATATTAATATGCATTTTATTTATATTAATAAAGTCAAAACAGAAATAACAGACTATACCCAATTACAATAAACAGCTTTAGATGAGTTTGGTTCACACACTCCTGCTGAGTTTAGCTCCAACCCTGATCAAACTCACCTGCATGAGCAAACTCATCAAGGCATTCAGGATCACTAGAAGATCCCAGGTGTGTTTGTTCAGGGTTTGAGCCGAACTCTGCAGGACAGTTTAAGGAACCGTCAAGTGCTGGGGAATTTCTTCTAGAGGGTATGCATTGACATCACTTTCTCATGGGAACGCCCCCTCAGGACTGAGTGGCAGAAGAGCTGCTGTGCGACTGGAGCTAATAGAGGAAACTGAGAAAACTTGAGTAAAACAAGCGAGTTTCAGATTAAACTAAAGGCTGGACTCAATGTAGTTTTCTTTACAAATCATCAAAGATCCAGTATTCCGTTAATATTCACATGCAGCCAGGAATCGTGTTTCCTGACATTTATGAGCCTGATTTCAACGCCAGGGAAATACATAAAGCAAATTTACCTGTGAATGCTTTATATAAATACAATATAGGTCTAAATCCAGGTGATCACTTGTAACAGTTTTATATATCGTCATATCATCCAGCCTTAAAACTTGCTAGTTTTTGTTAGCGTTTACCAGTATTTAAAAACTTTAAATTAGGCAGAATAAACAATGATAAATATTGAACTGATGAGTTGTCAATGCAATATATAACAATACAATTTAAAGGGTATGATTTTCCCCCATTCAACATATTGACAAAATGATAACTGTGCAGTATATCCACGTTTCGCTGTCTGGAGTCACATTGTTTCTGTGAATTGCGGCGATCCATTTGCTTCTCTTTCCTGTAGCTTTCGGTAGTCTGTAAAAATGTACCTCAGATTTCTTTTAAAATCTATATATGCAGTCAGTCTCAAAACTCTTTCCTGTTTTAGATGTTTTGTGTGTTTTTCACAATATTCATGCTGTAAACCAATGCTGCCACTCAGTGGGCGTAACCGCATCACACCGGCCAACAGTGATAGCATACACATACCCTCTATTGCCAAAGGATGAGCATCTATAACCGAGCTGTACTGTATCCCATCATGCACTGTATCCCATCATGCACTGTATCCCATCATGCACTGCACCCCATCATGCACTCTATCCCAATCATGCACTGCACCCCATCATGCACTGCATCCCATCATGCACTGTATCCCACCGTGCACTGCACCCCATCGTGCACTGCATCCCATCGTGCACTGCACCCCATCATGCACTGCATCCCATCATGCACTGCACCCCATCATGCACTGCATTCCATCATGCACTGCATCCCATCATGCACTAAATCCCATCACTGTATCCCATCTCTGTATCCCATCACTGTATCCCATCTCTGTATCCCATCTCTGTATCCCATCACTGTATCCCATCTCTGTATCCCATCACTGTATCCCATCACTGTATCCCATCTCCGTATCCTATCACTGTATCCCGTCACTGTATCCCGTCACTGTATCCCATCTCTGTATCCCATCTCTGTATCCCATCACTGTATCCCATCCCTGTATCCCATCACTGTATCCCATCTCTGTATCCTATAACTGTATCCCATCACTGTATCCCATCTCTGAATCCCATCACTGTATCCCATCACTGTATCCCATCTCTGTATCCCATCACTGTATCCCATCTCTGTATCCCATCACTGTATCCCATCACTGTATCCCATCTCTGTATCCCATCTCTGTATCCCATCACTGAATCCCATCTCTGTATCCCATCACTGTATCCCATCACTGTATCCCATCTCTGTATCCCATCACTGTATCCCATCTCTGTATCCCATCTCTGTATCCTATCACTATATCCTATCTCTGTATCCCATCACTGTATCCCATCATTGTATCCCATCTCTGTATCCCATCACTGTATCCCATCTCTGTATCCCATCACTGTATCCCATCTCTGTATCCCTTCACTGTATCCCATCACTGTACCCCATCACTGTATCCCATCACTGTATCCCATCTCTGTATCCCATCTCTGTATCCCATCACTATATCCAATCTCTGTATCCCATCACTGTATCCCATCTCTGTATCCCATCACTGTATCCCATCTCTGTATCCCATCTCTGTATCCCATCTCTGTCTCCCATCACTATATCCCATCACTGTATCCCATCTCTGTCTCCCATCACTGTATCCCATCACTATATCCTATCTCTGTATCCCATCACTGTATCCCATCACTGTATGCCATCACTCTATCCCATCTCTGTATCCCATCACTGTATCCCATCTCTGTATCCCATCACTGTATCCCATCTCTGTATCCTATCACTATATCCTATCTCTGTATCCCATCACTGTATCCCATCATTGTATCCCATCTCTGTATCCCATCACTGTATCCCATCTCTGTATCCCATCACTGTATCCAATCACTGTATCCCATCTCTGTATCCCATCACTGTATCCCATCACTGTATCCCATCTCTGTATCCCTTCACTGTATCCCATCTCTGTATCCCATCTCTGTATCCCATCACTGTACCCCATCACTGTATCCCATCTCTGTATCCCATCACTGTATCCCATCACTGTATCCCATCCCTGTATCCCATCACTGTATCCCATCTCTGTATCCTATAACTGTATCCCATCACTGTATCCCATCTCTGAATCCCATCACTGTATCCCATCACTGTATCCCATCTCTGTATCCCATCACTGTATCCCATCTCTGTATCCCATCACTGTATCCCATCACTGTATCCCATCTCTGTATCCCATCTCTGTATCCCATCACTGAATCCCATCTCTGTATCCCATCACTGTATCCCATCACTGTATCCCATCTCTGTATCCCATCACTGTATCCCATCTCTGTATCCCATCTCTGTATCCTATCACTATATCCTATCTCTGTATCCCATCACTGTATCCCATCATTGTATCCCATCTCTGTATCCCATCACTGTATCCCATCTCTGTATCCCATCACTGTATCCCATCTCTGTATCCCTTCACTGTATCCCATCACTGTACCCCATCACTGTATCCCATCACTGTATCCCATCTCTGTATCCCATCTCTGTATCCCATCACTATATCCAATCTCTGTATCCCATCACTGTATCCCATCTCTGTATCCCATCACTGTATCCCATCTCTGTATCCCATCTCTGTATCCCATCTCTGTATCCCATCTCTGTCTCCCATCACTATATCCCATCACTGTATCCCATCTCTGTCTCCCATCACTGTATCCCATCACTATATCCTATCTCTGTATCCCATCACTGTATCCCATCACTGTATGCCATCACTCTATCCCATCTCTGTATCCCATCACTGTATCCCATCTCTGTATCCCATCACTGTATCCCATCTCTGTATCCTATCACTATATCCTATCTCTGTATCCCATCACTGTATCCCATCATTGTATCCCATCTCTGTATCCCATCACTGTATCCCATCTCTGTATCCCATCACTGTATCCCATCACTGTATCCCATCTCTGTATCCCATCACTGTATCCCATCACTGTATCCCATCTCTGTATCCCTTCACTGTATCCCATCTCTGTATCCCATCTCTGTATCCCATCACTGTACCCCATCACTGTATCCCATCTCTGTATCCCATCACTGTATCCCATCTCTTTATCCTATCACTATATCCAATCTCTGTATCCCATCACGGTATCCCATCACTGTATCCCATCTCTGTATCCCATCACTGTATCCCATCTCTGTCTCCCATCACTGTATCCCATCACTGTATCCCATCACTGTATCCCATCACTGTATCCCCTCTCTGTATCCCATCACTGTATCCCATCACTGTATCCCATCTCTGTATCCCATCACTGTATCCCATCACTGTATCCCATCTCTGTATCCCATCACTGTATCCCATCTCTGTATCCTATCACTACATCCTATCTATGTATCCCATCACTGTATCCCATCTCTGTATCCCATCACTGTATCGCATCACTGTATCCCATCTCTGTATCCCATCACTGTATCCCATCTCTGTATCCCATCACTGTATCCCATCATTGTATCCCATCACTGTATCCCATCTCTGTATCCCATCACTGTATCCCATCATTGTATCCCATCACTGTATCCCATCTCTGTATCCCATCACTGTATCCTATCACTAAATCCAATCTCTGTATCCCATCACTGTATCCCATCTCTGTATCCCATCACTGTATCCCCTCTCTGTATCCCATCACTGTATCCCATCACTGTATCCCATCACTGTATCCCATCTCTGTATCCCATCACTGTATCCCATCACTGTATCCCATCTCTGTATCCCATCACTGTATCCCATCTCTGTATCCTATCACTACATCCTATCTATGTATCCCATCACTGTATCCCATCTCTGTATCCCATCACTGTATCCCATCTCTGTATCCCATCACTGTATCGCATCACTGTATCCCATCTCTGTATCCCATCACTGTATCCCATCTCTGTATCCCATTACTGTATCCCATCATTGTATCCCATCACTGTATCCCATCTCTGTATCCCATCACTGTATCCTATCACTAAATCCTATCTCTGTATCCCATCACTGTATCCCATCACTGTATCCCATCTCTGTATCCCATCACTGTATTCCATCACTGTATCCCAGAACTGTATCCCATCTCTGTATCCCATCACTGTATCCCATCTCTGTATCCCATCACTGTATCCCATCACTGTATCCTATCACTATATCCTATCTTTGTATCCCATCACTGTATCCCATCATTGTATCCCATATCTGTATCCCATCACTGTATCCCATCTCTGTATCCCATCACTGTATCCCATCTCTGTATCCCATCTCTGTATCCCTTCACTGTATCCCATCACTGTATCCCATCACTGTATCCCATCTCTGTATCCCATCTCTGTATCCCATCACTATATCCAATCTCTGTATCCCATCACTGTATCCCATCTCTGTATCCCATCACTGTATCCCATCACTGTATCCCATCTCTGTATCCCATCTCTGTCTCCCATCACTGTATCCCATCACTGTATCCCATCTCTGTCTCCCATCACTGTATCCCATCACTATATCCTATCTCTGTATCCCATCACTGTATCCCATCACTGTATGCCATCACTCTATCCCATCTCTGTATCCCATCACTGTATCCCATCTCTGTATCCCATCACTGTATCCCATCTCTGTATCCCATCACTGTACCCCATCACTGTATCCCATCTCTGTATCCCATCACTGTATCCCATCTCTGTATCCCTTCACTGTATCCAATCTCTGTATCCCATCACTGTATCCCATCACTGTATCCCATCTCTGTATCCTATCACTATATCCTATCTCTGTATCCCATCACTGTATCCCATCATTGTATTCCATCTCTGTATCCCATCACTGTATCCCATCTCTGTATCCCATCACTGTATCCCATCACTGTATCCCATCACTGTATCCCATCACTGTATCCCATCACTGTATCCCATCTCTGTATCCCTTCACTGTATCCCATCTCTGTATCCTATCACTGTATCCCATCACTGTACCCCATCACTGTATCCCATCTCTGTATCCCATCACTGTATCCCATCTCTGTATCCTATCACTATATCCAATCTCTGTATCCCATCACTGTATCCCATCTCTGTATCCCATCACTGTATCCCATCTGCCTCCCATCATGCACTCTATCCCATCATGCACTGTATCCCATAATGCACTGCAACCCATCTTGCACTGTATCCCATAATGCACTGCAACCCATCTTGCACTCTATCCCATCATGCACTGTATCCCATAATGCACTCCATCCCATCATGCACTCTATCACATCATGCACTGGATCCCATCACTTTATCCCATCAAGCACTGTATCCCATCACTTTATCCAATCAAGCACTGTATCCCATCGCTTTATCCCATCAAGCACTGTATCCCATCACTGTATCACATCAAGCACTGTATCCCATCACTTTATCCCATCAATCATCAAGCACTGTATCCCATCACTTTATTCCATCAAGCACTGTATCCCATCACTTTATCCCATCAAGCACTGTATTCCATCAATCATCAAGCACTGTATCCCATCGCTTTATCCCATCAAGCACTGTATCCCATCACTGTATCCCATCAAGCACTGTATCCCATCAAGCACTGTATCCCATCAAGCACTGTATCCCATCACTTTATCCCATCAAGCACTGTATCCCATCACTGTATCCCATCAAGCACTGTATCCCATCACTTTATCCCATCAAGCACTGTATCCCATCACTGTATCCCATCACTGTATCCCATCACTGTATCCCATCTCTGTATCCCATCTCTGTATCCCATCACTATATCCAATCTCTGTATCCCATCACTGTATCCCATCTCTGTATCCCATCACTGTATCCCATCTCTGTATCCCATCTCTGTATCCCATCTCTGTATCCCATCTCTGTCTCCCATCACTATATCCCATCACTGTATCCCATCTCTGTCTCCCATCACTGTATCCCATCACTATATCCTATCTCTGTATCCCATCACTGTATCCCATCACTGTATGCCATCACTATATCCCATCACTGTATCCCATCACTGTATCCCATCTCTGTATCCCATCACTGTATCCCATCTCTGTATCCCATCACTGTACCCCATCACTGTATCCCATCTCTGTATCCCATCACTGTATCCCATCACTGTATCCCTTCACTGTATCCAATCTCTGTATCCCATCACTGTATCCCATCTCTGTATCCTATCACGATATCCTATCTCTGTATCCCATCACTGTATCCCATCATTGTATCCCATCTCTGTATCCCATCACTGTATCCCATCTCTTTATCCTATCACTATATCCAATCTCTGTATCCCATCACGGTATCCCATCACTGTATCCCATCTCTGTATCCCATCACTGTATCCCATCTCTGTCTCCCATCACTGTATCCCATCACTGTATCCCATCACTGTATCCCATCTCTGTATCCCATCACTGTATCCCCTCTCTGTATCCCATCACTGTATCCCATCACTGTATCCCATCACTGTATCCCATCTCTGTATCCCATCACTGTATCCCATCACTGTATCCCATCACTGTATCCCATCTCTGTATCCCATCACTGTATCCCATCTCTGTATCCTAGCACTACATCCTATCTATGTATCCCATCACTGTATCCCATCTCTGTATCCCATCACTGTATCCCATCTCTGTATCCCATCACTGTATCGCATCACTGTATCCCATCTCTGTATCCCATCACTGTATCCCATCTCTGTATCCCATCACTGTATCCCATCATTGTATCCCATCACTGTATCCCATCTCTGTATCCCATCACTGTATCCTATCACTAAATCCAATCTCTGTATCCCATCACTGTATCCCATCTCTGTATCCCATCACTGTATCCCCTCTCTGTATCCCATCACTGTATCCCATCACTGTATCCCATCACTGTATCCCATCTCTGTATCCCATCACTGTATCCCATCACTGTATCCCATCTCTGTATCCCATCACTGTATCCCATCTCTGTATCCTATCACTACATCCTATCTATGTATCCCATCACTGTATCCCATCTCTGTATCCCATCACTGTATCCCATCTCTGTATCCCATCACTGTATCGCATCACTGTATCCCATCTCTGTATCCCATCACTGTATCCCATCTCTGTATCCCATTACTGTATCCCATCATTGTATCCCATCACTGTATCCCATCTCTGTATCCCATCACTGTATCCTATCACTAAATCCTATCTCTGTATCCCATCACTGTATCCCATCACTGTATCCCATCTCTGTATCCCATCACTGTATCCCATCACTGTATCCCAGAACTGTATCCCATCTCTGTATCCCATCACTGTATCCCATCTCTGTATCCCATCACTGTATCCCATCACTGTATCCTATCACTATATCCTATCTCTGTATCCCATCACTGTATCCCATCATTGTATCCCATATCTGTATCCCATCACTGTATCCCATCTCTGTATCCCATCACTGTATCCCATCTCTGTATCCCATCTCTGTATCCCTTCACTGTATCCCATCACTGTATCCCATCACTGTATCCCATCTCTGTATCCCATCTCTGTATCCCATCACTATATCCAATCTCTGTATCCCATCACTGTATCCCATCTCTGTATCCCATCACTGTATCCCATCACTGTATCCCATCTCTGTATCCCATCTCTGTCTCCCATCACTGTATCCCATCACTGTATCCCATCTCTGTCTCCCATCACTGTATCCCATCACTATATCCTATCTCTGTATCCCATCACTGTATCCCATCACTGTATGCCATCACTCTATCCCATCTCTGTATCCCATCACTGTATCCCATCTCTGTATCCCATCACTGTATCCCATCTCTGTATCCCATCACTGTACCCCATCACTGTATCCCATCTCTGTATCCCATCACTGTATCCCATCTCTGTATCCCTTCACTGTATCCAATCTCTGTATCCCATCACTGTATCCCATCTCTGTATCCTATCACTATATCCTATCTCTGTATCCCATCACTGTATCCCATCATTGTATTCCATCTCTGTATCCCATCACTGTATCCCATCTCTGTATCCCATCACTGTATCCCATCACTGTATCCCATCTCTGTATCCCATCACTGTATCCCATCACTGTATCCCATCTCTGTATCCCTTCACTGTATCCCATCTCTGTATCCTATCACTGTATCCCATCACTGTACCCCATCACTGTATCCCATCTCTGTATCCCATCACTGTATCCCATCTCTGTATCCTATCACTATATCCAATCTCTGTATCCCATCACTGTATCCCATCTCTGTATCCCATCACTGTATCCCATCTGCCTCCCATCATGCACTCTATCCCATCATGCACTGTATCCCATAATGCACTGCAACCCATCTTGCACTGTATCCCATAATGCACTGCAGCCCATCTTGCACTCTATCCCATCATGCACTGTATCCCATAATGCACTCCATCCCATCATGCACTCTATCACATCATGCACTGGATCCCATCACTTTATCCCATCAAGCACTGTATCCCATCACTTTATCCAATCAAGCACTGTATCCCATCGCTTTATCCCATCAAGCACTGTATCCCATCACTGTATCACATCAAGCACTGTATCCCATCACTTTATCCCATCAATCATCAAGCACTGTATCCCATCACTTTATTCCATCAAGCACTGTATCCCATCACTTTATCCCATCAAGCACTGTATTCCATCAATCATCAAGCACTGTATCCCATCGCTTTATCCCATCAAGCACTGTATCCCATCACTGTATCCCATCAAGCACTGTATCCCATCAAGCACTGTATCCCATCAAGCACTGTATCCCATCACTTTATCCCATCAAGCACTGTATCCCATCACTGTATCCCATCAAGCACTGTATCCCATCACTTTATCCCATCAAGCACTGTATCCCATCACTTTATCCCATCAAGCACTGTATCCCATCACTGTATCCCATCAAGCACTGTATCCCATCACTTTATCCCATCAAGCACTGTATCCCATCACTGTATCCCATCAAGCACTGTATCCCATCACTTTATCCCATCAAGCACTGTATCCCATCACTTTATCCCATCAAGCACTGTATCCCATCAAGCACTGTATCCCATCAAGCACTGTATCCCATCATGCACTGTATCCCATCACTTTATCCCATCAAGCACTGTATCCCATCATGCACTGTATCCCATCACTTTATCCCATCAAGCACTGTATCCCATCAAGCACTGTATCCCATCATGCACTGTATCCCATCACTTTATCCCATCAAGCACTGTATCCCATCATGCACTGTATCACATCATGCACTGTATCCCATCACTTTATCCCATCAAGCACTGTATCCCATCATGCACTGTATCCCATCACTTTATCCCATCAAGCACTGTATCCCATCATGCACTGTATCCCATCACTTTATCCCATCAAGCACTGTATCCCATCATGCACTGTATCCCATCTCTGTATCCCATTATGCACTGTATCACATCATGCACTGTATCCCATCATGCACTGTATCCCATCACTGTATCCCATCATGCACTGTATCCCATCACTGAATCCCAATTTGCACTGTATCACATCATGCACTGTATCCCATCACTGTATCACATCAAGGATTGTATCCCATCACTGTATCACATCATGCACTGTATCCCATCACTGTATCACATCAAGCACTGTATCCCATCACTGTATCCCATTATGCACTGTATCACATCATGCACTGTATCCCATCATGCAGTGCACTTAACTTCATGCGTGACGAATAAACCATAAAAATTGATTGCATCTGTCAATCAGATGCAATTCTTGACTTAATATTTAATCAGTGCCAAATAACTGTTTTTATTTCCATCGTAACTTCACTTATTAGATTAAACATGCAAAGTCACGTCACAAAAATATAACAATTCTGTTTTTATTATATTTATATTATACTATAGTATTTCTTTAAGCATAGTATGTTAATTGAAACCATTCCTTGAACATTACATTTTATTGTCATTATGTTTCATTTATTTTTTTATTTACTCATTTATTATAATTTCTTATTTTTTTTGCAAAAGGGGCTGAACTGAGCAAAATCGAGCTTTATGAGGACGGCTTTAAGGCCGATTATTCACCAGGGAACAGTATGCGGGTGTTTAATTGTCTCTCTTTCGCTGTCACTGAGATCACGTTGATCCTCCGTTCACCCTCTTTATCACTTTCTCTAGTCTATATTCTCTGTTCTTTATGGTCCTCTCAGCACTCCTCCGCCTCATTCTCATGCTCGACTGTCTCTTTTCTTCTTTACTACACATCCCTTCCCCCCATCAGTGAGTTGAACATCTTGAGTGGGTGTATTTGCATGCGGCCCTCATCAGACAGCACACACTCTCACACACACGGGCGGCTGATAAAAGGCATTGACCCCCTTAACCTTTATGAATTACAATTTGTGCCAGCAGCACATCCTGTCAGAGGAGTGGGCACCCATGGAGCTGAGTGTGCGTGTGTGTGTGCGTGTGTGTGTTGTGCAGTTGTTAGAGAGGAAAAAGGCTCGTGCAGGTTCTGGTCAACACCTTTGACAAGCTGTGAGAGGCGTTCAGCACACTGACAGCGGTGGCAACAGAGAGAAACACTCACACAACACGCACACACGCTAATATGTGTGCTACATCAATACATACAGACAGACAGGCTCTGCACATGCAGATAGGCCTCACACACACGCACACTCGCACGCACACGCACGTGCACGCACACACACCCAATACACATTAACCATGTTTAATGTGTATTGTTAATGCTACAATATATGGCATAAAATATAAAATTTTCCTAACAGGTTACACTGTAAAACATACTGCTGCAATTAGTTATCACAACTAATAATAAAATATGAGATCAAATATGAAAATAACTAATAATGTGTTGTTTTAACAAAGTAAGTGTTTGTGCTGTCTTCAGTTTTTTTTTTTTTAAATCAATTGTATATAAAGAAAAAAAATTTGTGATCACTAATTGCAACAATAATTATTTTAAAATGTATATCTATTCTTAATATAGATTTTTTTTTTTTTTTAGAATTAAATAATTTAATGCAAATTAAAAATAAAATGTAAAAGTACAATTATTGAAAAATGTAAAATTTTTACAACAATCAAATATAAATACATATTTTTTACATTTATATTTACATGTACATATAAATATAAATACAATTTGAAATAGTTGTTAATTTTTTTTTCAATTTTAATATATTATGTACATTTGAAAATGTAATTAATTTCAGTGCTGGCAAAGCAGCAGCATCATTACTCCAGTCTTCAGTGTCACATGATCATCTATAGAAATCCATCATCATAATATTTTTGCGATATACTAGGATGCATTTTCTCAGTGTTTTTTTTTTTTTTTTTTCAAGCACTTTTTGCACCCAAAGGTGATCTATGGGGTTGAGCTCAGGACTCAGTTAAGTTGCTGGCCAGTTAAGTTCCTCTACACCAAACTCACTCATCCATGTCTTTATGGACCGATGCTTTGTGCACTGGAGCACAGACGGGCCATCCCCAAAATATTCCCACAAAGTTGGGAGCATGAAATTATCCAAAATGTCTTATGCTGAAGCATTAATAGTTCCTTTCACTGGAATAAGTGGCCAAGCCCAACCCCTGAAAAACAACCTCACACCATAATCCCCCCTCCACAAAACTTGGCACAAAGAGTCAGGCAACTACCGTTCTCCTGGCAACCGCCAAACCCAGACTCGTCCATGGGATTGCCAGACAGAGAAGCGTGATTGGTCACTCCAGAGAACACGTCTCACTGCTCTAGAGTCCAGTAGCGGCTGCTTTACTCCACTGCATCCCACACTTTGCATTGCTCTTGGTGATGTAAGGCTCAGATGAACTGCTCGGCCATAGAAACCCATTCCATGAAGCTCTCTACACACTGATCTTGAGCTCATCTGAAGGCCACAGAAGTTCGGAGGTCTGTAGCTGTTGACTCTGCAGAAAGTTGGCCATTTCTGTGCACTATTTAATAGTGAGGAAATTTAACAAATGGACTTATTGCACAGGTGTCAGCCTATCACAGAACCACGCTTGAGTTCACTGAGCTCCTGAGAGCGACCCATTCTTTCACTAATGTGTGTAGAAGCGTCTGCAGGCCTAGTGCTTGATTTATACACCTGTGGCCATGAAGTGATTGAACACCTGAATTTAATGATTTGGAGGGGTTTCCAAAACGTGTGTGTGTGTATCTTTTTTTACACAATTAAAATAACATTATATTCAGAGGCATAGGGTCAACCCGAGATTATGTACTTCCCACTTTGCATACTCTCTTGAGTAGTTAATTAAAGTAATTACTTCACAACCACTGTAAAAGTATGTTCTATATAGTATGAATGTGTGTAGTATGAATGTAATCTGGATGTGTTTGTCATGATATCATCATCATGTGACTTACTAGCATCAGTTACCTCGCTTTATTCACAAATCCTCTCCCGTGGCCTCATGGGATAGTACAAGTGCCCTTCATATGCACACTTCAGAATCTCACTGGAATTACTCTTTTATGAGTACTGTGAATTCAATTCAAACTTCTTTTGTCACATATAGTAGGAAAGTATGCAATTTTGGATGCAGCCTGTGTGTTTTATTTGAGAAAGCCTTTACATTGGCCAAAATGAGAACTTTTGTTTATGTATTAGTATTATTATTTTTATTATTATTATTATTGTTATTATTATTATTATTGTTGTGCGTGTGTATGTCTGTTGCCCAGTGGCCCAGCTGGCTCTTTTCTCCGGCTGTGTGGTCTTAGCAGACATGATTCCTCCTGTTTGAAGGGATTCAGGGATCTAAAGGTCATTAGTATTCTAAAGATTGATTTTCTGAGCTGATCTATAACAGCACTGATCTGTGCCTGCCACATTCAGCTGAGATCAACAGAACAATCTCTTTCTCTCTTGTTCTTTCTCATTCTATTTACTTGATAATATACACAACATACAATAGAAACAATATAGCTTAGTGATTTAATATTTATAAAATGTAATTTCTCTGTATGAACTATCAGTGTGTGATTACATAAACTGGTAACATTTTACAATATAAGGTCCCGTTTGTTAACATAGTTAGCATGAACAAACAATTCAAGTTCTAAAGAATCTATTAGTCTTCACCGTCATTAATTACTCAATTCAGTTTGCTGTATAATATTATCTCTTGATTTTAAACTAACCCACAAAATGAATCATGCGCATAGATGTGTGTAAGCGACCCAAACTCTATGAACGTGTTCTCAACCCTCACAGACCCCTCGCTGACATGTTTATTACAGGTGGCGGGAGAGCAGTCCAATGCTCTTTATCTTACTCTATGGATGCACTAAATATATGCTCAGTGTGAAACCAGAGAGCTGCAAATGGAGGCTGCATGTTAAGTTATCATAGACTCTGGCACAGATACCTCCCAAGATACCTTATTACTGCCAAATTACAAGGCATCATCGCATGTATGTACTTGAAGTAGGGTAGGCAGTGTTCATTAAAGTATATTAATGTCATTTTAGTTTTCCATAAAGTTTATATAATAAGTCAGTACATTCAGCAGTACAATTTAACCATATTTCAAATACAATAGAAGCACTTATGAAATTGCATAAAGATGCTCTTACTTAAGTGGAGCAAAAAAGCTCTCAAAGGTTCAGCTGTTTGCATTTAATATACACTATGTTGCCACAAGTATTGGGACGCCCACAAATCATTGAATTCAGGTGTTCAATCACTTCATGGCCACAGGTGTATAAAATCAAACATTAGTGAAAGAATGGGTCGCTCTCAGGAGCTCAGTGAACTCAAGCGTGGTGCCGTGATAGGTTGCCACCTGTGCAATAAGTCCATTCATGACATTTCCTCACTAATAAATATTCCACGCTCAACTGTTAGTGGGATTATAACAAAGTGGAAGCAATTGGGAACAACAGCAGCTCATGAAGTGGTAGGCCACATGAAATCAGAGAGTGGGGTTAGCGCATGCTGAGGGTCACAGTGCGCAGAAGTGGCCAACTTTCTGCAGAGTCAACAGCTACAGACCTCCAAACTTCTGTGGCCTTCAGATTTGCTAAAGATCAGTGTGTAGAGAGCTTCATGGTATGGGTTTCCATGGCCGAGCAGCTCATCCAAATCTTAGATCACCAAGAGTGATGCAAAGCGTGGGATGCAGTGGAGTAAAGCAGCCGCCACTGGACTCTAGAGCAGTGAGACGTGTTCTCTGGAGTGACCAATCACGCTTCTCTGTCTGGCAATCTGATGGACGAGTCTGGGTTTGGCGGTTGCCAGGACAACGGGACTTGCCTGACTGCATTGTGCCAAGTGTAAAGTTTGGTGGAGGGGGGTTATGGTATGGGGTTGTTTTTCAGGGGTTGGGCTTGGCCCCTTAGTTCCAGTGAAAAGAACTCATAATGCCTCAGCATACCAAGACATTTTGGACAATTTTATGCTCCCACCTTTTGGGAACAGTTTGGCGATGGCCTCTTCCTGTTCCAACATGACTGCACACCAGTGCACAAGCGTCGGCCCATTAAGACATGGATGAGTGAGTTTGGTGTGGAGGAACTTGACTGGCCTGCACAGAGTCCTGAGCTCAACCCCATAGATCACCTTTGGGATGAATTAGAGCGGAGACTGAGAGCCAGACCTTCTCGTCCAACATCAGTGCCTGACCTCACAAATGCGCTTCTAGAAGAACGGTCAAAAATCCCCATAAACACACTCCTAAACCTTGAGGAAAGCCTTCCCAGAAGAGCTGAAGCTGTTATAGCTGCAAAGGGTGGGCCGACTCCATATTAAACCCGATTAAGAATGGGATGGCATTAAAGTTCATGTGCATGTAAAGGCAGGCGTCCCAAAACATTTGGCAATATAATGTCCATTTTTACTATAATACTTTTTTATTTAATTACACACTTATGTATTATTTCTGTACTCTTTTTAAAGTCTACTTTTTCACAAGGGTTTTAGGACCCGTGTTTAACTACAAAACAAATCCTCTCACACATTACTAATTTCTGTTTGTCTATAATGTGATGCATTATAAATCATTGTAATCTAGCAGAATTTCACCCCAATGACACTGAAGCTTTATAAGACAAAACACACGCTCATAAATGAGTCTCCAGAACTCATAGTAAAGTAGAGAGAGATGGTAAGAGAACAGAGAGACAAGTCTGTTTTCTCTTATAGACAATGAAAGATTCCCCTAGGAGCGATGGAATGTGTTTTTGACTGGAAACTAGAAATACTCAGGCATAATAATACGAATATCACAGAGTGAATCATCAAGCCAATCGATGTGCTGAATTTATTAAGCTTGAGCTCACCCAGGTGAAAAGAGAAAATGACCTGCAGAGATGTTGCCACATGACCAGTGCTGTGTGTGTGTGGCTGAGTGTTTGTGTGGTTGTACATTATGGGGACAAAATGTGTGTGTGTGTGGTTATACATTATATGTATGTGTGGTTATACGTTATAGGGGACAAAATGTGTATGTGTGTGTGTGTGTGTGTGTGATGTTACATTATGGGGACAAAATGTATGTATGTGTGTGTGTGTGTGTGTGTGTGTGTGTGTGTGTGTGTGTGTGTGTGTGTGTGTGTGTGTGTGTGTGTGATGTTACATTATGGGGACAAAATATGTGTGTGTGTGTGTGTGTGATGTTACATTATGGGGACAAAATGTGTGTGTGTGTGATGTTACATTATGGGGACAAAATATATGTGTGTGTGTGTGTGTGTGGGGTTATGTGTTATGGGGGACAAAATGTTTGTGTGTGGTCATACGTTAATGGGGACAAAATGTGTGTGTGTTCTCATGTAAGTGTTATTGGTGTATATATACTTAAGTGTGAACTGAATGTAATGTTTTCAGACTCTTAAAGGTTTAGTTCACTTATAATGAAAATATCCTGATAATTTACTCACCCCATCTCATCCAAGAAGTTTTTTGTTGTTAAAAACACTACATTTTTCCACATAATGGACTTATGGACACATAATGGGGACCAACGGTTGAAGGTCAAAATCAATGCAGTTTCAAAGGAAGGGCTTCAGAGGCTCTGCACGATCCCAGCTGAGGAAGAGAGTCTGATCTGCCAAAACCATCGGCCATTTTCCCTATTTTCCTTAGCTCAAAACCTAAATTGCTCATCTTGTGCTGCTCTGCGTCACGCCACGGATTGCGCAATCACATCAGAAAGACGTCATGCTAGATGTAGACAGAAGTATGTGAAGTATTTCACTATGTATATGTCTGCACACGTCAGCGTGTGTCTGAGCGGGAGCGAGTTTGACGGGGGAGCCGAGCGATGATTGGTTTCCAGATGAGCACTTCCCTTCTGGTCTCCAAGGTGAGCTGGATTTACGACGGCAGAGTTTGATGGGAGAATTCTTCACTGGTTAATCTCAGCCACTGCAGGCTGATTAGAAAAAAACCCAGATAATGGAAGACACATGACCTCGGCGGTCCTCAACCAAGGGCGTTTGATCGCATTTACACAGAACTCACACACAGAAACGCATGGAGATGGCTCTTCTGGAGACATCTGGGAAGGAGACGACCATGCCTGACACGAAAACACATATGTGTTTTAAATCCACATTCATGTCGTAATTGTAGTTTCCCAACACTTGGGCGGCGGCTGCTTCAAACACACAGGCTGGCTTTGCACTGAACCCTGGGTAGCGAGACCAGGTGTCATTAACATGTCAGTCACAGTAATAACCTGTCGAGCTTCTCTGATTTTTAATGGCCTGACCTAATGTCAGAGAGAGACAGAGAGAGTCAGCGTGAGGTGTGTGTGTGTGTGTGTGTGTGTGTGTGTGTGTGAGCGCGCGTGTTTAAGCCCTGTGCTGCGGAATGTCAGCAGCAGATGCCAAACTCAGCAAGTTCCGGAATGCTCAATTAGTCGCTTTTATAGGCCCCATTAATAAGCATTAATTTTCTCTCCCCAGATATGGGCACAGGCAGTCTGCTCAGGGCCGTTTGGCAGAAACACTGGGCTCTCACACAGACCTACTCTAAATCCTTCAATACCTCCAACAGTTCAAAGGCCACCACAAAACTGCATCACGTCTGTGAAAATGAAGAACACGTCAGAGCTGTTAAGAAACAAAAACTGGCCATTTGCCGGTCTCATGATTATGACTCTGGTAATGCAAACGTTGATTTGATCCCAAGTGGTGTTGAACTGTGAACAAGAGAGAACATTTGCTGTTGTGTAGACCAAGACTTTACAATACTTTAGAATGGAAATAATCTGAGAAGGAGTTTATACTGCGCCGTTTACGGTTGTTGCTTGTCATATTGTACAATATTAGCGAAGTAATAATGTCTTTAATGTCATATATGGTACAGCTTTCAAAAGCTTTCATGTTTTATGTTCACCAAGGATGAAAATATTTTATTAAAATTTATTTTATTTTAAAAGTCCCATTCTTCGATTCGATCTTTCAAACTTTAGTTAGTGTGAAATGTTGCTTTTGGAGCATAAATAACACCTGTAAAATTATAAAGCTCAAAGTTCAATGCCAAGCGAGATATTTTATTTAACAGAAGTTCTGTTATTTTATGTAACAGAAGTACAGCAAACGGCCGGTTTGGACTACAGCCCTGCAATTCCTGCAGTAATGACGTCACTAGAACCGTTTGTTGACTAAAGCTCCGCCCACAAGAACACGGCAAATAGAGGGCGTGGTCTCGTTGCTCTCCAACGTGGAGAAGAGCGCGCATTCAGCGCTTGCATCTCCCTGTTATGGCAAGAGGCGGGACCTTTCCGGGCAAAGTGCGCTAAGCTGCTGTCCAATCACAACACGGGAAGCGCTGGCCCAATCAGAACTCGTTACGTGTTTCTGAAGGAGGGACTTCATAGAACAAGGAAATCATCAGGCCGTTTTTAGGACAGAGGAAACAGCGCTGTACAGATAAGTCAATTGTGTGAAAAATACTGTTTTTTTACACGCGAAACATGAACTCAAGTTATATTGCACACTGTACACATAATCAAAGCTTCGAAAACACGCGAAGAACGGGACATTTAATATGCGCCTTGAGGCCTGGCGAGTGATGTTTACTAGCACAGTTCTTACTGGCCTTACACCAAGACCAAACACATTAATATTGCCATATTCATTAACATGAGAAACTTTTCCAGAGAGTTGTCATGATTGAAATATATATGTAATCCACTACCTGTATATGAGCAAAATCACACAATCTCAAGTTGACGGTTTAACAGTTGAGACCAAGCCTCTGTTACTAAATCTACAACATCACTTTAGAACTAACGAAGGAACATTGAGTCGCTTCACTGAGGCTTATTTTTATTATGTAAATTCGAGTATTATGGTATTATGAGAGAGAGAGAGAGAGAGAGAGAGAGAGAGAGAGAGAGAGAGAGAGAGAGAGAGAGAGAGAGAGAGAGAGAGAGAGAGAGAGAGAGAGAGATCGACTAAACGAGTGTATTACCTACTTCTGATATAGTATTCATTCTTCAGGTCGATGTCCATGATTTCCATTATAATTTTTTATTTATTTGAATGTCCGCTGAGGACAGCGATATCATTGTCCTTTTAAAAGATTTCCAAAGACAGTGTGTACAACCAGTCACTCATACACACTATAGCGACAGAGCCCAAAAAACGAGCGCTTAAGGACACAAAAGTGGATACAGGCAATTGAGACAGAGCGCGACATGTTATATAACACTGAGAACTACGCCCACTGGAGGGGAACATGATCAGCGACAGGAAATATCATATATTAAACTGACATTTGGATATTCAACAACATGTTTTCTGCACACGTAGGCATACTGAGACATACTGAGTGTCAGGATCCCAAAATTGACCCATTCTTCCTGCCGAAGCTTCACGTCTTATTGCCTGTATCCACTTTTGTCTCCTTAAACGCTCATTTTTTGGGGTCGACAGCTTATTTATGTGTTAGTTATGTGTTTTTAAGCTTGTTTACTGTACACCTTGTCATATATCAGCTTTTAGGCATTGTTTTGTTTCTTATTATAAAAAAGAAAAGACAAGGCGACCACTTCACGCAATACAAAGTCAATGGAGAGCGTTGGATTGCTTCCCCCCCAGTGTGGGTATGGGCCTAAATACAATCGGCCTCTATTACAAGCGCCATCTAGCGGTATTAGTACCACAGCATATTATTTACATAAAATAATATTGAAATTAACAGCAAAATGAGCCGTTATAAACAATACGACATTGACTGAAATCAGTTAAACACAAAAACAGTGTTCTAGTGGGCCATAGAGGATTTAAGATAAACAGCCTACATAAGTTATCAAACTTAATTTCCCCCTTAACCCAAATCGATTTGCTCTGGAACAAGACCAAAGATTGCCCGTTTGATATACCCCAAATGAATTATACCTCATGCCTAACCACTATCTACATCCAGAGATGACGAGATGAAGCTGTTCTCTGCGGGTACACGATCGCTGAACGGTCCCTGGCGGCCGGGAGCGCACATCTGTGAAGGCGGCTGAACACATTGTAAAAACAGGCGTTATGTATATATGAGTCACATATTTGAGGTCTAAAAAACTGCTCTTGCCTAAAAAGGTCTTAAAAAGACATTCCGTGACACAATAACAGTAGCATTTGTAAAATGATGGAGGTTTTGCTCATCCGCCATGACAGCCGAGAAATGTTGCAAGCGGAGTGATACAACCCGTGAAACGGTTACTGGGAGAATATATCATAAATAAATATAAAATACAATTATGGTAGCATATATATATATATATACACATTTGTAAGGTGCATGGCCCTGGTAACTGTGTAACTAGAAAGCCCATTGGCTCTTTCCACTGAAAGGCAGGACTTTCATTCCTAGAGCTGCCATATCTGTTCACGATGACACCTGGCTTTACTTTTGTTTCTTATAATCTTAAATCTTAGCGTGAACCAGTGGCTGTGGCGGCAGTCACTATGGAAACATGTCCGATTTAGCCCCATTGGCCTCTTACATCACATCTGATTCCGTCTAGTTTTATGGCTCTGTCTATTCTGGCTATGTTTAAAGCCAACCCCTTTCACATTAATGCAAACAGAATGGGGAACACGGGTGGTCCAGAAAACATCAGTTCAGCGTCACCTCTTTTTTATCCGTCAGGCTGTCAGAACCTGCAGCGGCGGTGACCTCTCGTGACCTCTGAGCGTGAACATGCCGGACCACACTTTGTTGTTGATGGCAGGAAGGCTCACCTGCGAGCGGCCACCAGCCACGAAATCCCTTGTTCTGCGATCCACTAGCCGGTCTGAGCACACACACATGCACGCGAGGTGTGCTCATACTAATTCCAAACAAATGTGGCCGTTCTGGGCTTCGTCAAAGTCACCTCGCAGGCCTTTCATGAGCTCAGGTGAGTGCCCTATAAAGGCTTTTATTTCAAGCTTCAGGACAGATTTATGTAACAAGCAATTAGAAACACAGAAGGTCAGAAACCGCTGGGAGGCCTACATGTATAATGTGTATTTATAAACCTATGAAACAATATTCGGTGTAGGAATTGACACTATTGTCACTCAGAAATTGCTAGTAAATTTCACAAAGAATTACAAAGAAATAGCAAGTAACACATTGAATTAAACGTGAAATTTTGAACGTTTTGTAAAGCATACTCTAATAATCTTTGCTTTATTACCAACTTTGAAAAAACATATTTTCAGTGTGTAAACTGTGTAAAAGTTATTATTGGTCAAAAGCCAAAAAATAAAAATCCACTGCACAAAAGTACTGTGGAATCATTTATATGCATAAATACACCAAGCGCATTGATTTTCCACCCCGAAAATGGAAAACAGCAAGGCGCAACTTTTTAAATGAGATTCTCTACGCAATAATAATGAATAAATGAAAGCAATCTCGGTGTCAGAAAGAGGTGATTTTTACAATGACATCTGTATTAGGAATAATGTCTGTATTTGGCAGAAGTGGAATATAATTAATCCAGTGGTAAATAAGAAACGTCCGCTCCAGCGCAAAAAAATTAAGCACCAATCAAAGTCCATTTCTATCATCATAACTCCTGATTGTCAGCAACACCTTTCCGCACGTAGCATTTAGCCTGGTAACAAATCTCCGATTTTATTGACTGTCTCAATTTGTTGCCTTTCATATTTCATATTTATGGCTCTCCCCGACACAATCCTGTTTTTTAAATAGGTAACCGTGCCATTTCTGATATGCGGCATAATTTATTAGACGTGGAGGTATGAGAGTGCCGGTCTGAGACGCGGTCTAATTGATGGCAGGCGAGTGTGAGGCTGTGCGGGAACATCATCTGGATCACTGTATCTATCTGTATTAAAGCACACAAACCTGGGCCGCACTCCCCCTCACATAAGGTGAACCATTAATCCCGGTTTAATTTTCTGAAACAAAAAAATCAAGGATGTAATTAGCTTCCTATAAAAGTGGCGGTCAGATTGGCTCAGTATTTTTAGAGCGGGGAGCTGCACTATAGACATGCTTTATGTCGGCCGAGAGGGCTGTAAGTTATGGCGTGTCAGGATTCTATGCATTCTAATTGAATGGAGACTGCTTAATGGCTGTGGAAATTCAGCTGCCTGATGCTCTGCTCCCCGGAGAGCCGTTTCGCCGCTAACACTCCACGCCACCATTAAACCTCAAAATGGGCCGATTTCACAGAAAAACAATAATAAAAACAGGATTGTGCTATTCAGTGCTGAGTTAACACCGACAAGTCGAAGCGTCCAGAGAAACATGGCGGCTGTCTGGCTACGGACAGTAATGCTAGCGCTCAGCCTAGCTTAGCGGCCTCAGCGGTGCAGGAATACAACGAAGCTATAGCGCACAATTCACACACTCCTCATCATAAATGAGCAAAGTAGCATGTTCAATGTCATACATGTTTGTGTATTATATTTCAAGAATCCAGTTGTAATTTACATTTACATACGTGAAACCTATTGGAAATGTATATATATAGCCTAATAATTTATGTTTGTGTAAGAATAATAACTTTTTAACATATATGTACACTGTATATGTACAAAAAAATCTGGTTGTTTTTTGTTGGTTTAACTTAAAAAAGTAAGTAACCTGGTTGCCTTAAAATTTTGAGTTTATTGAAATTAAAAATTTGAGTTGATACAATGAAGAAAATTTGTTTAATAAATAGAAACTCAAAATATTATTGTATCTGAACCACATAAAAAAATATGATAAATCATGAAAATAGCACTATTTTCTACTACTAGTTTCACTGCGTCATCACACATAAAACACACACAATTACCCAATATGCTTAAATCTTTAAATAATATTGTAATAAAGGTTGTCAAATCTCAAAAAATGTTCATTGTATTCAACTCAAAATTCTAATTTCAATGAACTCAAAATTAAGGCAACCAGATAACTTTTTTTCTAAATAATTTTTTACAGTGTAGACATAAACTAATATTTACACACACACTGTATTACACTGTAAAAACTGTATTCTACCCCCTTACACTAAGCCTATACCGAACCATCACACAAAACTACAGGCATTTTTACATTAAAAAACAAAACAAAACATAATTTAGTACGATTACGGATATTGGCTACGGTTTACCTGGACCACACTCACTCACACACGTTTATTATATCTATATACATGTTTTCTATCTATAAATGGGGACATTGCATAGACTTCGATTGTTTTTATATACAGATAATTGTTCATTTTATAACCCAACCCTAACCCTAAACCTACCCATCATAGAGAACGTTTGGCATTTGTACATTTGTAAAAAGTTTAACAAATGAGGTTTCCCCAAAGGGAGGTTTTTGGAGATTTTGTTAGCTACTCCTGGGTACAAATTTGTTCCCAAAATATAGTTAGGTTGGCACACACACACACACACACACACACACACACACACACACACACATACACACACACACACAGTTTGTTCTAAAAGCACCTTGCGATTTTTATCGAGTTATGCTGTCCAGTCTCCTGATTATGTTAGTTTATTTTTGATTCTACGGTTTCTTGACTTAAACCTTCCACTGCTTCAGTGACTTCTCTCTGCAGAAATGGTTTAGCATAACCTAATTTCCAGTTTAAAGGCCATCCCAGCACTGCACTCCTTTAAACGGATAGTTTTCGTCAAGCATAAATAGCCTACACTCTCCTTCTCAAATTGAATTTATTCCTTGAATTGTATGCACCCTTATTAAACTTGTACACGTGTCTGTATAGTTTTGCATGTGCACCAGAGTAAGTCAGTGTGTGTGTGTGTGTGTTGAGGCACCACGCTGAGAATGAAGCAGATGGCAGCATACAGCTCTCATGTGACTACAAAACTGTTCTCCATTGATACCACTAAAGGGGGAATCAGGGGGTTTCTTATCTTGTTCACTGTAAATCTCTTCCGTACAACCAGCGGTCTCACACTCTTTGGTTTTATTTCAGATGGACAGCCGTAGTGAAAAGAGAGAGAGAGAGCATTTATGACAGTTTTATCCCCTGTCCTCTGTCATCGGCTGTGATAAGCAAAGCTAACATGGTCTAATTCCTGTAGATAGAATGACATTTTTTCAATTTGGACTCAGAAACTGCCTCCATGATGAACGGCTGAGCGCCTCATTTCCTTAAACCATTTCTTCTTAACCTCTCTTGACAGTTTAGATATTGCCTACCTGGTAATTTGCTCGACAATAATTGTTAGGGAGAGATTTCTCTCTGCCTTTAACTGGCACGCTCACCTCCCTCTGTAGGTGACAAAATGCAATTACAGAAATGCGGATCCCCGGCGTGACCGGCCAAGCAGTCGATATCAGCGTCCCGCTGCCATTAATGGAAAACCCGCATCTCACAGACACGATTCCCCACAAATAAAACTTTAATTAAAAGATCTGAAGGCATTTTATTGATTAACGGTGATTAAAGCTGAAGTTTTTTTTGTTTAATATTTTTTTTGATGGATATTTTGTCCCCCCTTGGATTTGCCTAATTGTCAGCGGTCTGTTTATTGATAAGACTCGTGGATGAATACAGATGCGAGCGCATGCTGATGGAGAGATCATTTCGCGCACAGCACCGGGCTAGATCGGGACCAGCTGTTGCCGCTCGCCCCCGCTGGGACCGCGCGTTTCACAGCCACCCCGGGCGCGCACACTACGGCGCGCACCACGCTTAATGCGCACGGTAACATTTCCACAACCTCCCTCAACAACAGTATGAGTTTTACAACCCATCGTGGAGCGCACGGGCTCTTAGTCTCACACTTAAAACGTTAATCATCAGTCTAATTGCTGCAACTCTACTAATTTGGGTTGTAATCCTTCAGCGATTATATGTTATGCTCAATATCAGGTTTGTTCATTAATTAACAGGATTATTAACCTTTGCATAGTGCCCATTTGGGATTTGGCCCTGTAATGTTGCTGTTGAAGTGCTGAAAACACTGCGAAAATGAGAAGAAAACAAGTAATTTACTCATAATCAGTGGCGCGGCGGTGGTGAGCCTCTCCGCAGGCTGATGATCCGGTGGAACGGTACAAATAACTGACACAGACCGGCCCGAGCTAAATTAGGATTCATAGTGGGCTGACATCTCGTTACGACGGCCTCTGCAGGCAATCGGCGGATGGGGGGGGGGGGGGGGGGGGCAAAACGACGCCTGTACAAGGCTACCAAACACGAGGGATGCGGGAGAGAGAGAGAGAGAGAGACAGGGAAGGAGAGAGAGGTGCTATGTCAATGACAAAGCAGTAATTAGAACACGGCCCAATCAAATCTTTGAAACTGGGACATGTGACCTCTGACCCCCGGGTCAAAGGCTGCTGGAGGTAAAGGCCTGATGAGCAATCGCACTGGGGGTGTTGTGTGAGCGAGGGTGTATTGATTATGATCTGTGCTGTAATATTGTGAAGTTTGGAAGAGAGAGCTGTGTATGTTTATTCTCGTTCTGCCATTTTGCCATCATGGTTTAATACAAAATGGGAAAATAATATAATGTTGCCTTAGAATATATCTGAATAAAATGCAAATAGTAAAATGCTACTAACATAGAAGCTTGCATAGAAAGGCCTATCATCTTTTAAAGTCACCATGAAAAATCATCAAAATTCACTCAAAAAATTTATCTTTTGCCTCGATACTCACATTTTGTCACCTTAACCCCCAGGGGTCGGCGGTCACGCTGGCACGACCACCTCGCATTTTTTCTTGTCAGTGCGAAAGAGACTCAAAATAATCTGTCGATTTTGGTCACTCATCCTTTGAAACTGTTAGGTGTCTGCTTTTATTTGTGTATCCTCACAATAAAAACGAAATGTTGCGCTTTTTGAAAAGTAAAGAAAGAAAACATAATGCACGATATTCTGCCTCTCAGTGAAGTTCATTCTGATACTTGTCAGAAAATGAACTGTAACTTAGCGAATACTTGTCACAGAAACATGACAAATATGTCTAAAGAAATGTTGAAATGTCAGGTGTTAACCCCTAACACAAAACTGTTAGGGGTTAACACAGGTTTTAATAATCAAATCCAAAACAAATATTCTCTGTTTATGTAATATGTTTGAAAAGAGAAAGAGAGAGATGCCAGTCTCTGAGTTAACAACATTTAGTTTTAACACTAATGAATTAATTAAACTCTTAATAAACTTAAATATATTAGGTTGATTGAACACAATTAAATGAATGTTCAGTTATGTTGGGCATTTGGGGTTTTTGTGACGCCACTCTTTTCTTATTTGTTCGTTATTGTTAATGAAACTGCTTATGATTGATTTTCAAATTAAATATTTGAATTTAGCTTGACGAGCATTAAAAGTCACTATAAATGGATCAGGTTCATTTAAACTGTATTTGATCAAATTGAATTGGATTAACTCAATTACATTTCATTGCATGGATTTGTTTTTTTATGAGTTGAGGCTACAGGTATTTATTGGAAAGAAATCTTGCCCTCAATTAAAGATGCACTGTTTACATTTTGCCGGCATCTAGCTGTGAGTTGCGAAGTGCAACCGGTCACCACTCACCCCTCCCTTTCAAAGCACATAGAGAAGCTACGATGGCTGACACAGGACAAAAATGTCATTGTAGGAGACAATAGAGAGTAGTTTGTCCATTTAGGGCTACTGTAGAAATATGACGGCGCAAAATGGTTCATAATGGTTCATTATGTAAGGTCTTTATACTCCACTGAAAGCATAGTTATGTATATTATATTGCATTGCTGTCAAAATATCCTCTTATATACTACACACTGCACCTTTAAATTGAGTTTGTCTTTGTCTAATGAGTTATTTTTTTGAGTGTTGATTTAGTTTTCTGTGGAATATTGCAACATTTATTATCAATGATTTGTCCATGCACATCATAATATATATAGTTTTAATACTTAGGCCTCATAATCTTTAATCAAAACAGCAGCATCTTTTCCCTTCTCTGATGACGAAGACGGTGCAACCTGTCACTCACATGAGATTGACCAATAGCAAACCACAACCATCTAATCAATTCCACACAAACAAAAGCAAACCCCGTTTACATTTGTTCACGTTTGAGAAGCCGCTTCATTTGAATATACATCATAATAGGGAAGAAAATACTATCACAACTGTCATTTCATGGCGACAAAGGCAAAACACTTCCTATTTCTTATGCAGCTTATGTCAAAGACAGTGTGTCCAATCAAAATCTATGGCATTTTGCTGCAAATTCTCCCACTTTGTAAAAGCTAATTCTTTCTTCATTCTCAAAAACCATGAACAAAACTACAGTGGGGCAAAAAAGTATTTAGTCAGCCACCAATTGTGCAACTTCTCCCACTTAAAAAGATGAGAGAGGCCTGTAATTTTCATCATAGGTACACTTCTTCAACTATGAGAGACAGAATGAGAAATTATTAGCAAAATATGGTGGAAAATAAGTATTTGGTCAATAACAAAAGTTAATCTCAATACTTTGTTATATACCCTTTGTTGACAAAGACAGAGGTCAAACGTTTTCTGTAAGTCGCCACAAGTTTTTTACACACTGTTGCTGGTAGTTTGGCCCATTCCTCCACGCAGATCTCCTCTAGAGCAGTGATGTTTTGGGGCTGTCGATGGGCAACACGGATTTTAAACTCTCTCCAAAGATTTTCTATGGGGTTGAGATCTGAAGACTGGCTAGCCCACTCCAGGACCTTGAAATGCCTCTTACGAAGCCACTGCATTGTTGCCCAGACAGTGTGTTTGGGATCATTGTCATGCTGAAAGACCCAGCCACGTTTCATCTTCAATGCCCTTGCTGATGGAAGGAGGTTATTACTCAAAATCTTACGATACATGGCCCCATTCATTCTTTCCTTTACCCGGATCAGTCGTCTTGGTCCCTTTGCTGAAAAACAGCCCCAAAGCATGATGTTTCCACAGTTTACAGTTTCTTTGGATGCAACTCCGCATTCTTTCTCCTCCAAACATGACACGTTGAGTTTTTACCAAAAAGTTTTATTTTGGTTTCTTTTGACCATATGACATTCTCCCAATCCTCTTCTGGATCATCCAAATGCTCTCTAGCAAACTTCAGATGGGCCCGGACATTTACTGGCTTAAGCAGGGGGACACGTCTGGCACTGCAGGATTTGGGTCCCTGGCGGTGTAGTGTTACTGATGGTAGCCTTTGTAACTTTGGTCATTCACTAGGTCCCCCTGTGTGGTTGTGGGATTTTTGCTCACCGTTCTTGTGATCTTTTTGAACCCATAGGGTGAGATCTTGCGTGGAGCCCCAGATCGAGGGAGATTGTCAGTGGCCTTGTATGTCTTCCATTTCCTAATAATTGCTCCCAAAGTTGATTTCTTCACTTCAAGCTGCTTACCTATTGCAGATTCAGTCTTCCCAGCCTGGTGCAGGTCTACAAATTTGTTTCTGGTGTCCTTTGACAGCTCTTTGGTCTTGGCCATAGTGGAGTTTGGAGTCTGACTGTTTGAGGTTGTGGACGGGTGTCTTTTATACTGATAATGAGTTCAAACAGGTGCCATTAATACAGGTAACGGGTGGAGGACAGAGGAGCCTCTTAAAGAAGAAGTCACAGGTCTGTGAGAGACAGAAATTTAGCTTTTTTTGTAGGTGACCAAATACTTATTTTCCACCATACTTTGCAAATAAAATATTTAAAAATAAGACAATGTGATTTTCTGAAGAAAAAAATTTGAACTGTACCTATGATGAAAATTACAGGCCTCTCTCCTCTTTTTAAGTGGGAGAACTTGCACAAATGGTGGCTGACTAAATACTTTTTTGCCCCACAGCATATGATATAAGAAAAGACATAATTTTGCAATATAGATAAACATGGTTTATGTTGACAGCATATTTTGTGTTAATTAGTAAACAGTATTGCATATTGTTGGGTCTATATGCAGTAAATAGTAATATTATTAGAGTTCACTGCATGCTTTTTGGGATATTTTTGTTTAATGTATTAAACGCTGAAATAAACTAAAAGAATTTACAATTGTGAACATATTTTAAAACACTAGGCATCATACACTTATTATATTGCAAATGATTACAGAGAAAAACTGGGCATCAAACACTAAAGGATCACAGACTTCCAGGTCATTCCTGCAGAAATATGCACATTGTTGCTAGGAGACTCATAACAAATGAAAACAAAAGATTTTCTAAAATCGTCTCAAAATATCAAACATGTTTAATCTCCGACGACTGGATGAAATCATAATCTGAAGCTAAAAAAGTCTCTTCCCATCCTCCTGATGACGAAGGATGACTTCCGGCATAGCGCCGACTCCTCCAAGCCTCCCGCTCCAGCAAACTGGGTCAAAAAATCTGGGCAAAAGTCATGTAGTGTGTTATTCTTCTAAGTCTAAATGGCTGGTATAGGGCATTCAGGTTGTTTTTGGAGGTTACTTAGTAAGTCAAAAGTGTCTGTGATATCCTCACTTCCTAATATCCGATCCGAAATCCCAACTTTCCAAATGTATTTATTTCACACACACACAGATGGTCCAATCAGCTGTAGCTTAGCAACATCAGTTAATTGTGTGTGTATTGGTGGGTAGTGTGTGATGTGCTCGGGATAGATGGACAGATGTTATGATGGCGGCACTGCAGGGCTGCAGCAGTCTGTTTTCATTTCACAAAATAAAGATCCCTCAAAATCACTTTGACTCACTTCCAGCTTCAATTATAGGCCGTTAATTCATTCCTCACCGAATGCAGAGTTGGAGTCTGATCTGTGATGTGCGAGTCCAACACTACAAGAACACTCGGCACTTTCTACGACAGTAAAATACAGTCGCTTTACAGCATCAGAGGCATGCATTACATGTTTTGATGTGAGCCTTTATGAAAAAGAAGTACCCTTTAGCATGCTTACTAAAAAGAGGACTTATTACAGAAATATACTTAAATGCGAGAATATAAGTGTGAACTGAATATGTTTTCAGACACTATTATTTCCAATGAAATTAAAATGTATTATAGTTGTAATATATATTAAATGCAATAATTTAAGTGCTTTTTGACCCTCTTAAGTACTTAAGTACATATTTGTATATAATTTCATAATTCTATTATATTTGAAATTGTTTGATATTTTATACTGTAATAATTTCACAGTTAAAATTAATTTTCTTAAAATTAATGTAGAAACAATTTAAAGACAGTATATTTCAAATATTTGTTGTAATGCCATTTTTTATGAATGAAGGCCAGTATCACTAATGTCTTGATGAAACTTTTGTTTTGTAATAAATTAAATATTGATTGATCCTTAATAAAGATACAATAATGTTCAGTTCCCTCTGTTCAGTGATGAACATAAATGACAGAACATTACTCATCAGTGGCTGCTGTCACTTTAAGATCTGCCGCTGCCGAACACGACGCGGAAGGGCATCTCATTTCCTCACAACACTTTAAGTTCATTTAAGATGTTATTTAACTCATTTAAGACTGCTCTTATGAGAACACTTGACAAACTGACATTTTGGCATACTTGTGTAGGTTATTGTTTGTTAAAGCACGAAAGAGAGAACTTGATTCTGGCCCGCTGTGTGTGTGCGTGTGATACTAGCGCACGTCTTTTTGTGTGCCGCTACTTGTCATATAGTCAGGACATTCACAGACAAAGCGTTCTCTGTTGTCTTGTAGCTCTTCAATGGTTTAAGAGCATTTGCATGAATACGAGCATGATCATATCATGTAGCTAGCCAAAGGAAGACAGAAAAAACGGAGGGCACGATCATTCGAATATAGTCCTGAGTTTCTACTGATACAAAGCCATATGCTAATAGCTGAAGTAACCCTTTAGGTGTGTTGTACTTTGTATATTTTTTTTAATTAAGTAAATGTACTTTAAAGTAAAACTTAATTTGACATTATCTCAAAGTGTACTTTTTAAAGTGCACTACAAGTACAATACAATTAAGCACACAAGAAGAACTACTTGTTAGATACTATTATCTAACATTTGTCTGTCCATCACCAGAACAAGCTCAGTCTTTTAAGATTGGACATTATGTCTGTCTGGGGAATCTAGTCCGAAATCAAATCGCTTTACGCAGTCTAATCTATAACATTCATTTAATGTATTAAAAGAGGGGTTTGTTTACTATAGGCTGTCTGTGTTCCTCCAAAGCTATAGTTCGACCTCAGAGGTTTTGACCTTTTTGATTGTATCCAACAATCAAAATGAAACAATTATTGTTAATAATTGTTAATTATTATTAGAAAAATGCTGAGGTGTAAGGTATTTGAGTAAATGTACAGGTCCTTCTAAAAAAATTAGCATATTGTGATAAAAGTTCATTATTTTCCATAATGTAATGATAAAAATTAAACTTTCATATATTTTAGATTCATTGCACACCAACTGAAATATTTCAGGTCTTTTATTGTTTTAATACTGATGATTTTGGCATACAGCTCAAATTCCTGTCTCAAAAAATTAGCATATCATGAAAAGGTTCTCTAAACTTTTGAATCAACTAATTAACTCTAAACACCTGCAAAAGATTCCTGAAGCTTTTAAAAACTCTGGTTCATGACTCAAAACCGCAATCATGGGTAAGACTGCCGACCTGGCTGCTGTCCAGAAGGCCATCATTGACACCCTCAAGCGAGAGGGGAAGTCACAGAAAGAAATTTCTGAACGAATAGGCTGTTCCCAGAGTGCTGTATCAAGGCACCTCAGTGGGAAGTCTGTGGGAAGGGAAAACTGTGGCAAAAAACGCTGCACAACGAGAAGAGGTGACCGGACCCTGAGGAAGATTGTGGAGAAGGACCGATTCCAGACCTTGGGGGACCTGCGGAAGCAGTGGACTGAGTCTGGAGTAGAAACATCCAGAGCCACCGTGCACAGGCGTGTGCAGGAAATGGGCTACAGGTGCCGCATTCCCCAGGTCAAGACACTTTTGGGCTACAGAGAAGCAGCACTGGACTGTTGCTCAGTGGTCCAAAGTACTTTTTTCGGATGAAAGCAAATTTTGCATGTCATTCGGAAATCAAGGTGCCAGAGTCTGGAGGAAGACTGGGGAGAAGGAAATGCCTAAATGCCTGAAGACCAGTGTCAAGTACCCACAGTCAGTGATGGTCTGGGGTGCCATGTCAGCTGCTAGTGTTGGTCCACTGTGTTTTATCAAGGGCAAGGTCAATGCAGCTAGCTATCAGGAGATTTTGGAGCACTTGCTTCCATCTGCTGAAAAGCTTTATGGAGATGAAGATTTGTTTTTTCAGCACGAGCTGGCACCTGCTCACAGTGCCAAAACCACTGGTAAATGGTTTACTGACCATGGTATTACTGTGCTCAATTGGCCTTCCAACTCTCCTGACCTGAACCCCATAGAGAATCTGTGGGATATGGTGAAGAGAAAGTTGAGAGACGCAAGACCCAACACTCTGGATGAGCTTAAGGCCGCTATCGAAGCATCCTGGGCCTCCAGAACACCTCAGCAGTGCCACAGGCTGATCGCCTCCATGCCACACCGCAGTGAAGCAGTCATTTCTGCTAAAGGATTCCCCACCAAGTAATGAGTGCATAACTGAAAATAATTATTTAAAGGTTGACTTTTTTTGTATTTAAAACACTTTTCTTTTATTGGTCGGATGAAATATGCTAATTTTTTTAGATGAGCTTGGTTTTCATGAGCTGTATGCCAAAATCATCAGAATTAAAACAATAAAAGACCTGAAATATTTCAGTTGCTGTGCAATGAACCTAAAATATATGAACGTTAAATTTTTATCATTACATTATGGAAAATAATGAACTTTATCAAAATGCAATTTTTTTGAGAAGGACCTGTAATTAGTTACTGTACTTAAGTATCCTTTTGGCTACTTAGTAGTTAGTAGATATATAGTTGCTAAGATATTAGCAACTTTAACTCTCTACTTGACTACATTTTTGAACAAGTAAATGCACTTTTTACTCCAATACATTTGTGTTGAGTAATGCAGTTACAAATTACATTTTTGCATGGCACCTAACTATGTCTGCAGAAATTTGTTTCTACTATAAAGAAGTGATATCGCCATCTAAGGGCATTGAAGGGACTATATCTCATGTGTTTTGCCTTTACTCACCCAAACATGTCATCAAGGCTCCTTTACATGAATGAGTGCATTAGAGGGAGTTGATGAATCGCAGGTGATTAAATTATGAGGTGAGGACATTATGAGGCTGAAACCAGCACATCCAGTGGAAGAAGGCTTTCATTTGATTTGACATTATTATTATTTTTATCCGCTATATTGACGAGACCTTTTTGAAGGATATTGGTTTACTTATGGCTTTTTTATGCACTTGAACTGAACTGAGATTCAAACGTTTGTAGACGTTTATTGATTTATTGAGGTGTTCAGTGATGATTTCTCATCTTACAAATCAATAGTTTCTTATTTTCACTGGCACGTCTCTCAGGTGTCGAGGATTAGTGCATCTTAAGCCTACATTTAGTATGTGTAAAATACTTAAGTACTCTTCAGATCAGATACTCTAAGACTTTTACTCAAGTAGTACTGGAATTGGTGACTTGTAACTTATGAAGTCATTTTTGCTGTAAGGAAAACATTTACTCAAGTATGGTTTTCGGGTTCTCTTTACACCTCTGGAAAAATGTAACAAATTAAGGTTAACACTGCATTAAGACATCTCCAGAAAATCCAGAAAATCAAACTTTCATTTGACCTCTTGAAATTGATCCTCAGTTATCTGAAAGGTTGACACCTCGCTATTTGTCCAGTGATTTCTAAGAGTTTCAGAGCCTTTTCGTTCTCCAGCGGCTTCTGCGTGACCCTGAGGACACCTGCGGCAATTCCACACCATGCAAAGCAAAGTGAGGAAAAAATGAAATCGGAACGAATTACAAAGAAAGAGAAAGAAAGAGATAAGGTTAAAAATAGTTAGCGTCTGGCACAGTATGATTGAGCTTCCGGGGCTCTGAAAATTCACTCTAATTATTCAACGGTATCCCTCTGTCATCCTGGCCTCTGCATTCCTGCTCTGGCAAATCCGAGTCACTCCCACTATTATACATAATTCGGCTGCTTAATTGGCACGGATCGAGCAGAAAGTGGGCTGTGGAAAATCCTCTGAGACTCGCAGGGCCACATCTGAGTGGCTCCATCAGCGCGGCAGTCCCTGAGGTGAGAGAAGTCAGCAAATATTTCATCTGCCGGACTATCAAAGTGCTTCACCTCTGGAGCCTGATTCACTCTTCCACTGCGCGCGCGCGGATGCGAGTGCAAGTGCTGACAGCATTATTTATAGCCGGAGAGGGAAGATGACGGATGTTAATGCCAGTGAGATTATGCGGTTGCTGCCATAACGATATGTTGGACTTGAGCAGAGAGGTTAACTAAACTAGTCATTTAAGTTATAAGTGGGCCACTGGCATGCGCGAAAGCAGCCTTCAGCCATTCCTCGCTGAGACGCGCCGCGATACAGAGGCCAAAGAACAGCGAGACAAACTGTTTGTGTAACACATTAAAATAGATTCTAATAGCAGTCCCCAAAGACGCATACGTCTCGTCTCAGATCTGGGGCTGTGAAAAGGTGCCAGGGAGCGAGTTTATTGCTAACCTTGGGCTCGTGAAGAGAGTCATTAAACAAAGGAAAAGTGTAACCTTGACCAGAGGGTGAGTCGCCATATATCTACACACTCGCGCTCTCAGATGCGCTTCGCCTAAAAACAGGATGCGTGACCGTAGCCGGCGGGGAGAAAGATCTTTTTAGAGAAGATAAGTTCTTGCGCTGCTTCATGATGTCATGATTACATCCCGTTCGGCGGGAAAAGGTCACCCGGTGTCATGGCAACCGCTGAAGAGGTTCACGCCGTGCCAATACAGATAAGAATCAATTTTTAACACCTCACCCTAGCGAGAGGGTTCACTGTCCCAAGACATCAAATTTACTGCGGTGTCACCAGGCGCTGGTGGAATTGGTGTCGTGATGAAAGTTTTATTGCAAGATTTGGATATAACTTCTTTACTATATTGTTTTGAAGCTTGGAGTTTGAGTTTATGCATTGTCATTTGAGTTTATAATGTTTGGAGACATAATTAGTGTGTGGAACATCTGCCCACACGGCTTCTAGAACGAATGTTTTACATACTGCAGTTTTTTTTAGTCAGCATATGTAATTATGTGGCATATGTTTCCGTCAGATGCTGAACACCTTGCATTGCCAGCTAGTTAATTATTATTAATGGTTAAACTATCGTTTTTACCAGAAGACAGTAGCATTGTGTCTAATAATGACAGTTGAACGCAAGTGCAAATGAGATTTTAGAGCTGTGATGGAAGGGAATTTTTCAGTGAATAACCTACATTTCTGTTTCTGACACAAAACTATATGACTTTAGATGAATGGAATGTGCCACAAAAGGAGCTATTTTGGTAGCCTGACAAGCCAGACCCACATCAAGATGTTTGGTCTGGAAACTCACCATTGGCAGCTCAATCCGAGGGGCGGGATAAACGGTTGTCTTTCAAACTCCCTCTGCACGCGATAGGATAGCGCTACACCAACCAGAGCAGCGAAGGTGAAGCAGAACTTGTTGACAGATTAAACATTCGCCGTATCCAGTCAGCAAAACCCCGAACACATCTTCCCCGTCTTAAGAATGACTTCAGTGCCGTTCTTTGTTCTTTTCTCAGAGAAAAGCTTAACTCCAAGTCTTCAAGAGTCGCGGTCAAAGCTGATTCGAAAGACCGCCGCTGTTCGCCAGTTTCTGTGTTTACTAGAAGCACGCAAACGCAACTCGGCCGTCATCATTATGGCCCCGCCCACCGACTCTATACACGATGTGATTGGCCCGTCCATAGTGAGGGGAATACAGGTCAGAAGTGTATTGAGAGTTCCTAGACGACACTTGCGGGCAGATTAAATTTGCTGCCGCTAGGATTTTGGAGCTATGGTCACTATATGGTTTTGTTTTTTTATTATAAAAGATTGGTGCAAATAATCTTCAAGACCATTTCTGTTCCATGCACTGCAAAAATGCTTTTTACTTAGTATTTTTGTCTTGTTTTTTGTCCAAATATCTAAAAATTATTACATTAAGAAGCATGTACTAGACAAGAAAAAGTTTTTGTCTTGTTTTGGAGGAAAATTACTCAAAATTAAGAGAGTTTTTTTAAACTTAAAATATGTTACATAATCTGCCAATGGGGTAAGCAAAATAATCTTAATTCAAACAGAAAACAAGAATATTTTTCTTACCCCATTGGTAGATTATTTTTCTTATTTTAAGCAAAATCTCACTTAATTTTGAGTTATTTTCCTACAAAACAAGACAAATACTTTTGCTTATGTCATAAATGCTTCTTAATTTCAAACAGGACAAAAATACTAAGTAAGAAAAGCTTTTTTTGCACTGTGGAAGAAATATATCAAACAGGTTGGTTGGGTAAACTAAGGCTGTTCACACCAAGGATGATAACTATAACAATAACTATAATGTTTTAATATTCATTCTAACTCTATGAGAATCAGACACAGCTATAACAATAACAATAACGACACAGAGTCTATTTCTTTCAGAACGATTAATTCCATCTAAAAACCAATCAGAATCGACTTGACTTTAAAGAGCTCTTGTTCTTTGTAAAGAAAATTATGAAAGCTATATAACAGCAGGGCTATTTCTCTAAAGATCTGCCATATGAGCAGTTTTCCTCTGTCTAGATCTTTCCAGAATCCTGAGATGCCTGACAATAAGCCAGAGAAACATGTGTAAGCGGCCTTTAGCTCTGTTCGTTTGGACTGACACAGAGAGGCATACGGCAGTGATTTCTACTAAACACTGGGCTGCTGCTGATCATGTGGCCACGGGTACAATAAATCCATCAAATCACCAGATCAAGGAGGGATTATAGGTAAACCGCAGACATGAGTGGGCTGGTGGCTGCTTCCACACAACATCACATTCCTAGAGACAGACGGGATGAAAAGTGAAAATACTGTGTCAAAGTGCATTTTTATATTGGACAATCGAAGAAAAAAAAGGGTTTCTGGTTAAAAATGGGTTCATTTAATTTACACTGGGTTACCATTGTGATAAAAAAGTAAAGCTTTTGCTTAGGCTGAGGAATTGTACATAATGATAAGGATTTTACTCCTTTACTTAATCAATGTTGAAAACAGTTGTGCAGCTGGAAACAGTGATACGTGATTCTTTGATTAATGGAAAGTTCAAAAGAACAGCATGTAATTCTTTTCCACATTTTAGAATCAAAAATCATAAAAATGATGAAATAACACAAATAGTAGCTTGTAGTAGAGGAAATACAGCGACAAAATGTGAAGTAAACCAAAATGATCTTCTTTTAAGAATCTTCAAAGTCACCACCCATTTTTTATTGTTCTCCATCATGATGTCACATGCAGACTGACAAACTCGCTAAAGCGACACGGTCAGCTGACCCAGAAATTGTTTGAAAAAGAAAAAGCCCAATAAAACTACCTACAAAGTCCAGTCAGTAACAGTCAAATTGTGGCCATGATCTATTCTGTGTAGGACCTATCCAATTCCTGCCAGGATGCCTTCATGTAGAGAACAACATCCCCCTGGTTCTGGAGAAGTCAACTGCGGGTGGGATTCTAGGCCGCCCCTGGCTCGTGAAACACAATCCTTTTTCCAACAGAGACGTCGTGAAGTGGGGTGATCAGTGTTTTCCTGATCCTCTCCATCTCAGAGAGTCCAGTGGTTATCCCATCCTGCTATGTCCACTATCAAGACGTCTTCAAGAGAGCCTCACCTTATTCCAGTTGCCATAGACCTCATTCCAGGTGAGACTGTGTGTACCTCCAAAGTGCGTGAAACCTTATTCATTGCCGGGCCTAAAAAGACTGAGGAAATACTAACTCTACCTCAAGGCAGAACAAATACAACTTCAACCAGCCCTCCACTTAGTTCCTTGGCTATTTCTTAAGTGCAGAAGGCATCAATATGGATGAGGGTAAAGTGGATGCAGTCTGCTTATGGCCAACACCTATCACCATTAAAGGTTTCTTCAATTTCTATCGTTGTTTCATAAAAAACTATAGTTCCATTACTGCACCTCTCATGTATCTACTGAAACGCAGGCCCAAGTCTCTGTCTAAAAACTATTATGCCACTTAAGACATTACATGCCTCAAAGAAGCTTTCACCTCTGCTCCACTATTGATTTACCCTAATTCAGACAGGGGGATGGCTTGGAGGTGGCTGTATGGGCTCTGGGTCCGGAGGTGTGGCGTGGTAATGTCCTCAGGGGGTCAGATGGTAAATGGCAATTCATTATTCACCAGTACCCACTCCACATGCATGCCAAAATCTTCCAGATGACCATCCATGGGCAGGCATGCCTTGGACTGGGGACTGGGGACTGGATTCAGAAAGTTGGTGAGGCATGCCAGGTCTAAATATTTCCTCATGTGGTCCTTGAGGCTTTGCTTCTCCCTGCTCTAAACATAGCAGGCACACTTCAGGCAAGTCCATTTAAGTTTTTTTAATGATCAAGTAAACATGCGGGATGTCAGAAAAAATCAACCAAATCCATTCCATATATATATATAGGGGGATAATCAGCAGGACAAAGAAAAGGTGTTTAACTCATTAATGACTATGGAACTAACAGTGACCGGGAACTCAGGCAAAACGGGAACAGGGAAAACTAAACCAAAAGAGAACGAGACCGTTACAGGTAGTTCCTCCAAGATGGAATGGTTAATTGGTGACTGATGGTTAAGGAGGACTTCAAAATATTCAGCCACCCATTTAAACAGTTAACAAGTTGGATTCTCATGCGAAACATGGCCAACATGTCAAAAAATGAGTTGGACATATGACAGAGTATTTGTGTGCCAAATACTCCTTCCGTATTCGAAATCATTTGCATGGGCACTGTGCACACATCAAGCAGAGCAAGAGCAAGAGCTCGTCCATCACTGAGCTTCGTCTGGGTTACGGAAGCCGTCTGCAGCGCTGAAATTTTGTTTTTAGACCACGAAATCAACAATGCCACTAGAGAAGTGCGTTTCTTGTTGTGAGGGAAAGATAACCTTGTTCAGTTTCCCAGCATTAAACAGTGGATGCAGTTTGTTTTTTAAGAGCAGCAACGGAGTTATGCAAGTGTGTTTGTTTGTTCCCGCTCACGAGTTGAAGGTGTGTGAAACTATGTTTTGTTGGTAATCGGTGCGCAAGCACATACAATGTAAACAAGACGCACTCCACTGCACTCCTTGGCGAGTTTGGCTGTTTTCGGAAAGAATCGGTACAGCGTATCTGTCTTTTATGAATTGTCACATGTCTGTTCTGTCTTGTTTTGCACATGTTGTGTTTTGGTTGGTATCTGGGCCATGTGCTCTTGTCTTCTGTCTGGATCTTGCCTTCTTGTTATTTCATTAGTTTAATTAACCCCACCTGTTCCCTCCTGATTATGACCCTTTATAGTTTCCTTGTGTTTGCAGTCTTGTGTCAGATCGTTGTCGTGTGTATCTTGTTTACCCGTCGTGTTTCGATTCCAGTTGGTTTTGTATTTCAAGTTTGATTTTCCCCATTGTGGGGTTTTGTTTTGTGTTTATGTCTATTTTGTTAATAAATCATTCTTCACTGCATCTCAATCCTCACTCCAGTTTTTCCCTTGGCACAACGTGACATAAATATGATAAACTAAAGACTCTTCGGAGATATGAAGGTTGAAATACTACTCTATAGGTACTCAAGATTAACATGAGACTGGCAGAAACTGTTTAACCACCAAGCCTTCTTTAGAGTATGCAAAGTTGTTTGAACCTTCTTGTGTGTTGTTTGCAATTGCTGGCAATGGATGGAGGATACAGGGCAGTTAAGAATAGCCCTGTGTGCTTGGCATGGCTTCCAGCATGGACATCACGCCCCTCATTAAGCACAGGCATAATGCTCCACGAGTCCTCATCAAACATGATGTTCTGGTTTTATAGCCTGTAGAGTCGGCTGCAGTGTTGTGAGCATTAGCAGCGTTTCCATTGTTGTGCCAAAAGTGATCGTGCTATTGCATGCAAGGTCCAGTTGTGTTTCCACTGGGGCTTGATCGTGCCTCATTGGGGCTTCCGTGGGGCCAACGGCCAGGGGATTTTGTCCCGGTGAATACCTTTGTCCCAAACAGGCCAACTGGGGCTGGACGGGTTGCTATGGACAAATGTGGAATTTACTACACACCAACCTCAACGTTTAAGACATTTTAAACTAAACACTTAGTTTTTGCTCAAAACACTTTCAGACACCAGCGAGTGTTTTGATAAAACTTCTGATTGCGATCCGATGGGGATTCTGATCCCCACATGAGGCAGAAATATATTTATATGCGATTCTAAAGGCTACTTATGCTAACCGTTGCCATAATAAATACACATGATTATGGAAAATACCAGAGAAGGCTTAAATAACTAATCATAAATGTATTTATTTATTATTTATTATTTATTTTTATGTTTCATCTGTCTTTTCCCAATGTCTTTGTTGATACCGAACTTCTGCAAACGTATGTCATATACTCTGGTTAACTCGTATAACTCATATATCTCCTGTTTCTTTCCGTGAGCTCCCTCTGTTGTTCTGGCTGAATGATTAACGGTATAATGAGATGTGAGAGAGAGCTCGAACATCCTCAGATTGCATAATTTCATGGAAAATGTATAAAAATGTTCATTCTTTACAAAGAAATGTGACGTCAACATTTTACATTTTGTCAATATTTTTCTAAAAGTGAGCCTTACTTTATGGGGATATTTTATGCATTCCCGTGATCGCAAATAAACGGAAGAAGGCGACTAAATTAATTTGTCTTTTTATGTGAGATAATGATAAATACCAGTTTGATTCAGAATTATTGATGCAGACTTCTGGCACTTATTAATAAAATACTGTCACTGTAACATTGTTTTACAATGTTTCTTAAAGTAAAGACCAAATGTCATGTTCATTTTGCGAGCAAGATTTCAGTCGGCTAGATTCCCCATGTTGGTGAAATGGTGGGGTTGTGTTATGTTGTTCTAGAGGCGTGTTAAATTCGGGTTTTATTGCGGGTCTACTAGCCTGATAGTGGAAACGCTGCTTGATTTTGGCCACACGGCTTGAGGTACACACACACCAGTTACAAACAAAAAGGCCCACATGTTACACTATCAAGATCTCAATAACACCCCACATTCCCAGTGGTGTACTGAAAACACTGATCTCTACTGAAGCACAAACCAAAAACTGTTCATCACAGACAGACTGTTGAATAAATATGACTGGAAAAGTGGAAAAGGAAAGATAAATTTGTGAACATTCACATGCATATAATGACAGTTTTAAAGCTCACAAGAGGATGTGGATGAGAACATGAGGAAAGAGACAAATAAAAGTCAATGAACAAGACAGTAGACATCAGAGGATCTTTCTGAATGGGAGCATTTGTTTCCTTGCGAGTGAGGTCTATCAGTTTCCGTCCCGTTTATGGGCTAATTCACGTCAGAGCAGGAAATGCCTGTACGAGACAATATGCCAAATTGCTGCGTTTATACCCCTCTTCCTGCTGTTAAACACAACTTTTGTGTGTGTGCGTGTGTGAGAGAGAATTTTCACAGTGCTTTGGGAGAAACCGGATAGAGAAGCATTAGTAACACTGCACAAATTTGACTTTCCTGTTTCACTGCTTCTGTCCCAAAAGCCTACATTTAAACAAAAGCGTTCTTACACACACCCCGTAAAGAACATCCCAGCCATTATGTCTGGACAGGACATTATGAGTGAACTTATAAATGTGTAGTGAGTAATAAACATACTCTTGTTATCTGAGTTTTGTCTGTGAATAATCAGTACTTAATACTCTGATCAGAGTGTTTAAATGCATCTGCTATTTTATACAGTGTTCTCTGTAGGCTACTGTTTTCTTTTACAATTGTATAATTTATTTCAGATAACCCAGCCTGTAAACGGCATGTACAAACAGTGATCGGTGACTTTACATGATTAACCCATGGTCTCTTCATTCTAAAAAAGGCTGGGTTAACAACTCAAGTTGGGTTGAAAATGGACAAACCCAGAAATTGGGTTGTTCCAACCCACAGTGAATGGACCCATTCAAACAACCCAATTTCTGGGTTTGTCCATTTTCAACCCAACTTGAGTTGTTTTTAACCCAGCATGTTTTAAAGTGTTCCTAAGTAAGTGCTACACAATGCCTTCACGTGCTATCAGAATTATCACAAGTTTCCTAAGTAAAAAGCGCACATGAACACCCCAGATGTTGTGTTTACCACTGGGAATTTTGGAAATCATTTTGATACCCACATTCCCGAGATGGTTATGCCATAAACTTTAAACATGGTGGCGGAGAGAATATTGCTGTGACAGGTATGATTTATTAGTTTTTTCCCAAAAACAGCTAGATCATCTTGTCTTGTCATTCATGTAGTGCATATGAGTAATCATTAAAGGGTTACTTCAGCGATTAGCATATGGCTTTGTATCGTAGAAACCCTGGAGTATATTCAAATGATTGTGCTTCCCCCTCTCATATCCACCTGAGACTAGAGATTTATGCATTTTATTTCTGGAATAATTCCTCACATGACGCAAATTTCGTCAATTTGCGCTATCAGAGGAATTGTTGGCCAGAGGCTAAAGACTACAGCCAGCAGAGGGAGCCATTTCTGCATGTTTTCAACTCGCGCGTGGGGAATGGAGATCACACTCGCAGCTCAGTTCGCAGCTACAGCCTCAGGCATTCATGTTTAAACAGTGTGGCCAGCAGAGCAAAGTAAGTCTTTCAACTTCTCAAACGAATTCCTATTAAAGTAAAGCTTTCAAAGGCATGAACTGAAAACACGCCAGACTGAACATGCGCTGTGAATCTATGCCGCGAACGCGTTTACCTCAGCTCCCGAGCTCATCCATGACTGTCAATATATCTGACTCCTGCAGCGTTTTGGGCTGTGACTCCCTCGGCGGCTAAATTAGCTACATATTGAACAGACACGTTCAGTTTTTAATTGTAGTGTTTGTTCTCTAACTGAACTGATTTTATGAAAATGAACGCGGTCACGGTGGGAAAGTGATCAGTGATTCAGTGGTCCAGTAGCGGTGGCTTTGCGAATGGCCTTGTAGGGCAGCGAAGCATTCTGGGAATTGTTGTCTTTCATCCCCATGAGACAAAAATACGTTTTCTGTCTTTTCTCAGTCTAGAACAGGGGCGGAGCGGGGGGGGGGGGGGGGGGGGGCTAATTGGGCTTAAGCCCCGAATGTTTTGTCAAAAGCCCTGAATCTTTTAGTTAGTTAAAAAAAAAAAAAAAAAACTTAAACGTTGCTTCATTTCCTCTCAGTCTTTCAGACTGGAGCGGCAAAAAATGAAACAAAAGCTCCGTGTGTGTGGCGGTCGCCAATGCATCGCACATCACTCAGCTTGTTTGCCAATGCCAACTAACAAAAAAGAATATACATCATCTTCTTCTTCGTCGTTGTCATCAGGGATTGGCGGGCTTTTGTATTTCACCGGCGTCGTAGTTAACTATAGTTAACATGGACATTACACATTTTTTAAAAGGAACACTAAACCTCACCGGCCAGAGAGAGATTCTGCGTCAGACGAAACAAAGTGTTACAGGTTTGTGAATCCGCTGTTGTAACACTTGAGTTACATGACTGTATTGTTGGCTAGCTAGAGTTAATGTTAGGTTTTACGTATTAAGGCGAGACACGACAGGTGAAAACATGAGATTGAGATTTTGGGCAACATGTAAGCTTTCATGTCAAAATAAAAAAGGCAACATTACACATTTAAAGTGGTTATTTAATTATATTTTGTCACCGTGCGCCTTTAGATTTCTACCTGAAATCATCCAAAGTTATTCTAACGCGAGCTCCCGTGCCGTCACCATTCACAGAAACATGTCATGCCTGGTATCATTATACAGCTCTCAGTCTCACACACAGCGCTGTCTAATCCAAATATGGGCATTTCCTTTGTAGAACTAACCAACTGCGAAAGTTTGCAGCCGAAAACCACATCTGATTGGTCATGGATTCTGATGTAGCAAATTTGTCAGCTAAGCACAAAGTAAACCAAACTGAACTCTAAAGATTAATAATGATGTTTACACCAAATTCCAATTTTACCTATGCAGGCTAACTTAAAAATAGTCAGTTAATGGTTGCCTTTTTTATTTGCCAGGGGTGAAAATTAGTCATCCTTAACATTTTTGGTGTTTTGGATTCACTACAGCTGGAGAACAGTTAAATACAAAACAGGTTGTAGGCTCTACTGGACTCTACTTTTTTTTTTTTTTTTTACTGAGTAGCATAATTTTCCCAGATAGTATATAGATTTTTAGGCATTCTATTATCTCAAAAATCCTGAAAAATAGTGCATTTAGCTGATCTAAATGGAAAAAAAATCTCCACGGAGTATGCCCCCGAACTAGGTTTGGGCTAAGCCCCGAATGTTTACATCGTCTGGCTCCGCCCCTGGTCTAGAAAGCACCAAATTAAAAAAATAATTTCACATTTCTACTACATTAATGACCCAGTTTAAATACAGATTCATCTTCCCAGCGCTGAAGTACTCCTTTAAGCATATTGTATGTTTTATACCCAGCAAAAATAGGCTGCATTCGACAAGAAATTACAGAATCGGCATAGCAGCGGATAGTGTAGATAGCATCTGAAAGTCATCGTAAATGTTTATGGTTGTCAGTGTATGTGACACTACATATAATTTTGGTTTTAATAAGATTTTTCCAATAAAAAGGCAAGAATAAATCTGGTGTAACCCATGATCCTGTTCTTTCCCACAACAAAGCACTTGAATGCAACATGCTCGTGGTGGGAAGTGGGAATTAAGAAACTTCCGATAGCATGTGAAGACAGCCGCCACATTGAGATGAAATTACCAGTCGAATATTTCTTAAAGGTCCCATTCTTCGCGTGTTTTCGAAGCTTTGATTATGTTTACAGTGGTCAATATAACATGAGTTCATGTTTCGCGTGTAAAAAAAACGTCTCGGTTACGTATGTAACCCTCGTTCCCTTTCGTTCAGTCACTCCGACGTAACGTCAGTGACTGACGAATGGGGGTTTCGCCTAGAAGCCAATCATCTTCGAGATCTTAGAAAACGCCCAATTGCAGTGCCAATGCCATGGGCATGCGAAATTTGCATGTGTAACTCCGCCTACCCACCTGGGTATATAAGGAAGTAGCTGGCATGAATCGCATTATGTTACCTGCTGAGGAGCCAAGACTGAACTCTCAGCCGTTCCAGCGGTACAGCGGAAGTGGCAGCGGGACGTTACGTCTCCGTTCCCTCCTCAGGGAACGAGGGTTACATACGTAACTGAGACGTTCCCTTTCGTTCAGTCACTCCGACGTAACGTCAGTGACTGACGAATGGGGGTCCCAATGCAATAACGCCACTCGGCTGTCTTCCAGTGCCCTGCGCAAGCGTGAGAACCCTGATGCAAGTTAGGATGGTCAAAGGCCTCTACTTAAGGCAGGAATACCAAGGTACACTGGGAGGCATATTCCAGGAGGAGATATGCGCCAAGATGCCTACCCGTAGGGAGGACTTAGGAATACACGTATGACCCGGGGGGCTGCATACGGAAGATCACTGGGGTACCAGCCGCAGGTGGATTTTTAACCCCTGGAGGAGCTCAGGGCTCTCGGGGAGCTCACCTGAGAAGAATATCGCACGTATCCAGTCCGTGGAGTGGAATGGCAAGCAAGCGAAGACACCTGAGCCAATCCTTACCGGCCACTAGTAGAGGCGAGTACATAGTCGGATACAGGCTCCACTCGGAGGTTATAGAACCTGGCGAATGTGTTTGGTGTCGCCCAGCCTGCAGCTCTGCAGATGTCTGTCAGCGGAGCCCCATGTGCTAAAGCCCAAGAGGAGGCCACACTCCGAGTGGAATGGGCCCTGACCCCAAGGGGACATGGACGTCCCTGCTGCTGGTAAGCCAAAACAATGGTGTCCACTACCCAGTGAGACAGCCTTTGCTTTGAGAGAGCCTTCCCTTTCAGCTTCCCACCATAACAGACAAAGAGCTGGTCTGAGGTCCTGAACACTGCGTCCTGTCTACGTAAGCGCGAGGGGCGCGTACTGGACAGAGCAATGCCAAGGCTGGGTCTGCCTCTCCAAAGGCAGCGCTTGCAGGTTCACCACCTGGTCTTTGAACGGAGTGGTGGGAACCTTGGGCACATATCCAGGCCGGGGTCTTAGGATCACGTGAGAGTCAGCCGGCCCGAATTCCAGGCACGCTTCGTCAACCGAAAATGCCTGCAGGTCCCCTACCCTCTTGATGGAGGCCAATGCGGTCAGGAGCGCTGTCTTCATAGACAAGAACTTAACATCTACTGACCGCATAGGCTCAATGGGGCCCTCTGCAGAGCACTTAGAACTACTGAGAGGTCCCAAGAGGGTACGAGAGGAGCACGAGGAGGATGTAGTCTCCTCGCACCCCTCAGGAACCTGATGACCAGGTCGTGCTTACTTACCGTTTTTCCGTCCAAGAGGTCATGATAGGCGGCGATAGCGGCCACATAAACCTTCAGGGTGGATGGAGACAGCCTTCGATCCAACCCTTCCTGGAGGAAGAGAGCACAGACCTGATCGGGCATTTCCAGGGGTCTTCTTGGCGAGAAGAGCACCAATTGACGAAGAGGTTCCACTTCAACGCATAGGCCTGTCTCGTGGACTCGGCCCGAGCGGAAGTGATGGTAGCCACCACCGTAGGTGGTAGGGTACACAAACCTGCCGCGTCCGGCCCAGGAGCCACACGTGGAGGTTCCAAAGATCGGGACGCGGGTGCCACAGGGTGCCCCGTCTCTGAGAGAGTAGGTCCTGTCTCAGAGGAATCGGCCAGGGAGGGGCTGTCGCAAGGAGAACTAGTTCTGGGAACCAGGTCCGGCCGTGCCAGTACGGGGCGACCAAGATGACCTGCTCCTTGTCCTCCCTGACCTTGCACAGAACACGTGCAAGAAGGCTCACTAGGGGAAACGCATACTTGCGTAGGCCTTGCGGCCAGCTTTGCGCCAGTGCATCCGTGCCGAGCGTGCCCTCGGTCAGGGAATAGTACAGGCTGCAATGGGACGAACCGTGGGAGGCAACAGATCTACCTGTGCGTCCCCGAACTGATCCCAGATCAGCTGGACCGACTGGGGATGGAGTCTCCACTCCCTAGGGATTGACTGAAACCGTGAGAGCTCGTCGGCTGCACGGTTCAGGATCCCCGGGATATGGACAGCACGAAGGGACCTCAGGCGCTTCTGACTCCATAAAACGAGATGGCGGGCGAGTTGAGACATGCGGCGGGAGCGTAGACCGCCTGGTTGATGTACGCTACTACGGCCGTGTTGTCTGATCTGACCAGTGTTGGCCCTTCAACAACGCTAGGAAGCGGTGCAAGGCGAACCGAACTGCCAGCAACTCGAGGCAATTGATATGCAGGCGGCTCTGGCTCTCTGACCAAGAGCCGGCGGCTGCATGTCCATTGCACATGGCACCCCAGCCCGTGGTGGACGCATCTGTTGACACAACAACATGCCGGGAAACTCGTTCTAAGGGCACACCTGCCCGTAGAAAGCTGAGGTTCGACTACTGGGTGAGTGTCTGTCTGCAGGCCCGAGTCACTGGGACCCGGAGCGTGCCAGACTGCCATGCCCATCTCGGGACTCGATCGCGAAGCCAGTGCTGAAGCGGTCTCATATGAAGCAATCCGAGCGGTGTCACCGCGGCTGCAGATGCCATATGCCCCAGGAGCCTCTGAAACAGTTTCAGTGGAACCGCGCTCTTGCTCTCTATCTGACGGAGGCAAGTCAGCAGTGACTGTGCGCGCACGCCGGTAAGCTGCGCACACATGGCGACCGAGTCGATCTCCATACCGAGAAAAGAGATCCTCTGCACTGGGCAGAGTTTGCTCTTCTCCCAGTTGACCCGAAGGCCCAGACGAGCTAAGTGGTGGAGAACCAGGTCTCTGTGTTCGCACAGCCGGTCCCGAGAGTGGCCCAGTATGAGCCAGTCGTCGAGATAGTTCAGGATACGAACCCCTTGCTGCTTGAGGGGCGCAAGGGCTGCCTCGACAATCTTCGTGAAGACGCGAGGGGACAGAGCTAGCCCGAATGGTAGTACGGCCTACTGATATGCCCGCCCTTCGAACGCAAACCGTAGGAACGGTCTGCGTCGCGGAAGGATGGACACAAGGAAGTACGCGTCCTTCAGGTCGATCGCTGCAAACCAATCGCATGGACGAACGCATTCAAAAAGGCGTTTCGCAGTCAACATCCCGAACGGAAGCCTGTACAGGGATCGGTTCAGGACGCGAAGGTCCAGGATCGGTCGTAACCCACCGGATTCTTCGGTACAATGAAATAAGGGCTGCAAAAGCCGGACTTCATCTTGGCTGGAGGGACGAGCTCGACCGCGCCCTTCGCCAGTAGGGTCGCGATCTCCGCACGCATGACTGGGGCATAGGACCCCACCATGGTGTACCGGACACCCCGGAAGCGGGGAGGAGCTCGCGCGAACTGAATCGCATAGCCGAGCCGGATGGTCCGTGCGACCGAGCGGGACAGTCCCGGCAGCTGTAGCCACGCTCCCAGGGAGTGTACCAACGGGGTCACGCGGAGCACCGGCGTACCCTCGGTGGGGCAGCGAGGCAGCGTTACCGGCCCGGACTTGGGTGGCGTAGCGGCCCGGTGTCGGGGCAGCGGTAACGGCTGCGCCCTGACAGAGGAAACCAGGGAAGGACTCGCGTTCCACTGGGGTCTGCTCTGAGAGGGGGCTGGCGACAGAGAGGGACGAGAGCGGCGTGGCCCGGAGGCGGCGCAGACTGCCGTCACCGGTCTCTGGGTGCTCAAGTATGGGTTAATCAGTTCCTTCTTACAAAGGGTGCTGCTGACCCATGGGCCAGCAGCTGGACAAAGGATTCTCCCCCGGCCCTCCACCGGGGGAAGGGGCGGACCTGCCACCGTCCCCTGAAAGAACTGCCCATCCCAGAGCTGTCCACGTCCAGAGCGCCGCTGGCCTCCTTTTTTATTTTATTTTTAGAAAGCTGCGGGGCTGGCGTGGACTGGGATGGCTTCCTGCAGCGTGCTCTGCGGCGTGGCCAGGGTGAAGGCTGCTGCTGTGGCCACGCGGGAGGGGGTCGCCGGAAGTCGCCCTGGCGGCGAGGAGGCTGAGGCAACTGTGCCGGCGGCGCTTAGGTGCAGCAGCGGGCCGCCGGGGCAGATGGCCTCAGTCTGCCTCTGGGGACGGCCAAGAACTGTTGGGCGCAGTCCCTGACCGTGCCGCCGATAAGGCCGGCCTGGGATATGGGCGAGCTGAGGAGGCGGGCTCACTCAGCCTTCCCACATCTACCAAGTAAGGCCAATTGTCTTTCCCGGACCACAGCTGTGGACATCTCCTGACCCAGGGGGCGTGTGGTCACCTACGCCGCGCTGGGCGGGATCGGTGGCGGCACGCCTTTCTAGAGGCAGTGTTACCGGCCCGGACTCGGGTGGCATAGCGGCCCGGTGTCGGGGCACTGGTAACGACTGCGCCCTGACAGAGGAGACCAGGGAAGGACTCGCGTTCCACTGGGGTCTGCTCTGCGAGGGGGTTCATAGCCCTGGATCAGCTCTGTCCTCGTGCATACGCATCGGGGCGGCAGCTTACCCCATAGCACTGCTGGACTACGCCACCGAAGTAGACGAGCCAACAGGCTTGGGAGGGCGCTTAGGATAGCCTCACCGCGTCAAGTCAAAGCACTCAGTGGACACCGTAGTGCGCAACAGAGCACCTGACTGAGGGGGAGGGACCCCAGTGTACCCTTAGGCCGCGACCCCTCGAGGGCAGAGAAGGCGGAGGAGACCACCAAACGGTCGCGGGAAGACCCGGAGATCTCCCGGACCGCCTGCACTCCTCATGCATCTCGGGAGCGAAATGGCATTGGGGGCGGGGCACGCAGCTGTCGGGTGCCACCTCCAAAAACCAATCGCCCAACCGCGAGCACTCGTGACAGGGTGGAGATTCACACCAGCCCGAGGCTCGCGGCTGCCCGAGATAACATGGCTGTCAACTCTAGGTCAGATTCTACAGTGCTACCACACCCAGAGGCGGAGCATAGCTGAATCGTCATCCCCAAAGGACTCTAGCCCACCTTGAGATGCGGCAATCAACCTCTCGCCGCTATCTGGAGTATGAACGAAACGAACGGGGCATCAGCAGACGGTCCCGCTGCTTCAGTCCAACACTCACTGGAAGCGATGTGCAAGAGGGCGGGAGTGGCCCGAGGAATGATCGTCGGGGTTCTTAATACCACAGCACCGCCCTCAGGTCACCCTGGCCACCAGCCAAAGTACCACCTCTCTCGGAGATGGTAGATCGGGGTGTGGCAGAGGGGACTCTCTCTCTTTACAGAGATCATTGAGTCTCGACCACAACATCGCGATGGTCATGTTCCCACAGAGGGAACACAGCACATCCACAAACACTGTCCGAACATGCTGGGCCCAAACACGTCGAGCAGTGAATGCGTCCCAAAGACAGCAACAGATATCGACCGCACCCAGAAGTGCGCGGGCAACCCGTCTTGAAAAAGATGTGCCACACGCAAGCTCTTTTTGTGAGAGGAAGCTCTGCAGAGTGCCGAAGCGCACAGGGAAAACACACACAGCTGTTGCAGATCACTGCACAGATCAGCAGGCAGGCAATGTGAGAACGCGCCGTACACCAACACCCTGGAGAACCGCTCGTCTCGAAGACTGAAGAGAGGACTTCAGAATTCAGGCTTGCCGGAGTGAAGAGATGCTCTTGGCTCCGAAGCAGAAAACATAATGCGATTCATGCCAGCTACTTCCTTATATACCCAGGTGGGTAGGCGGAGTTACGCATGCAAATTTCGCATGCCCATGGCATTGGCACTGCCATTGGGCGTTTTCTAAGATCTCGAAGATGATTGGCTTCTAGGCGAAACCCCCATTCGTCAGTCACTGACGTTACGTCGGAGTGACTGAACGAAAGGGAACAGTATTTTTCACACAATTTCCTTATCTGTACAGCGCTGTTTCCTCTGTCCTAAAAACGGCCTGATGATTTCCTTGTTCTATGAAGTCCCTCCTTCAGAAACACGTAACGAGTTCTGATTGGGCCAGCGCTTCCCGCGCTGTGATTGGACAGCAGCTTAGAGCACTTTGCACGGAAAGGTCCCGCCTCTTAGGGTAGATACGCGCGCTTAATGTTATTGCAAAAATGTCTATATTGCCTTATCAATTTGAGTCGGAATCAGACCCGGAGAATATCAAAGAGGATCGATTACAACCTGCTCAGGAAAGACTTTTGCTGGATGTTTCAGAATGGTAAGCTGTCTATTCAGTAGTTTAAACTGATCATTACAAACACCAAACAATCGATGGTGTCTGAATGAATTACTACACTTTTATATGCTAAGTTTTTCGGATTAGTTTCAATTACCATCTAACGTTAGTTAACAAAGCTAAACAGCGTTGCACTTTGTGTCATGAGTTACATAAACTGTTAAACGGACCGACTTAAATAATAAAATACACTTACCGGTTGTGGTAACGTTACATAAACAACGTCTTCTCCAGACAAAGAGGGAACTGCGTCATCTTTTAAGAATAATCTTTCTGCGAATCCGGCATTAAACTGATTGAGATTGAGGAAGCCGTCCTCAGCAAAATGTGCTGCACATAGTTTTAAATTGTGATTATAATTTTCCGGAACCGAGTTAACCATAAACTGTAGCCATTGATCTCGTACATCGTCTGTGGGAAGGCCAAACAAAGGTGATTTGACTCCGGGATGAAAATAACAGCGTTTCAATGGCATAGCGACAAACACACTCTACAAAAACAACGCTTCCTATTCTCGACCTGCGAGAGCAAAAGGACCACGCCCCCGAATTTGCTAGTTCTTGTGGGTGGAGGGTTCGTCAACAAACGGTTCTAGTGACGTCATTACAGCAGGAAGTGCAGCGGTGTAGTCCAAACCGGCCGCTCGCTGTAGGCTTTGAAAGGGAACTTCTGTTAAATAAAATATCTCACTTGGCATTGAACTTTGAGCTTTATAATTTTACAGGTATTATTTATGCTCTAACAGCAACATTACACACTAACTAAAGTTTGAAAGATGGAATCCCAAAGAATGGGACCTTTAATTATGATGTATTTTCTGTATTTGACCCAGCTTTGATTATACGATGGGACACTTTTACCACCAAATTATATGTAATATCTGATTAATGTAACGTACACTGGAAAGTGTTTCTGAAGTTCTTGTGACTTTGGCGCACATGATTTTCTGGATGTGATGAATGATGGGATTCAGATTGGGATACTTCCAATCTGAAGCGGTTTTAGAGATAGCATAAATGTAGTGTTTGTTCAGGACACAAAATGTCTAAAGCTCTGTGTCCTAAACGCACACTAAATCTATGCTATCTCTAATACCGTGTTTATGGCACATAAACATAGAAATATCTGAATGTTCTGAACATCCTTTAGTAATACAAGTGTAATTTTGCATTCATACCTTGCCCTACAGGAAATTATTGTAAAAGTTCTCCTGAAAGTTTTATTGTGCCATCAGAATGTTGGTGGTCTATCTCAGTGGTGTTAGGAAGCATTTCTGTGGATAATCAGTGTGAATTTAAGCACATGATTGAATATATAAACATTGTTATGATGCCAAGATTTAACAATGAGACGATCAGAACCCGTTCGTGTGTGTGTGTGTGTGTGTGTGTGTGTGTGTGTGTGTGTGTGTGTGTGTTTTGGCATTCAGGTGTACAACAGACAGTTATTGACAGCTGTATGTCGAACCTGTATATATATATATATATATATATATATATATATATATATATATATATATATATATATATATATATTTTTTTTTTTTTTTTTAATGCACACCAATAACCTTTAACCTTTAACAACAAGCACTAGCGTAGCTACGGATGGGCCTGGCTTCTCCGGAAGAAAATGGCGTTTGGGGGGTAAAATGTGTGTTATTTTGGTAAAATTTGCATTCCTGGGTCTATATATCACATAATTGCAGAGGTGGTAAAAGTACTTAAAAGTTATACTCGAGTGAAAGTATATATACCTAAATAAAAAAATACTCCAGTAAAAGTAGAAAGTCCTCCATTCAAAGATCACTTGAGTAAAAGTACAAAAGTATCAGATTTAAAACGTACTCAAGTACCGAAAGTAAAAAGTAAATATTCAAATTAACTGTAAATATCAATAAGAAGATAAAATCTTTTGGGACTGATATGTAATGCTTTAATTGAACAAATGATAAGATTAGATACTGCAATTAAGAATTTGTTAGATTTGCAATTAATAGGAGACAATGAAGCACCTTAAAGGGGGGGTGAAATGCTGTTTCATGTATACTGAGCTTTTTACACCTTTAAAGACTTGGATTCCCATCCTAAACATAGACAAAGTTTCAAAAACTAATGTTGGACGTTTGATGGAGTATTTCTGTGTTAAAAATACTCCTTCCGGTTTCTCACAAGTTTCGGCGAGTTTTTTTCGAGTATGGCTCTAATTGACGTTAAATAGAGCGGAAGGTCCTTGTATGGGCTGTACGGGCTCTTCTCCCGGAAGGGTGCGCGCGCGCGTGACTAGAGGGAGAGAGAGGAAATGCACGCTGTAAACAGTCTCTCAGCTGCAGATCCAGTCGTTCGTGAACACTTATGTGGCGCGCCGTGCTACACTTTATTCCTATGGGTGACGTCGAGCGGCTTCAGCACAGCATTCCGGGAAGGCAGCGCTGCATTTGAACCGATTTGAACGCAGAAATGACGGGAAGCTTCAAGGCATCGCTTCAGTCGCGTCGCAAAGTGGATTTCCACGGTCACTGCTGTCACAGGACTTCACCAAATCATACCAAAGAAGTGTGTTTTTGACAGAGCGGTCCTGCTTTGGAAGATGCCGGTGAGTAAATCAACTTCAAATGTCTCTGCTATTGGCTACCGTCGCATGAGTAAACATCAGTAAACGACACGATCGCGTGCTTCGTCATTCAAATGCGCTAACGGTTACTCCATTGTTGTTCTGTATAACGTTACACTAGTCTGACGTGCAAAACCGTTCTGCTTGCTACTTCTAAGGTCTAGTCGCATACAATAGTCCATAAACCGAATCATGTCCTCATACACTGCGAGTAAAGACACAGAAATGTGGAGAGGCCATTAAATACAGTAACTTACATACCACAGAGACGGACGTCCTGATGTTGCCGTTTCTCCTGTTCAGTTTATTTCAGCCTCAGATTTGATTGTGGATCATTATCTGTATTAGCTGAGATAGATGGGTTTCTCCACGCTTGAGGACGTCACCGATTTGCGCGCTTGTGATTCTTTAGCTCCGCCCACACGATACGCCTCCAGGCGCTCGTTTTTTTCCGGAAAGACTCGGTACAGCCCATATTTCTTTTATAAATATGATAAAACTAAAGACTTTTCGGAGATATGAAGGATGCAATACTACTCTATAGGTACTCAAGATTGACATGAGATTGACTGAAACTGAGTGTTTCACCCCCCCTTTAAGGGCAGTATAGGGGTTAAACTTAAAATAGACATGTTCCATAACATTAGCTCCATAAAACAGATGAGGAGCAAGATACTATTAACTAATTCAAAATTAATTCAAAAGCCATAACCACAATGACATATTACGTAACAATTAGTTAATAGTCATGTGCCTCAACAAGTAAAGTCATAATATAATTTTGCCAATTGCTATGATTAATGATTAATTAAACAGACAACTGAGAGTCGGAATGCATGCTTTGAATACATGAATTTACATTATTAGTTAATATAATATGTTATTAGGGAATTAATGATGTCATAATTAATAGCAATTCATATATAACTTAATCTATTAATCATAGAGAATGTTCATTAGTTGCTGATAATCATTAATAAATGGTTTAGTTCTTCATTAGTAATACATTAACTCATGATTATCTGTGCATTAGTTAGGCATGAATTATAATAGTGCACCTGTATTGTAAAATGTTACCGATGTTTTCATAGTAAATAGTGTGCCGCAAAATAAAAAAGTTGGGGAAACACTGAGCTAACGTTAGTGTGGCAAACCTGACTTGTCAGCTTTTCCAAGTCTATACCCGACTGGATCATCCATGAATGACCAGACCGGTTTGGAAATCAAGTGTAATGAATACTGAATACTTGGAGCGGGCATGGGGAAATGTATTGGAGTAAAAAGTAAACTTTGCCTTTAATATTGTAGTGGAGTAAGAGTAATAGTAGATGCAAATAAAATATACTCAAGTAAAGTACAGATCCCCGAAAAAAATACTTAAGTAAAGTATCAAAGTATTTTTACTTGATTACTTACCACCCCTGCATAATTGAGGTCGCTTCAACCTGCGGACATGGAAAACAACCCACGGGAAAAAACGCAGACTTGGCAACACAGTGCATTTGAGTTCTGTGTTCATTTGACAACTAACGTTATGCGTCCGTTGCTCTGATTGGTTGTAGGTCTGTCCAATTAATGTCTTTCCTGGTTGGGTTGAAACACGCCCCACAATCACTTTTTAAATGTATGCAACTTTCCGTCCACTGGAGGGCGCCTATTCTAAACAAAGGTGTAGTTTGATGATGCCAAGTGTGAGCGCAGCATCTTGGGACATGTGGTCTTCACCTCACAGCCGGTGGGAAATAGGACTCGGGCAGAAATCATGTTCATGGATGCGGTTATTAACGTTACTGTAGTGTAAAGCAGAGCAGGACCGAGTGTTGAGGAGCTGAGCACGGCCGCTGGAGTAATTGTTAAACACACACACGGCTCGCGAGCACCGGGACTTTTATTATGACGGGATGTGACACAGTCGCCGGGCGCCTGCAGTATTTCCGCTTTTCCGGTCATGATTATAAGGTAAAGCAGCTCTGTTTATCATATTAGATACATGTAAGTGTTTTTAATATGATGTTATGACGTTCTTCTGTGCGTTCGCTCGGCGCTGCTGTGACATGTTCACACTGCTAAGAGTAAAGCGCTTCTGCAGAATAAAACCGAGGGTAACGCAGATATGACGCGACTGACAGGCGACTCCCTCAAACGCTATGCTGAAACGTCCCGGTCATTGGTTAAAATAGCAATTTTCTCACAATTTACAAATAGTCGGAAACATTTGGGATATTGTAAGTACTCAACTGAACAAAATATATAACACTGTCCTAGTGGTGCAAAAATACTACACCTTTAAGTTTAAATAAGCCTCTCCTGTTTGGCGGCCCCTATCTGCTAGGTCAACCACTGCTATTTTCTGCTTATAAACTCCAAATGCACTAATACTGTATTTATTTTGGAACTGAAAAATTGAATATACTTTTATATGAAGCATTGGTCAACAGAATTAAGACAAAAACAGTCACTGTATACTGAAGCATTTATTCAATTATTCTGATCTGGGCTTTTCACCCTCTACCTCTCTAGTTTTAATCTTTTTATAGTTTTAATTCTCCTCTCCTCTCCTCTCCTCTCCTCTCCTCTCCTCTCCTCTCCTCTCCTCTCCTCTCCTCTCCTCTCCTCTCCTCTCCTCTCCTCTCCTCTCCTCTTTCATGAGCGCTCTTCCTCCCACCTTTCAGCATTCAAAAATAATTGCATAGTTATCCTCAAATTAATGCCTAACTGTTTTACAACACACTGAGAGAAAAGGCCAAGCCAATTACTATTCTGCGTTCACCTTACAGAAGAGGATATTATGCTAATGACCCTCCCTACATGAACATAAAAAAGCTTTTATTTCCTCCGACAGTCTCTCTCTCTCTCTCTCTCTCTCTCTCTCTCTCTCTCTCTCTCTCTCTCTCTCTCTCTCTCTCTCTCTCTCTCTCTCTCTCTCTCTCTCTCTCCCTCTCTCCCTCTCTTTCTCCCTCTCGCTGAGTTAAATCCATTAAATCATAGAATCATTTTGTTCTCCGATCAGGGAAGGCATACCCTTACGCAACAAAAATATATTTCTCAATATATTAGTTGACAATATATTTCTCAATATATTAGTTGACAATATATTTCATGTGTCTCCATATATTGTGAAATTTACATGGTAATATATCATATGATATATTATATAATAATATATTATATATGCAAGTCATATATTGCAATATATGGGACAATACTGCAATTATTGCCGTTTTCATATATTGACTAAATACATATCATTATACTATTCAATATATTGCTATGTATATTGAAATATATCCTACAATATATGAAATTATATATTGGAAGAGTCATTGTATATATATGTAAATATATATGTAAAATTATATGAGATAATATACCTCAATGTACTGGATAATATAATCAGATTTATATGGGAACATATGTCTTAAATATATTGATTTATATTACATAGTATATAATTATCATATATATTGTATACATGGTAAATATGAAATAATCTAATGTACACTGTCTGTCATATATTTTAAAATATAACAGATTAAAATATAATATAGAAATTAGGGCCGCGACTCGATTAAAAAAAATAATCTAATTAATTAGAGGCTTTGTAATTAATTAATCACATTTTAATTGCATATAAATATTTGACCTGAGAACAATGAGAAGTAATTTTTCACATGTATTTTTAGTATACCATTGAATAATGACTGAATACATAAGCTTAATCAACAAAATATTGTTTATTTATTTCAGTCCAGCAGACCAGTGCATGCTTGCCAGTTTAGCAAAAGCATTTTTGTGATATTTGAGGCTCAATGTGCTGCGGTGATACGCGAATTCCTTGTTGTATAGCTTGCACACAACCATGCTCTTGACGACGCTTCCATTCTTTCGTTTTTTAAAACAAAATTTCCCATCCACGGGGCCAAGCAACGCAGTCTTATCAGCTTCTTCGTTCCATACGTTCCATAGCTTCGTTCATGTTCACATGGTTCGTTGTTGTCGTGACTCCGGAGCGCTAGTTGGTGTTCCAGTATAATTGGTCCGTCGAAACTCATTCATTGAAAAACGTTCCGCGGTGCAAAAATAAGTGTGGTAATTTTTTTTTTTTTTTTTTTTGCGTAATTAATTAACGCGTTAAAGTCACGTAATTAACGCGTTAAAGTCACGTAATTAATTAATCTTAATTAACGCGTTAAAGTCCCGGCCCTAATAGAAATATTTTCTAAATATAGAAAATATATTGAAAGTCATGCACCATCATATTTTCTAAATATAGAAAATATATTGAATGTCATGCACCATCTGATTTGGGCTATTGTTAATCAACCTCTGTAAACATATGCAGGAGCTTGCTTAACTCACAAAAAATACTTTGTTTCAATAAACATACATGAAATAATTCAGTTTTGTTTGTATATCAATGTATTTTAATATATGAATCAATATATAGCAATAGGTTGTCCATCCATATATTGCTATATATTTTCAAATATATGAGGAAGTTTCTGATACATTGAAATATATTTTCTAATGTATTGCAATATAAATTCTAGTATATTGCAATATATTTTTGTTTCGTAAGGGTAGATGTTCCACACATTATATTTGGTGGTGACCGTAAAACAATATCTCAGAGAATAAGGGTCAAACGTGAACTCTGACTGAGGCAAAGGTTGTAAGTGTGTGTTATACACATGTTATTTTATGTATGTGTGTCTGTCATAGATGGCCCGCAGGACTGTGCTGACACTTTCGCACCTTTACACACATGTGGACACACATCTCCAAAGTCCCACTGCAAGCACAAAGTGTTTATTAGGCTGAGACCAGATGAACCACAAGAGCTTTCAGCCACATGCTGGAATTTTACACATTAAATTAATAATAAAATTGCAGAATCGCTTGATATTTATAAACGTAACCTAAAATATAACCATCCAATGAAGAAGGAAAAAAAAACAACTAGGGCCGGGACTCGATTAAAAAAATTAATCTAATTAATTAGAGGCAATGAGAAGTAATTTTTCACATGTATTTTTAGTTTACCATTGAATAATGACTGAATACATAAGCTTAATCAACAAAATATTGTTTATTTATTTCAGTCCAGCAGACCAGTGCAATGTTTGCCATTAAGTGTAGCAAAAGCATATTTGTGATATTTGAGGCTCGATGTGCTGCGGTGATACGCTAATTCCTTGTTGTATAGCTTGCACACAACCATGCTCTTGTCGCCGCTTCCATCCTTTCGTTTTTTAAAACTAAATTTCCCATCCACGGCCAAGCAAAGCGGTCTCATCAGCTTCTTCGTTCATGTTAACTGGTTTGTTGTTGTCGTGACTCGTGAGCGCTAGTTGGTGTTCCAGTATAATCGGTCCGTCAAAACTCATTCATTGAAAAACGTTCCGCATTGCAAAAATAAGTGTGGTTTAAATTATTATTCATTTTTTTGAGTAATTAATTAACGCGATTAATTAATCTTAATTAACGTGTTAAAGTCTCGGCCCTAAAAACAACATATAGAACACTAAGGGCCAGATTTACTAACAGCTTGCATCAGTGCAAACCCTCATCTGGTGTTAAAAACGACTTACTAAAGACACAGTCAAAAATTTGACAGGGTTATTTATGGGAGGAGAGTATTTAAATGAATCATGCAGTGATTTACTGTGGTTTGCGCTCGTCAATTTTCTGTTATAAGCGCATCTTAAACCAGACTGATTTGTCCTGCTCTTGGTAGATTGTGTTGGTCATTATGGAAGTGAGCCGGCTGCGTGTGTGTTCTTTTGTTTGCGGGTTGTCAGTAGATCATGTGCAGAACTTTTCACTCCCATCTGCACTTTTTCGGAATTGCGCTCTCACACTAATTTACCCTGTTTAGTAAATGTGTTACAACAGAACTTTTTTCTTTGTAATGACACGAGTCTGTAACCACACTGCAAAAAAATGCTTTTCTTACTTAGTATTTTTGTCTTGTTTCTAGGCAAAATATCAAAAGATTCTTACATTAAGAAACATTTACTAGACAAGTAAAAATTATTGTCGTTTTGGGAAAAAATAAAAAAAAATTAAGAGAGTTTTTGCTTAAAATAAGCAAAATAATCTGCCAGTGGGGTAAGTAATATAACGTCGTTTTAAGATTATTATATTTGACTTATTTTAAGCAAAAACTCTCTTAATTTTTGACAATTACAAGACAATTACTTTTGCTAAGTAAATATTTCTTGTTTTAAGAATTTTTAGATGATTAGAAACAAGACAAAAATACTAAGTAAGATTTTTGCAGTGCATGTCTTGAAAATTGGAGGGGAAAAAAGTAGTTTATCTTTTTATTTGGGTGGGAGGGTCTTTTTATTTAAAGAAATTAGGTAATTAAAGGATTAAAGGGAATTAAGGGTATAACGAAGAAACAAGAATGGTCAAATAAATTCTAGGTCTAATTATAGCCTATATGTAGTTCAGTGTAGTTCAAGTAATCCATTTAAACTCTTTACAAATAATATATATATATATATATATATATATATTTTAAAAAGTACACATTCCCTCTTCTTAGTATTCAAAAATTCTGGAATGTTCTCCTAAAAAAACCTTAATTTGTTTTCGACTGAAGAAAGAAAGACATGAACATCTTCCAAGATCTTCATTAAAGGGGTGGTTGCATGCGATTTCACTTTTTTATCTTTAGTTAGTGTGTAATGTCACTGCTTGAGCATAAACATCTACAAAGTTGCAGCGCTGAAAGTCCAATGCAAACGGAGATATTGTCTTTTAAAGTTATGGCAGTTTATTGCCTACAAAAGCGGCCGGTTTGGACTACAGCGAGCTTCTTCCTGGATTGGTGACATCATAAACCCTCGCTAGTCTCCGCAGATGTGACTTCTGCCCGTAATGGGAAGGGGCGTGGCCTTTCCGGCAACCTGTGCTTGACACTTCAGCCAATAAAAATACAGGAAACTACATTTGGCCATCTGACCAATCTAAGACCATTGCGTTTTTCTGAGGGATGGGCTTCATAGAAGCAGGAAGCAGACGAGCCGTTCAAAGGACAGTGGAGACAGCGGTGTGGAATAAACGGAGAATAGAAGAAATACGGCATTTAAAAATAAAGAATGTATTAAGACATGTTATACTACGCCCCATAAACATAACCAAGCGTAGAAAAAAAACATGTCCACCCCTTTAAATGGAATGGTGCATGAACGTTTTCTTTCTCTGTATTGCACATATACATTTTAGGACTTGAATTGTCAGGTTCTCAATCCAGACACATTACTTATTCAGATATTTAACATGGCTTCAGATGCACCTCAGCCTGACATTACTGGCACTGAGTCTTGCATGTTAAGTCCGGCATGAGCCAGATTCATTTATCAGAGCGCAGACTGGCTGTCAGTGAGCTGTAATGAAGTCCAGCAGCTGATGAAAACAACAGAGAACACAGCAGGATCATACATCTGATGTCCTATTCAAACCATTCACCCGCCATTACGTCTGGGTCAATGACCTGAAGATGGATGCAAAGGGACAGCAATCACATACATATCACCAGAGTTTTAGCTCACAACGTGAAGAGGAATCAAACAGACTCAGTCGTTTCTTCTAGTGCGCTTATGAACTTTTCTTGTTTCCAAGAACAAAAAAATAATAATAAAAAAAAAAAATGCTAATGAAACATAAACAATGAATAATTCATGTGAGTAAACATTTTCCTCTATCTGAGGAGCTTATGCATAATTTATATGATAATTTCACTATATTTCAGTGTTTTAGACCGTTTCCTCACTCATACTGACCCATTTTATCTGTTCATAATTCATAGAGCATGCACAGACACTTACTGTTGTCTCACTGTATCCTCCGTATTTGGCTTCAGTAAGGACTAGAAGGCTGCAGACTAATCATACTCATGTTTGCCATAACTGGACTCAAATGTATAAATATTAATTTGCAATCAGCAAATCACACAGTGAGCAGCACACCCAGAGTTTAAGGTGCATTATGCATCATTATAAGCTAACATGGGCAGGTGGATGGGCTTTAGTATGCACAAATAGATTTATATGCAATGAGATATTTGTGCATTTATGCATGCATGTGTTAGCATTTCTCTGTGCTTTGCTGTGTGTGTGTGTGTGTGTGTGTGTGTGTGTGTGTGTGTGTGTGTGTGTGTGTGTGTGCGTGCGTGCGTGCGTGCGTGCGTGCGTGCGTGCGTGCGTGCGTGCGCGCTCGCGTTTAAGGTTAAATAATTACAGATGGTTTTAGCTATCTAGTTATCATCCCTCTTTGCTCTCTGAGAGGCTCTGTCATTGAAAAAAAGTAGCAAGTAAGTACAAAATATAGAACAAAAAAATGGAAAGACTTTATTTTGATGGTCCACTTTAGACATTCTACTACCTATAATTAATTTTGCAACTACATGTCCACATATTCTAGGCTACTAACACTAACAGTAACCCTAACCTAACAAGTTACAAATTAACGAGAGTCTAAAGTGGACCTTTGAAATAAATTTAATTTAGGGGTTCTTTACAGTGTTTTACTTTTAATTTTGAATGTCCATTTTAGACATTCTACTAACTATAAGTAACTTTGCAACTGCATATAAACTAACTCTCATTCATTTGTAACTTGTCAAGTAACTCTCATTAGAGTATTAGCAGACTGTTAGGCAGGTGTTAGTAGACTAAGTTGACATGCAAAGTTACTTATAGTAGAATGTCTGTTGGAGATCATTGAATAGTGTTAGCCGTTAATAAGCAGACAGTCAACTAATACTCTAATGACAGTTAGTTGAGATCTAGTCGCAAAGTAAGAATATTTAAGGTGGACTTTTGAAGTTTACAAGCCATCTGAAGTGTCTTGAAATGCGCAGCATTATTCAGTGTGTTGACGTAATTCCCTCTGAGATAGGAACAAAGGACGGGATATATCGAACAGCTCCTCCCCCTTTTAAAAATAGCCAATAGCGTTTGGTTTATATCACAGCTCGGACGGAGCCGTTGAGCTTGGTAAAGCCGCAGTTTCCTACTAATCTCTAAACGTTTCTCCTTCTAATCTCCTCCATATCGCTTTAAAATACAGCATGCAGTGCAGAATTCAAACAGGTCTGATAAGTTTTCTGGGCTGTGACAACTTGATCACACAATCCACTCTGAGCTATCATGTCTCTGGACACTAAAGTGAACCAAACTTCTCTTCAATGGAAAGCATATTTACACTGTCTGATTGTTCCCTATCCCCTATATAGTGCACTGTCTGATCGTTCCCTATCCCCTATATAGTGCACTGTCTGATCGTTCCCTATCCCCTATATAGTGCACTGTCTGATCGTTCCCTATCCCCTATATAGTGCACTGCCTGAAACGTTCCCTATCCCCTATATAGTGCACTGTCTGAATCGTTCTCTATCCCCTATATAGTGCACTGTCTGAATCACTCCATATCCTCTATATAGTGCACTGTCTGATCGTTCCCTATCCCCTATATAGTGTACTGTCTGAATCACTCCCTATCCTGTATATTGTGCACTGTCTGATCGTTCCCTATCCCCTATATAGTGCACTGTCTGATCATTCCCTATCCCCTATATAGTGCACTGTCTGATCGTTCCCTATCCCCTATATAGTGCACTGTCTGATCATTCCCTATTCTCTATATAGTGCACTGTCTGAATCACTCCATATCCTCTATATAGTGCACTGTCTGATGGTTCCCTATCCCCTATATAGTGCACTGTCTGAATCACTCCCTATCCCCTATATAGTGCACTGTCTGAATCGTTCCCTATCCCCTATATAGTGCACTATGTGCCGTTTACCATGTAGAAAACAGTAACTGTGTGAGCAAGTGACCGGTTTCAGCTGTTCATAATGCAGGAGGGCGGGGCTTCAGACTCTAGTGAGCATTTGATTGGACAGAAAATCTGAAGTGCAGAGTGATGTCATCAGAATCATTAATCCATATTGAGAAATTGTACGTTTTGAATATGGCTCTAAATGTGAATTTTGTCACTGTTATGGAGCAACACTAGCTAATAGAAAACAGTAAGGCAAGTATATTAATGATAAAAGACAAAAAATCCGTAAGTTCATTATGATCTTATTATGTGGCCAAAGAGCAAACTTTACAAACTGCGACTGAATAACATATTTAAAAAAACTTTTTAAAGCTTGATTTTATTTATCTAATGCACACTATTTTTTTTTTAAGTTTTAGATGTTATTTATTTGACAAGGAAGAAAAAGAGTGGATTTAGGTGATTTTATGTTTTTCAAACCAGTTAAATATTGACGATTTTGATTGAATTATAATCATATTAGTTAAAGAATCATTCCTGTGATCAAAGCTGATTTTTATCATCATTCCTCCAGTCTTCAGTGTCACACGATCCTTCAGAAATCATTCTCATAAGAGGATTTAATGATCAACAAACATTTATGATCATAACAATTGTGCTGCTTTATATTTTGTTTTTTGGAAACCCTGATATTTTGGTTTCAGGATTCTTTAACGAATAATAAAAAAAGCATTTATTTGGAATATATTTTACATTACATTATGAATGTCACTTTTGATCAATTCAATGTGTTCTTGCTGAAAAAAAGTAGCATATTACTTTTCTTTCAATAAATAAAATATAAATCTTACTGACCACAAACCTTTGAATGGTAATGTACGTAAACTGGGTCAATAATGTTTGAACAAAGTTGAAACTTGCAACATCCTCTCTCTCTCTCTCTCTCTCTCTCTCTCTCCCCCCCCCCTTCTCTCTCACAGTCTCCAGCTGTCCAGTGGGGTGCGCCAAGGCAAGCTGCCTTACCGAACAGCCCTACTCCCTCTCTATCTTTCTCTCTCTCTCTCTGGTCTCTATCAACTTCACTCGTTCAGATGCAGGAATGGCCAGACCTCTGCCCTTCCGATCAAACCACGCCTGCTAACCAGATGATGAAGATGATGATGAGAATGTGGGATCCAGAAGATTCCAGCAGACTGTTGATTAAAGCCCGATCATTTTAGTTTGGTCATGTCACGGTGTAAATGTGAGACATGGAGAAGGAAAGAGAAAAACAGTGCACATTTGTGGATATCCAGTAGTCTAGGCTAACAACCAATTCGAAACAACAATAGCTCTAATGTTAAAGGGCTGTGCTTGCAATGTCAAGGTCACAGGTTCCATCTGAATTTTAGTTTGAAGGCAGAAATGCAACTTCGCAAATGCACAGGCTACATGAATGTTTGCCGATACGTACCTGGGGGTGTTACGGATTGCATTCTAATACTCGGAAAAGTTGTCTTCCAGTGCCATCTCAATGTCCCTCGGTTGGTTCAGGAAATATGCATCTTTGCTCATGTGAAGCTATGGAAGTTTGAGCAACTGCCATAAAACATCAAAAGAAGAAGAAGAAAGACAAGCCTGTAACCTTTAGCCAAAAAAGCGTAACAGCTAATGCTAACGCTGGTCAATGGAGAAGAGGCTTCACTGCCCTGAATAAACCACTTTTGTGGGGAAACAGCTCTTAATTTTAATAAATTGACTGCCTGTCTGCTAATCTTCAACATGGTTTACGCTAAACAACACTTTTGTTGGGCACAATGTAGATTTTACTATGATAAAGGGGTTATTTTATTAAAGGCAGAGAAGGGAATATCATGACAAGTAGGGCTCATTCACGGCAGTACCACAGTATTTCACAGTAATTTTGAGCTATATTATATATTGTCATAAAGAAAGTAAAAAATAAAGGTTTCAGGTTTTACCTTATGATGAGACTTGGATTGAAACGACTATTAGCCCAGAAATGCACACATGTCGCTAATTGTTGTGCATTTTAATGAACATAACATAATGAACATATAAAAAAATTCTGTTATATTGTATAATGGAAATTGCTCATTCTATCCCTGCCAGGTTAGTCTTGTAATGATTTATGACTGTTGAGGGCCTAATGATTATAATCAAATGCTGAATGAATGAAGGTAAAATAAATAAAATAAAAAAACATTGTTTTAATGAATTAAATATGTACTAAATTACAGTTACGTTTTAGTGTAATCTTAAATGTACTGTTATGTGCCCTGCAGTGACTAGTAAGCCACTTTGCAGCTAATAGAGATTTGCGCTCTTTTTTTCCCTCAGTAAAGCACATTTCACAAACAGTGCAGTCCTACTGTATGTTTACTAGCGATATAACACCAAATATAGAACATTTATTCACAAGACCAACTCGCTTATAATCCACAAAACACTGATTAAAGAAAACTGTAGCTCAAAAAACTTTGAACGGCGGGCACTGACGTCACTGCCATTGCACGCTGAGGTGCCTCACGTGATCCAAGTTAGCCATTATGCTTTTCAATGCTAATTGCACGGTGCACGCACGATTCCAAACCTTCACCTTATCGTGAGCAGACAGGTCCACAAATTGGGCACTAATAAAACATCTTAATAGAAAATACACGGCTGAATTTGACAGGTAGATGTTGATCCAGACTTACCGGACCACACATTTCCCGCGCAAAGATGCACGAATTCGAGCTCGCGCGGTTGCGTTTGCGTCCTCAGATCTTTAAATAAAAACATCTGCTAAAAGCATGGCATAAAAACAATTCACTGCATCTGCAATAACAGGAAATGTAATTTCACCCTTTCTGATAGTGTGCTCTGCCTTACTATTTTCAAGTTCAGTGATGCTTTAAATGAACCGAAATAAATATAATTCAAGAATAAGTGTGTAAATGTTTTAATTGTAAGCATTTTATGGCACTGTGCTCCGTGCTTTGCCTCGTTCCCCTGTGACAGGACTGTGTTCTGCCTGATTTTCCCCTCTGAAGAAGACTGTGCGCGCACTAATGTGATTAATAATGATGGTACAAGAGTGAAATTAATAGCTACTTAAGTAATTAGGCTGAGGAGAGAACTCATCATATTATTCATCTGCATGTTAACACTTCTCATTACACACACCTGAACGTCAATATTGCTTTCAGTTGTGCTTTTGAAATACATAAATGAGTATTCTTCAGTATTACTATGTAGGCCACAGTATCCTGTAATATTGTTTCTTTTTTATATACGTATGCATATGTAGCCTAGTTTATTCCTTATATTTGATCCCGTTTTTATGCATTGGGTAGGCTATTTGAAATATGTTATAGGCTATAAAAAAAATAACATTATTATTGCTTGATAATCTTATCAACACGGTATGAAAACAAAAACTTTAATGAAAGCACAATATTTAATAGGCTATGGTTATATATATATATATATATATATATATATATATATATATATATATATATATATATATATATATATATATATATAAAATTTGACATGTTTCCTATATTTAGTCTATAATACAACAATTTTTAATTATACTTTTTTTAATTTATAATAATACTTTATATGTAGCCTATACGATGTTGAGTTCACATCGACGCGTCACTTCAATACAATTTAATAATTCAATTATTAAATTGTATTGAATAAATAATACAAAATAATACAATTTAATACAGAAAAATAATTCAATAATTCCAGTCCCCAGTCCTCTAAGACTTTTTAGCGTGGTCTAAATCATCACGGCTAACTTCAGCATACCTGATGTTTTCATCTGGGCTCGTGCGCGCGCCTCTTCTTGTCTTCAGTTCCTCTTTTGGCCTACAGGGGGCTCTAGTGCACCACAAAATCCAGCGGCCCCTGGAACTCTTTCAGCTTCTGTCAGTGCCTTAAGATGCGACTCCAATCACAGGAAAACAGCCCAGATAAACTAACACAACACATGCTCTCAGTGCTTGAGAGGTGGGTGGGTGAGTGTATGTTTAAAATCACTTGTAAATAACATCTGATATTCTGAAGTGGCCTAAGTCTTATACGGTGGAGTTCGGGGTGCGTGTGCGACAATTTACGAGTAGGCCTGCATGCGTTTATTTTGCGCGCTTGTGTGATATAGGCCTATGGCTGCCGGTGCGAGCGTCTGATGAGTAGGCCAGAGAAGCATCTGAATTTTAATGATGTTGAAGATGATATTGTGTGTCCTTCAGCCTGTTATACTGACACAAGCTCTCCATAAATCATCATATAAGCCCATCGTAAAATCAATACCAAACTGCAACCTCAGCTCCGACGCACTCTACGCCTCTCACACACCTAACAGCTTAAACTTTCGCCGTGATGCCGCTCGACCCACGGGTTAAGATCAGAGCGTGTTTAATTTGTATTGTAATAGAGACTTTCTAATCCGTAATGAAATGTCTATTAGCCGGGCTTTGCTGGGAACATTGGTGATCAGCTCGCGAAACAGCCACGGCAATTACGCTTGTGTCTTTGTCCTGGAGTGAGTGAAGCCAGTTTAGCCGCTCGATAAATGTTAATCCAGTGAGGAGAGAACCGCGCGTTTGAACAGGACTCACGCCGGCTTTTTTTTCCCAGACGCTGCTTTTGATCTCACTGCCCCGTGTTGGCCTTTCAGCAGAGCACAGCCATCACACACACACACACACACACACACACACACACACACACACACACACACACATTCTGTATTTTTTACTTTCTAAAAAAAAAACTCATCCTGTATGATTTATTAACATTTTGAAAAGTGGGGACCGCTGGTGGACCCCACAATGTAGCCTAGGTAATCTTTTCTGCAGTTTTCCATTTTTTAAATAAACTTAAATTAGGCTACTTTAGTTTTAATACCAGTTTAACAAATGAGGACATCCCCAAAGGGAGGTTTTTGAAGATTTTGTCAGGTTCTGGGTCAGGTTTTGTCACTTCTGAGTACAAATGTGTTCCCAAATTATGGTTAAGTAGGTACACACACACACACACACACACACACACACACACACACACACACACACACACACACACACACCCACACACACCTGGTTCACTATCTTTGTGGGGACTCTCCATAGACAGTATTCTCTCCCTTACACAAACCCTAAACCTACCAAACACACACACACACACACACACACACACACACACACACACACACACACACAAAACCCTGTACCCATTACACAAAAATACAGGCATTTTTACTTTTTCAAAAAACATCGGTTAGCGTGATTTACAAGCTGTTTTCCTCATGGGGACCAAAAAATGTCCCCACAAGGACAATGATTTCAGATATTGCCATTTTTGTGGGAACATTTTGTCCTCATGACGTGTTTACCAGGACCACACACACACACACACACACACACACACACACACACACACACACACACACACACACACACATAAATATTCCCATTAGCTGCATTATAATAGTGAAACGTTATGAAGGAGACCTGTTGTAAATCTGTTTATGCTGGAGCGTGTAGCGAAATACCTCAGTAATTATCCTCTGATACAATGTTTTTGCATAAGATACAGATATCTGGCATTAAAAAAAAAATCACTGCACATGCAAAGTGTACGCGTATCCTTTTTTTTTTTACCTCAGGACAAAAACAACTGAAGAATAAAAGGAAACAAAATGTGAGGGACTGTTTTTACAGTGATCCCTCCAACCAGCAATTCTGACATACAAAATACAGCATGTAAAAGACCCTGACGGGATCCAAAGCACACACACACACACATTCAGGAGCCCATTTCTTTGCACAGCCTGTGAGCCGTAAACAGCTTATGAAAGTCAAATGGAAATGTGGCATAATCTGACAAGTGGAGTCTGTGCTTCAAAAACAGCACTAACAATCCACACTCACACAGGTACAAGCACACACGCACACACACATCTAAACTGCTAGTTGTGCCACGGGGTGTGTGTAATTTACCTTTTCAGGTGCTTCAGTTAAGAATATCAAAAAAATTACTATAAATGCTCACAGGCCCCTCAGTATAGGTTTAATTAACCGTGTGTAGTAGCCTCTTCATCTGGATCTCCATGAAGGAAGAGGCGGAAGGAGAGATTTGGTCTTTATTTGCTTCAGCTGTATCATCAGCACAGTTTAGTGCCCTGCTGAGATACTTAAGACCCAACAGTCTTACCATACTGTCACTGATTACAGGACAGAACCTCCTCTCAGTACCACCGGGACACTTCGTATTGGATCTTCTCTGTCCACTAAATGTATTAATGTCTCTAACATCTATTTTAATTCATTCAGGGAAAAAAAATCATTCAGAAACATTCTTTTTTCCAGATTACATCATATTTTTCATTAATTCTCAAACAACCTTTTTACTTTAAAAATACAAATTACGAATATTTAAAAATATGTTTAAAAATATTAAGATGCTTAGACAATATTAAGATGCTTAGACACATGTATTTTAGGTGTGAATAATTTTAGTCACACTGGCCCCACTTTATATTAGTTGGCCTTAACTACATCAAAAAATAAGTACAATGTACTTACTGTGTTCAAATTGAATTGCCAAACAATTTTGCTGATATTGAGGTGGGATACGGGTAGAGTTAAGGACGGGTGTGGTGGTGTGGGTCAGTTTAAGGGTAAAGTTAGGGACAGGTTTGGTGGTGTTGGTCAGTTTAAGGGTAAAGTTAGGATCAGGTGTGGTGGTGTGGGTCAGATTAAGGGTAAAATTAGAGACAGGTGTGGTGGTGTGGGTCAGTTTAAGGGTAAAGTTAGGATCAGGTGTGGTGGTGTGGGTCAGTTTAAGGGTAAAGTTAGGGTTGGGTGTGGTGGTGTGGGTCAGTTTAAGGGTAAAGTTAGGATCAGGTGTGGCGGTGTGGGTCAGTTTAAGGGTAAAATTAGAGACAGGTGTGGTGGTGTGGGTCAGTTTAAGGGTAATGTTAGGGTCAGGTGTGGTGGTGTGGGTCAGTTTAAGGGTAAAGTTAGGGACAGGTGTGGTGGTGTGGGTCAGTTTAAGGGTAGAGTTAGGGACAGGTGTGGTTGTGTGGGTCAGTTTAAGGGTAAAGTTAGGGACAGGTGTGGTGGTGTGGGTCAGTTTAAGGGTAGAGTTAGAGACAGGTGTGGTGGTGTGGGTCAGTTTAAGGGTAAAGTTAGAGACAGGTGTGGTGGTTTGGGTCAGTTTAAGGGTAGAGTTAGAGACAGGTGTGGTGGTGTGGGTCAGTTTAAGGGTAGAGTTAGGGACAGGTGTGGTGGTAAAGTTAGGGACAGGTGTGGTGGTGTGGGTCAGTTTAAGGGTAGAGTTAGGGACAGGTGTGGTGGTATGGGTTAGTTTAAGGGTAAAGTTAGGGACAGGTGTGGTGGTGAGGGTCAGTTTAAGGGTAAAGTTAGGGTCAGGTGTGGTGGTGTGGGTCAGTTTAAGGGTAAAGTTAGGGACAGGTGTGGTGGTATGGGTTAGTTTATGGGTAAAGTCAGGGTCAGGTGTGGTGGTGTGGGTCAGTTTAAGGGTAAAGTTAGGGACAGGTGTGGTGGTAAAGTTAGGGTCAGGTGTGGTGGTGTGGGTCAGTTTAAGGGTAAAGTTAGGGACAGGTGTGGTGGTATGGGTCAGTTTAAGGGTAAGGTTAGAGACAGGTGTGGTGGTGTGGGTCAGTTTAAGGGTAAGGTTAGTGTGGTGGTGTGGGTCAGTTTAAGGGTAAAGTTAGGGACAGGTGTGGTGGTGTGGGTCAGTTTAATGGTAACGTAAGGGTCAGGTGTGGTGGTGTGGGTCAGTTTAAGGGTAAAGTTAGAGATAGGTGTGGTGGTGTGGGTCAGTTTAAGGGTAAGGTTAGAGACAGGTGTGGTGGTGTGGGTCAGTTTAAGGGTAAAGTTAGAGACAGGTGTGGTGGTGTGGGTCAGTTTAAGGGTAAAGTTAGGGTCAGGTGTGGTGGTGTGGGTCAGTTTAAGGGTAAAGTTAGGGACAGGTGTGGTGGTGTGGGTCAGTTTAAGGGTAAGGTTAGAGACAGGTGTGGTGGTGTGGGTCAGTTTAAGGGTAAAGTTAGAGACAGGTCGGGTAGTGTGGGTCAGTTTAAGGGTAAAGTTAGGGTCAGGTGTGGTGGTGTGGGTCAGTTTATGGGTAAAGTTAGGGACAGGTGTGGTGGTGTGGGTTAGTTTAAGGGTAAAGTTAGGGTCAGGTGTGGTGGTGTTGGTCAGTTTAAGGGTAAAGTTAGGGACAGGTGTGGTGGTGTGGGTCAGTTTAAGTGTAAAGTTAGGGACAGGTGTGGTGGTGTGGGTCAGTTTAAGGGTAACGTTAGGGTCAGGTGTGGTGGTGAGGGTCAGTTTAACGGTAAAGTTAGGGTCAGGTGTGGGGGTGTGGGTAAGTTTAAGGGTAAAGTTAGGGACAGGTGTGGTGGTGTGGGTCAGTTTAAGGGTAAAGTTAGGGACAGGTGTGGTGGTAAAGTTAGGGTCAGGTGTGGTGGTGTGGGTCAGTTTAAGGGTAAAGTTAGAGACAGGTGTGGTGGAATGAGTTAGTTTAAGGGTAAAGTTAGGGTCAGGTGTGGTGGTGTGGGTCAATTTAAGGGTAAAGTTAGGGACAGGTGTGGTGGTGTGGGTCAGTTTAAGGGTAAGGTTAGAGACAGGTGTGGTGGTGTGGGTCAGTTTAGGGGGAAAGTTAGGGTCAGGTTTGGTGGTGTGGGTCAGTTTAAGGGTAAAGTTAGGGTCGGCTGTGGTGGTGTGGGTCAGTTTAAGGGTAAAGTTAGGATCAGGTGTGGCGGTGTGGGTCAGTTTAAGGGTAAAATTAGAGACAGGTGCGGTGGTGTGGGTCAGTTTAAGGGTAATGTTAGGGTCAGGTGTGGTGGTGTGGGTCAGTTTAAGGGTAAAGTTAGGGACAGGTGTGGTGGTGTGGGTCAGTTTAAGGGTAGAGTTAGGGACAGGTGTGGTTGTGTAAATCAGTTTAAGGGTAAAGTTAGGGACAGGTGTGGTGGTGTGGGTCAGTTTAAGGGTAGAGTTAGAGACAGGTGTGGTGGTGTGGGTCAGTTTAAGGGTAAAGTTAGAGACAGGTGTGGTGGTTTGGGTCAGTTTAAGGGTAGAGTTAGAGACAGGTGTGGTGGTGTGGGTCAGTTTAAGGGTAGAGTTAGGGACAGGTGTGGTGGTAAAGTTAGGGACAGGTGAGGTGGTGTGGGTCAGTTTAAGGGTACAGTTAGAGACAGGTGTGGTGGTGTGGGTCAGTTTAAGGGTAGAGTTAGGGACAGGTGTGGTGGTATGGGTTAGTTTAAGGGTAAAGTTAGGGACAGGTGTGGTGGTGAGGGTCAGTTTAAGGGTAAAGTTAGGGTCAGGTGTGGTGGTGTGGGTCAGTTTAAGGGTAAAGTTAGGGACAGGTGTGGTGGTATGGGTTAGTTTATGGGTAAAGTCAGGGTCAGGTGTGGTGGTGTGGGTCAGTTTAAGGGTAAAGTTAGGGACAGGTGTGGTGGTAAAGTTAGGGTCAGGTGTGGTGGTGTGGGTCAGTTTAAGGGTAAAGTTAGGGACAGGTGTGGTGGTATGGGTTAGTTTAAGGGTAAAGTTAGGGTCAGGTGTGGTGGTGTGGGTCAGTTTAAGGGTCGGGTTAGGGACAGGTGTGGTGGTGTGGGTCAGTTTAAGGGTAAAGTTAGGGAGAGGTGAGGTGGTGTGGGTCAGTTTAAGGGTAAAGTTAGGGACAGGTGTGGTGGTGTGGGTCAGTTTAAGGGTAAGGTTAGAGACAGGTGTGGTGGTGTGGGTCAGTTTAAGGGTAAGGTTAGTGTGGTGGTGTGGGTCAGTTTAAGGGTAAAGTTAGGGACAGGTGTGGTGGTGTGGGTCAGTTTAATGGTAACGTTAGGGTTAGGTGTGGTGGTGTGGGTCAGTTTAAGGGTAAAGTTAGAGATAGGTGTGGTGGTGTGGGTCAGTTTAAGGGTAAGGTTAGAGACAGGTGTGGTGGTGTGGGTCAGTTTAAGGGTAAAGTTAGAGACAGGTGTGGTGGTGTGGGTCAGTTTAAGGGTAAAGTTAGGGTCAGGTGTGGTGGTGTGGGTCAGTTTAAGGGTAAAGTTAGGGACAGGTGTGGTGGTGTGGGTCAGTTTAAGGGTAAAGTTAGGGACAGGTGTGGTGGTGTGGGTCAGTTTAAGGGTAAGGTTAGAGACAGGTGTGGTTGTGTGGGTCAGTTTAAGGGTAAAGTTAGAGACAGGTTGGGTGGTGTGGGTCAGTTTAAGGGTAAAGTTAGGGTCAGGTGTGGTGGTGTGGGTCAGTTTATGGGTAAAGTTAGGGACAGGTGTGGTGGTGTGGGTTAGTTTAAGGGTAAAGTTAGGGTCAGGTGTGGTGGTGTTGGTCAGTTTAAGGGTAAAGTTAGGGACAGGTGTGGTGGTGTGGGTCAGTTTAAGTGTAAAGTTAGGGACAGGTGTGGTGGTGTGGGTCAGTTTAAGGGTAAAGTTAGGGTCAGGTGTGGTGGTGAGGGTCAGTTTAAGGGTAAAGTTAGGGTCAGGTGTGGGGGTGTGGTTTAGTTTAAGGGTAAAGTTAGGGACAGGTGTGGTGGTGTGGGTCAGTTTAAGGGTAAAGTTAGGGACAGGTGTGGTGGTGTGGGTCAGTTTAAGGGTAAGGTTAGAGACAGGTGTGGTGGTGTGGGTCAGTTTAAGGGTAAGGTTAGTGTGGTGGTGTGGGTCAGTTTAAGGGTAAAGTTAGGGACAGGTGTGGTGGTGTGGGTCAGTTTAATGGTAACGTTAGGGTTAGGTGTGGTGGTGTGGGTCAGTTTAAGGGTAAAGTTAGAGATAGGTGTGGTGGTGTGGGTCAGTTTAAGGGTAAGGTTAGAGACAGGTGTGGTGGTGTGGGTCAGTTTAAGGGTAAAGTTAGAGACAGGTGTGGTGGTGTGGGTCAGTTTAAGGGTAAAGTTAGGGTCAGGTGTGGTGGTGTGGGTCAGTTTAAGGGTAAAGTTAGGGACAGGTGTGGTGGTGTGGGTCAGTTTAAGGGTAAAGTTAGGGACAGGTGTGGTGGTGTGGGTCAGTTTAAGGGTAAGGTTAGAGACAGGTGTGGTTGTGTGGGTCAGTTTAAGGGTAAAGTTAGAGACAGGTTGGGTGGTGTGGGTCAGTTTAAGGGTAAAGTTAGGGTCAGGTGTGGTGGTGTGGGTCAGTTTATGGGTAAAGTTAGGGACAGGTGTGGTGGTGTGGGTTAGTTTAAGGGTAAAGTTAGGGTCAGGTGTGGTGGTGTTGGTCAGTTTAAGGGTAAAGTTAGGGACAGGTGTGGTGGTGTGGGTCAGTTTAAGTGTAAAGTTAGGGACAGGTGTGGTGGTGTGGGTCAGTTTAAGGGTAAAGTTAGGGTCAGGTGTGGTGGTGAGGGTCAGTTTAAGGGTAAAGTTAGGGTCAGGTGTGGGGGTGTGGGTTAGTTTAAGGGTAAAGTTAGGGACAGGTGTGGTGGTGTGGGTCAGTTTAAGGGTAAAGTTAGGGACAGGTGTGGTGGTAAAGTTAGGGTCAGGTGTGGTGGTGTGGGTCAGTTTAAGGGTAAAGTTAGGGACAGGTGTGGTGGAATGGGTTAGTTTAAGGGTAAAGTTAGGGTCAGGTGTGGTGGTGTGGGTCAATTTAAGGGTAAAGTTAGGGACAGGTGTGGTGGTGTGGGTCAGTTTAAGGGTAAGGTTAGAGACAGGTGTGGTGGTGTGGGTCAGTTTAGGGGGAAAGTTAGGGTCAGGTGTGGTGGTGTGGGTTAGTTTAAGGGTAAAGTTAGGGTCAGGTGTGGTGGTGTGGGTCAGTTTAAGGGTAAAGTTAGGGACAGGTGTGGGTCAGTTTAAGGGTAGAGTTAGGGACAGGTGTGGTGGTGTGGGTCATTTTAAGAGTAAAGTTAGGGACAGGTGTGGTGGTGTGGGTCAGTTTAAGGGTAGAGTTAGAGACAGGTGTGGTGGTGTGGGTCAGTTTAAGGGTAAAGTTAGAAACAGGTGTGGTGGTTTGGGTCAGTTTAAGGGTAGAGTTAGAGACAGGTGTGGTGGTGTGGGTCAGTTTAAGGGTAGAGTTAGGGACAGGTGTGGTTGTGTGGGTCAGTTTAAGGGTAAAGTTAGGGACAGGTTTGGTGGTGTGGGTCAGTTTAAGGGTAAAGTAAGGGACAGGTGTGGTGGTAAAGTTAGGGACAGGTGAGGTGGTGTGGGTCAGTTTAAGGGTACAGTTAGAGACAGGTGTGGTGGTGTGGGTCAGTTTAAGGGTAGAGTTAGGGACAGGTGTGGTGGTATGGGTTAGTTTAAGGGTAAAGTTAGGGACAGGTGTGGTGGTGAGGGTCAGTTTAAGGGTAAAGTTAGGGTCAGGTGTGGTGGTGTGGGTCAGTTTAAGGGTAAAGTTAGGGACAGGTGTGGTGGTATGGGTTAGTTTATGGGTAAAGTCAGGGTCAGGTGTGGTGGTGTGGGTCAGTTTAAGGGTAAAGTTAGGGACAGGTGTGGTGGTAAAGTTAGGGTCAGGTGTGGTGGTGTGGGTCAGTTTAAGGGTAAAGATAGGGACAGGTGTGGTGGTATGGGTTAGTTTAAGGGTAAAGTTAGGGTCAGGTGTGGGTCAATTTAAGTGTAAAGTTAGGGACAGGTGTGGTGGTGTGGGTCAGTTTAAGGGTAAAGTTAGGGACAGGTGTGGTGGTGTGGGTCAGTTTAAGGGTAAAGTTAGGGTCAGGTGTGGTGGTGAGGGTCAGTTTAAGGGTAAAGTTAGGGTCAGGTGTGGGGGTGTGGGTAAGTTTAAGGGTAAAGTTAGGGACAGGTGTGGTGGTGTGGGTCAGTTTAAGGGTAAAGTTAGGGACAGGTGTGGTGGTGTGGGTCAGTTTAAGGGTAAAGTTAGGGTCAGGTGTGGTGGTGAGGGTCAGTTTAAGGGTAAAGTTAGGGTCAGGTGTGGGGGTGTGGGTAAGTTTAAGGGTAAAGTTAGGGACAGGTGTGGTGGTGTGGGTCAGTTTAAGGGTAAAGTTAGGGTCAGGTGTGGTGGTGAGGGTCAGTTTAAGGGTAAAGTTAGGGTCAGGTGTGGTGGTGTGGGTCAGTTTAAGGGTAAAGTTAGAAACAGGTGTGGTGGTTTGGGTCAGTTTAAGGGTAGAGTTAGAGACAGGTGTGGTGGTGTGGGTCAGTTTAAGGGTAGAGTTAGGGACAGGTGTGGTTGTGTGGGTCAGTTTAAGGGTAAAGTTAGGGACAGGTTTGGTGGTGTGGGTCAGTTTAAGGGTAAAGTAAGGGACAGGTGTGGTGGTAAAGTTAGGGACAGGTGAGGTGGTGTGGGTCAGTTTAAGGGTACAGTTAGAGACAGGTGTGGTGGTGTGGGTCAGTTTAAGGGTAGAGTTAGGGACAGGTGTGGTGGTATGGGTTAGTTTAAGGGTAAAGTTAGGGACAGGTGTGGTGGTGAGGGTCAGTTTAAGGGTAAAGTTAGGGTCAGGTGTGGTGGTGTGGGTCAGTTTAAGGGTAAAGATAGGGACAGGTGTGGTGGTATGGGTTAGTTTAAGGGTAAAATTAGGGTCAGGTGTGGTGGTGTGGGTCAATTTAAGTGTAAAGTTAGGGACAGGTGTGGTGGTGTGGGTCAGTTTAAGGGTAAAGTTAGGGACAGGTGTGGTGGTGTGGGTCAGTTTAAGGGTAAAGTTTGGGTCAGGTGTGGTGGTGAGGGTCAGTTTAAGGGTAAAGTTAGGGTCAGGTGTGGGGGTGTGGGTAAGTTTAAGGGTAAAGTTAGGGACAGGTGTGGTGGTAAAGTTAGGGTCAGGTGTGGTGGTGTGGGTCAGTTTAAGGGTAAAGTTAGAGACAGGTGTGGTGGTGTGGGTCAGTTTAAGGGTAAAGTTAGAGACAGGTGTGGTGGAATGGGTTAGTTTAAGGGTAAAGTTAGGGTCAGGTGTGGTGGTGTGGGTCAATTTAAGGGTAAAGTTAGGGACAGGTGTGGTGGTGTGGGTCAGTTTAAGGGTAAGGTTAGAGACAGGTGTGGTGGTGTGGGTCAGTTTAGGGGTAAAGTTAGGGTCAGGTGTGGTGGTGTGGGTTAGTTTAAGGGTAAAGTTAGGGTCAGGTGTGGTGGTGTGGGTCAGTTTAAGGGTAAAGTTAGGGACAGGTGTGGGTCAGTTTAAGGGTAAAGTTAGGGACAGGTGTGGGTCAGTTTAAGGGTAAAGTTAGGGACAGGGGTGGTGGTATGGGTCAGTTTAAGGGTAAAGTTAGGGACAGGTGTGGGTCAGTTTAAGGGTAAAGTTAGGGTCAGGTGTGGTGGTATGGGTCAGTTTAAGGGTAAAGTTAGGGACAGGTGTGGGTCAGTTTAAGGGTAAAGTTAGGGTCAGGTGTGGTGGTGTGGGTCAGTTTAAGGGTAAAGTTAGGGACAGGTGTGGGTCAGTTTAAGGGTAGAATTAGGGACAGGTGTGGTGGTGTGGGTCATTTTAAGGGTAAAGTTAGGGACAGGGGTGGTGGTATGGGTTAGTTTAAGGGTAAAGTTAGGGTCAGGTGTGGTGGTGTGGGTCAGTTTAAGGGTAAAGTTAGGGTCAGGTGTGGTGGTGTGGGTCAGTTTAAGGGTAAAGTTAGGGTCAGGTGTGGTGGTGTGGGTCAGTTTAAGGGTGACCCTCTCTGTAGAGTCAGTTTAAGGGTGACCCACCTTAAACTGACCCACACCACCACACCTGACCCTAACTTTACCCTTAACTAACCCATACCACCACCCCTGTCCCTAACTGTGGGTCAGTTTAAGGGTAAAGTTAGGGACAGGTGTGGTGGTATGGGTTAGTTTAAGGGTAAAGTTAGGGACATGTGTGGTGGTGTGGGTCAGTTTAAGGGTAAAGTTAAGGTCAGGTGTGGTGGTGTCGGTCAGTTTAAGGGTAAAGTTAGGGACAGGTGTGGTGGTGTGGGTCAGTTTAAAGGTAAAGTTAGGGACAGGTGTGGTGGTGTGGGTCAGTTTAAGGGTAAAGTTAGGGACAGGTGTGGTGGTGTGGGTCAGTTTAAGGGTAAAGTTAGGAACAGGTGTGGTGGTGTGGGTCAGTTTAAGGGTAAAGTTAGGGACAGGTGTGGGTCAGTTTAAGGGTAGAGTTAGGGACAGGTGTGGTGGTGTGGGTCATTTTAAGGGTAAAGTTAGGGACAGGGGTGGTGGTATGGGTTAGTTTAAGGGTAAAGTTAGGGTCAGGTGTGGTGGTGTGGGTCAGTTTAAGGGTAAAGTTAGGGTCAGGTGTGGTGGTGTGGGTCAGTTTAAGGTTAAAGTTAGGGTCAGGTGTGGTGGTGTGGGTCAGTTTAAGGGTAAAGTTAGGGTCAGGTGTGGTGGTATGGGTTAGTTTAAGGGTAAAGTTAGGGACATGTGTGGTGGTGTGGGTCAGTTTAAGGGTAAAGTTAAGGTCAGGTGTGGTGGTGTCGGTCAGTTTAAGGGTAAAGTTAGGGACAGGTGTGGTGGTGTGGGTCAGTTTAAAGGTAAAGTTAGGGACAGGTGTGGTGGTGTGGGTCAGTTTAAGGGTAAAGTTAGGGACAGGTGTGGTGGTGTGGGTCAGTTTAAGGGTCAAGTTAGGGACAGGTGTGGGTCAGTTTAAGGGTAAAGTTAGGGACAGGTGTGGTGGTGTGGGTCAGTTTAAGGGTAAAGTTAGGGACAGGTGTGGGTCAGTTTAAGGGTAAAGTTAGGGTCAGGTGTGGTGGTGTGGGTCAGTTTAAGGGTAAAGTTAGGGACAGGTGTGGTTGTGTCGGTCAGTTTAAGGGTAAAGTTAGGGACAGGTGTGGTGGTGTGGGTCAGTTTAAAGGTAAAGTTAGGGACAGGTGTGGTGGTGTGGGTCAGTTTAAGGGTAAAGTTAGGGACAGGTGTGGTGGTGTGGGTCAGTTTAAGTGTAAAGTTAGGGACAGGTGTGGTGGTGTGGGTCAGTTTAAGGGTAAAGTTAGGGTCAGGTGTGGTGGTGTGGGTCAGTTTAAGGGTAAGGTTAGGGACAGGTGTGGTGGTGTGGGTCAGTTTAAGGGTAAGGTTAGAGACAGGTGTGGTGGTGTGGGTCAGTTTAAGGGTTAGGTTAGAGACGGGTGTGGTGGTGTGGGTCAGTTTAAGGGTTAGGTTTAGAGACGGGTGTGGTGGTGTGGGTCAGTTTAAGGGTAAAGTTAGGGTCAGGTGTGGTGGTGTGGGTTAGTTTAAGGGTAAAGTTAGGGTCAGGTGTGGTGGTGTGGGTCAGTTTAAGGGTAAAGTTTGAGACAGGTGTGGTGGTGTGGGTCAGTTTAACAAGGACACTGTCAAATATATTTTTACCTAATAACCTAAAAAAACAAGTCAGCTAGACATCATTTACTGTTATTAGACAAGGCAAGGCAATTCTATTTGTATAGCACATTTTCATACATAATGGCAATTAAAAGTGCTTTACATTAATTAATTAAATTAGTGATAACATATGCATTAGAAATAATTATTACTATGGTAAGTACATGCAACATATGTAACAAGGACACTGTCTTTTTTTTTGTTGCTAAAACAGTGTTCAATGGCAAAATCTCTCTCTCTCTTTCTCTCTCTCTCTCACACACACGCACGCACGCACACACTCACGCACACACAGCATACCCTCTTCTTTAGCGGATCTTGCTGTACACCCTCTTACACACATACATGAGTGTGTTTCGGCAGGGACATTGGTATGGTGTCATCAGCAGTGCTGTAGTTATGCCTATGTGACATGCATAGGTGTGTGAGGGTCTTTCCTCGTGTAACACACTGTGCAAAGGGCAGAGCTTCTGTAGGCAGGTCGCAGATCTGACAGTGGGTGAGATGTTATACGCACCAACTCGTCACTTCACCATATTTCATGTTGATTAGATTTTTTCATTCTAGAAATAAAAAAAACTTGTAGCATTTTGTAACACGCAACTCACCTTAACCAGCTCTTATCGTCTTTAAACCTACCAGTAATAACTTACAACAAACAGCCAGACTGAGAAAGACAGAGAGGAAGACAGTAAAACATGTTATGCGAGGATGACAGGGCGTCCCATGAGGCTGTGCGATGGGTGACCAGGGTTCTGTGGCGTGTGTGTGTGTGTGTTTCTCCGGGACGAGTTTGTCAGTGTCCGGGGTCACTCAAAGCGTGACCTCTTACTTCTGTCTGCACTGGGGAAAAAAACACACATCATCCAACTGCTGAGTACCGCAAAAAAAGACAAACTTCTCTCTGTCACACACACACTGTCTTACCACATCCTTGTGTTCATTTGAGTGATAGAAAAAAAATGAAATTAATTCACAGAAATGATCTAATTTTTATTAATATGATGTACTTATACAGTCAGCTGACAAATTGCATCACCCTGAAGGGGTTTATTTTTCAATAATAATAATGCTAATATGCATTAAAGGAACAATATGTAAGATTTGTGGGTTAAAATATCCAAAAAACATTACAACAGTGTTATATATTTAGTTGACATGTGTACTTGCATTATCCCAAATGTTTCCAAGAATGTTTAAATCCAGAGAAATTTTATCCGGGACACAAACCTATCAATGACATCATACCCGTTACCCTTGATTTCCGGTTTTATTTTGTAGAAACCATGGAAACATAGACGCACCCTAGCGGCACCAAATCTAATCTGCCGCGAGTGTCGTCTAGCAACTCTCAATACACTTCTGAGCTGTAAAAACCAAACTCTGGTCGGGCCAATCACATTGTGTATAGAGTCGGTGGGCGGGGCTTAACATAATGATGGCTGAGTTGTGCTTGCATGCTTCTAGTAAACACAGAAACTGGCGAACGGCGGTCATTCGAATCAGCTTTGACCGCGACTCTGGAAGACTTGGAGTTAAGCTTTTCTCTGAGAAAAGAACAAAGAACGGCACTGAAGTCATTCTTAAGAAGGGAAGATGTGTTCAGGGTTTTGCTGACCGGATACGGTGAATGTTTAATCTATCAGCGAGCTCTGCTTCACCTTCGTTGCTCTGGTTGGTGTAGCGCTATCCTATCGCGTGCAGAGGGAGTTTGAAAGACAACCGTTTATCCGCCTCTCGGATTGAGCTGTCAATGGTGAGTTTCCAGACCAAACATCTTGATGTGGGTCTGGGTTGTCAGGCTAATGGAAACACCAAAGACGCTTTAATATCTGATGTGTTTTATTAGACAGGGGAGCAACTGTTTGGATCATTGATGGACAGAAACTGATCATTGTTCTCCAGCTCAACACAGTTAGTCTTATTGTTTAAATCTGGTGTTCATGATTTACCGCGAGTACCATGTTTTACCATGCCTAATATCTGCAGTGTGCAGTGTGAACAAGCATCTCATAGCAGCGCCGAGTGAACACACAGAGTAGCTTTATAACAATTTTCAACACACTCAAATGTGCCTAATATGCAACATGTCCTTCAACTAATACGCCTATATAGGTCGTTTTTCACTTCCTTGAAATACGACCCATATGAGCGTTTACTAATGTTGCACCCCTATCGACAATATTTTAATTAATTAAGTACGACGCACAGGAACGTTTTCTAAAGTTTTCCTCCTATTGACAGCAGGACACTTTCATTTAAAAGCATTTTTGCCTTTTATCTGCTTAACATTTCAGGTTTTGCATAGCTCAGTTGGTAAAGCATTGCACTAAACAACAACAACATGTGGTCATATGATTGTGAGTTCGATCCCAGGGAACACCTGTGCTCTTAAAGTGTGTATGCACTATATATCAATGGGTAGGTTTAGGTATGGGGTGGGTGTAATTGTAAATAAAAAAAAAAACAAATTTTGCTAAATGGACATATGACAAATAAAAAGTCCACACGTTGCAATAAAAAGAACATGCATTTTGATTGGTAACAATAGTCATACGTCATTTCATGACATCAGACGTAACTCGACACTGTCATTATTTTTACGCCAGCTAGAGGGCGCATGACTTTAAAACGTCAATATAGGTCGTAATAAGGTGCTTGAAAAACGACCTATAGAGTCGTATTTTTTTGGAGGACAGGTTGCTAATATGATAAACAGAGCTGTGTTCCCACACACACACGAGCGGAAGAAGAGGAAGCGCTCGTCTGAGGCAAAATAAAAGCCCCATCTAGGCCTTTGTTTTGAATAAGTGACTTCTAGCTGGGAAAAAGTACATATTGTTGCTTTAGCCTTCTTTGCACGTGACTAGTATTATCTGGGGACCTCTGGTGATTTGTAATAATTGCAGAGAATGTCTGTGATCTTAATCCCGTCCCATGTCTGTAATTTGTAAAGTAAAAATTCCCCCGCAAATTATCTACCATATTTCGTTGAACACAGAGGTCCTGTGATAGCCTGACGTGGTCATACTCAGTTCTAGTCAGAATATGAGTCTGATGCTCCATTGGGCTGTGATTATGGGGCGTATTTCAACCCAACCAGGAAAGACCTCAATTGGACAGACCTACAACCAATCAGAGCAACGGAGCGACACATTGTCAAATGTTAACATAGTTCAACTGCACTGTGTTGCCAAGTCCGTATTTTTTCCGCGGGTTATTTTCTATGTCCGCGGGTTGAAGCGACTATTATGTGATATATAGACCCATGAGTGCGAATTTTAGCAGGAAACCTTGTCAAAATAACACACATTTTACCCCCCAAACGCCATTTTTTTCCCCGGAGAACCCCCCGAGAAGCTCTTGTTTAGGGCTAGTAGTTAGCAGGTTTTGTTGTGAAAACTTGGCAACCCTGACTGCACGCACGCTGGAATAAACGATCTTTGCCGGTGTTGTAAAAAAATAAAATAATATAATGATACACAGAGCACTTACCCAACATGATCATCATTTCTGAGAGAAATTGTGAAGGTGAATGCAGATACAAACAAGCTCTCCGTTTAGGATTCAAACAAATATAATCCAAGCGCCTTTGATGACGTGATGATTACGTTACTGTTGATCATCTGTCCGTCATCGTCTAAAGCCCGCCCTGATGATTTCATTGATTTCATTGGTCCGAACAGTTTCTGTTCGGGGATAATCACTCCTCTATGGATCGAGGCCAGACCAAACTGCCCGACCTAAAAGATTTGTGGGCAGGGCTAAGTTCGGCTGGCATCCAGGCTAGTCCTGTGATAGTAGTCCCGTGCGATTCGACATCTCTGTGATTTGGCCAAGATTAGGCGGATTGTGTATAATTTTTGCAAGGTTTTTTTTTTTACCTGTGCACATTTCTATCTTTATCTTTCATGAAGAATGGAGGTTGCATTCATAATGCGCACCGTTATGATTTCCCGCACGGATTATACTTTCACTTTAGAATGAGTAGCCTACTAATTTGGGAGCAAATTGCTTGAATGGCGTGTTAAATATAAATATCAATACTACTTTTAATGAAAAACATAACAGAACAGTACAATGACAAGCTCGCTTAAATGGGCGGTTTTACATTTACAATTGAAACTGAATCTTCCGCCGTATATCGTCAGCTTCTCACTTGTGATAAAGGAAATCTGACTCCTGCCGCTGGTCTGTGCTCAGTTCAGTTTTTAACTGTGGCGTCTGTTCTCTAACTGAACAAAATTAATTGTATTACTATAAAACAATCAAAACGGTATAGATACATATGACTGTTATGACTTCATACAGCTATATCTATGACGGAAAAACATTTACAAGTCTTGACATCATATCCGGGAGATAAGTCAGTAAATTCGAGTAAAATCACAGGCTTTGCTTATCCCGTGCGAATGTGCCCGCAAAACTCAGATGTGGGGGAGTCATTTCTAAATCACAGAGGTCCCTAGATAATACTAATCCTGTGCGAATAGGGCTTTTAACTCTCTTTATTACACAGATACTTATACATATACACGTACATAAATCAAAGCTTCAATTGAAATTAGAATTTGTATTGTGATGTTTTTAATGTGTCATTATTTAGCCCAATAGGGCTGCTCCACATTTTCTCCGATACTACTGAGGAAAAAATCCTGACCAGAAACACCCGAGCGTCTCCTTATGATGAGGCCGGCACACACTTACCTACGAAAAACTTTAAGAGAAAATATCAATCAAGAGGAAAGAATTACATTGACCTAAGCAGAGGGAGAGAGTGAAATGAAGCAGGATTTTCAGCATGGGCCGCTACATAACCTTCAGGAGGATTCAATTTTTCATTAGAGAGGTGTCAGACGCTCAGCTTTAATACCCTCATCCTGGCTGTGAGGAGAGACCTGCCCCAGTCTCAGCACATAATGAACAGAGCCCAACAGCCCAGTCACACTCAAATCAACACCGCTAGACTCACAACACATCACCACGTCTTTGGTGAAGGACTTCCTACATTTAGAAACAGTTATCTTATGCTGAATGTCCAATAACTATTTAAACGTACCATTTTCACAAGACCCTCACATTGCAGTAAACATTCAATTATAATTACTTACAAAATCCTCTAAATAAAACCATGACAAATGACTGTGAATAATAACTAATGCAGGAATCTATTAAAAGGCACAGTATGTAAGTTTCGCCGCTAGAGACAATTCAGAGCAATAACAAAGGCATAGCTTGATGACGCTGTGAATGAGTGTGGGATAATGGGAGTCGTTGTCTTCGCCTCCACAGCCGATGGAAAGCAATCCCACGGACTCAGGCAGAAATCATTAGCCTGACATGTTCACACTCAGTTCTAGTCAGAATATGAGTCTGCTGCTCCATTGGGCTGTGATTATGGGGCGTGTTTCAACCGAACCAGGAAAGGCCTCAACTGGGCAGACCAACAACCAATCAGAGCAACGGAGCGACACATAATGTTAGTTATCAAATGCCAACAGAACTCAACTGCACTGTGTTGCCAAGTCTGCAGTATTTCCACGGGTTGTTTTCCATGTCCGCGGGTTGAAGCGACCTCAATTATCTGATATATAGACCCAGGAATGCGAATTTTAGCAGGCAAGCTAGCCAAAATAACACACATTTTAACAAATTTCCAGACCGAACTTCCCGAGCCCAAATGTTGTGGGCGGGGCTGAGTTCGGCTGGCATCTAGTCTAAGAAATCATGTTTATGGATGCGCAAATGTATTAAAGTTGTATTAACGTTACTGTGAAGCAGGGCGAGGCTGAGAGCTACGGGATATTTTACATTGCTGTTTTTAAAATATGATAAGCTGCCCCTCCTTTCAATTTATGCTATAACATTACTTCACTCAGTGGCTGCTGTGAGACACTTGTTGCACACTTCACATAGCTAGAGCGATAATATAATATCATATTCTAAATAATAATAATAATAATAATAGATTTTATTTATAATGCACTTTTCATTCCGAAGAATCTCAAAGTGCAACAAAGGGGGGGGGGGGGGGATAACACAAAAAATGAATAAAAAATAAATATCTAAATATCATATTAATACAAACAACGTTGTGTTGCTAAATGGCATGCAGTTCATTTTAATACATTGTATGGTGTAGAAAATGCTGTATTACTGTTACTACAATTAAAGCTCATTCTGGTTATGCTGTTAGCCACAAAATAGCGTTGTCTCTTAGGCATGGCAAAAACATGCACTCGCAGTAGATCAAAAAAACAAGAGATTCAAACAATAAGACTAACCGTGTTGAATTATATAACAGTGATTAGTTTTCTGTCGATGAATGTATCCAAGCAGTTGCTCACCTGTCTAATAAAACACATCATATATTAAAGCATCACTAGTGTTTTCAGAAATGGAAGCTTCAGCTTAAGTTCTGCCATGAAGACTTAATCACTTCGTCACTTATTAACCTAATCTCTGGCCAATCACGTCTTCATATTTTCTGTATAAAGGTCGTACTTACACATGTTTGAGTTCGCAGATGCCGATGCGACAATACCCTCCATCCTCCCCACCACCACCAGGATGGTTCCGTCCATACCTCCAAAGGGGGGTCGGCTGCGCCCCTGCCTTCATCTTCAGGCAGGAATATGCTGATCCGCTACCCTCGGATTATAAACTATGGACGGGGCCTATGCCAAAACTTTATTATGCTTGCTGGGCTGTCAATAAATGTATGCTTCATTCATCATTCTATCTCCCGAGTCTTTCTGGTAGAAGTAAAATGGTTCAAATAGCTGATTACTCTGGATTTAAATGTTGTTGGAAACATTTGTTCAAGTTAACAAGTCAACAAAATATATAACATTGTTCTAGTGTTTTTGGGATATTTTAATTGGATATTGTGCCTTTAATTAATTTGGATGTGTGTACCCTTCTTGATTTCTAATGTACTTAAGTAGCCTATTAAAAGTAAAAAGTACTAAATATGTTTATTCATTTTGCAGCATCCTTTATATACTACATCCTCCTGGATATGATTTAATGCAGTTTATTAGCTTTATTGTGTTTCACTCTGTCAGCATTTTGTTATGTTACAGCTTATTAAAAATGTATTAAATTCATAATTTTCCACAAAATTCTACAAACAATACCCCATAATGACAACGTGGATGAAATTTGTTTGAAATCTTTGCAAATGTATTGAAAATAAAAATACTTTGTTGAAGCACCAGTCTTTTGGAATATGATGCTACAAGCTTGGCACACCTATTTCGAGCCCGATCTCACGAAAATGCGTATAAATAGTACGAGTGTGCAATCTTGTGGAATGTATACGCCAAAATGAGTTTTGGCGTGCATATGGTACGCGGTTTTTCGCGTGCATATGATATGCACGTTATGCCGTATTATACATTGTTTTCTTGGCTGTTTACTTAGGGTCGTTGTCCTGTTAGAAGGTGAACCTTCGCCCCAGTTTGAGGTCCAAAGTGCTCTGGAGTAGGTTTTCATCAAGGATATCTCTGAACATTGCTGCATTCATCTTTCCCTCGATCCTGACTTGTCTCCCAGTTCCTGCCACTGAAAAACATCCCCACAGCATGATGCTGCCACCACCATGCTTCACTGTAGGGATGGCATTAGCCAGGGGATGAGCGGTGCCTGGTTTCCTCCAGACATGACGCTTGCCATTCAGGCCAAAGGGTTCAATCTTTGTTTCATCAGACCAGAGTATTTTGTTTCTCATGGCCTGAGATTCCTTCAGATGCCTTTTGGCAAACTTCAGGCGGGCTCAGACATGTGCCGTCTGGCCACTCTCCCATACAAGCCTGATTGGTGGAGTGCTGCAGAGATGGTTGTTCTTCTGGAAGGCTCTCATCGCTCCACAGAGAAATGCTGGAGGTCTATCAGAATAACCATCAGGTTCTTGGTCACCTCCCTGACTAAGGCCCTTCTTCCCCGATCACTCAGTTTGGCCAGGCGGCCAGCTCTAAGAAGAGTCCTGGTGGTTCCAAACTTCTTCCATTTATGGATGATGGAGGTCACTGTGCTCATTACACAGTGATTGATGCAATCCTGTTTCTGAGGTCTACAGACAATTCCTTGGATTTCATGGCTTGGTTTGTAACTGTAGGACCTTATATATATACACAGGTGTGTGCCTTTCCAAATGATGTCCAATCATCTGAATATATCACAGATGGACTCCAATCAAGTTGTAGGAACATCTCAAGGATGATCTGTGGAAACAGGATGCACCTGAGCTTAATTTTAAACACATGTGATTTTTTTTGATGTTTTTGATTTTTAATACATTTGCAAAGATTTCCAAAAAACTTTTCACATTGTCATTATGGGGTATTGTTTGTAGAATTTTGAGGAAAATAATGAATTTATTCCATTTTGAAATAAGGCTGTAACACAACAAAATGTGGAAAATGTGCAGTGGTACTTTCCAGATGCACTGTACGTCAGTCAAATGGAAAGTTGTTTTTGATATAAAGAGGAACAACTGACAGTAATTATTGGGAATAATGTGCACTGATGAATCATGCACTGTGAGATGAGGAAGATGTATTAAAAAAGTAAACTGGGTCAATTCTGATTTCATGTTTGTTTGTTAAGTGACAGTAACAATCAGAATCAGAAGTGTGTAAATACTGGAGACCATCTAGAAATGCTGTTATAAACATTACCTATCTAATGTTATTGCAATAATGGACCATTATAATATTTATTTTGATTCTGTGACATCTTTAATATACACGTTTACAACAAGCTTGCAATGGTCTCTTTGTTAAAGCAGGCGTCGTCTTAAGTGCTGCTGCAAGTGTAATGGTAACAGCTGTCCCAAACATTACATCTCACACAATCTGTTAGCTGTTTGTGAATGAGCAGTACTAGAGCACTTAGACAGCACTAAACAGCTGTGGCATAAGAGTCACTTTCTTTTATGACCAGATGCAAAATGCCTTTGGTAAGATGCTGGTAAATGCAAAATCAGAAAATGTATGCTAATATCCTTTACAAAAAAAGAAGCTTATTCAAATGCGCTATTAATATACTTTGTTTAAACTAAACATTAGAAAGTATACTTTCAGTCGACTCTTTATGTGCTTCTCAGAAATATACTAAAATTAAAAATTAAAATTACACTGATTTATACTGACAGAAGTATATTTGGCCTATACTTGAACTCGATCATTTGATCAAGATTTATCAAGATAATTATTCTAAGTATACTTGGCTTGTAGTTGTGTTTACTCTTTTGATTTAGTACCTTTTTCACTTAGTTTTATATACTGTATTATTAACTTACATTGTTTAAAAATATGAAACCAATATGTTCCTAATTCTGAGAAGACTGTGAATGTTTGTGTAGTCCACTGGCATTGCATATAGGAATTTACTTCAAATCCACTTCCCTCTTTCCCTGTCAAGTTCTTTCCCTTTCTGTGTATTCACTGTTATACGGTAGGGGGCGCTATTATGCATCTCCTGAAAGAGTGCTGAATCTCCTGATCAAAACACATGTAAAGAAGCAGAAACAAGTAATAGAAGCATTGCATATGTAAAATGATGTGATCATCAAACAATAAAATGCATATAAATCAAAACTGAATAACGTTACTGAATGAAATGTCGACTCAGGAATATGTATACGACTATACAAGTTTTGTTGATAGACTCCATCGACTCAGTCTATTGCTGCATCCCAATTCGCCTACTTATACTGTCATACAAGTATGTACTGTTGTTGTGAAGAAAAAGTACATAGTGAAGGTGTAGCAAAACACTGGGCAAACTTTGGGAGATATTACTTTGTCATAACAGCTCTGTTGCGTTACGTGCCTCCTGTCACCAAATTGACCTGTCAATCACTTTGTCACAGTTAAAATCCTCCACATTCAGTTTAATTTGACTTCTTACCAGAATTGTTGATGTTGGTTATATGTACATGTGAACATACTCTTTTTTACATATTACATATGTTTTAAAGTGCCCCTATTATGACATTTGAAAGGTTCCTATTATTGATTTGGGAGTCCCCAACAAAAAGTTTACATGCATGCAAGGTCAAAAAACTTTCATTGTCTTATAATATACGTTTATTTTTACATTATTTGCTCGACAACACTTTTGAGAGACAATAACTTTATATACGGTGCACTTTCAGATTTAAAACTTTTTAGGATGTTTTCATTCACTTGGAGCTATGTTACACACTACATGAAAGGTACTTTTCAAAAATCCTTAATAGGAGCACTTTAAATGATTATTCTAGTGTAGTTTAAATGCCATTTTTTGCACTATGGGAATAAGGTTTGAGTTCTAAAGTTTTTCAAAGTACAAACTTTTTAAAGTTTTCAAACTCAAGGGATTGAGAAAAATGTCAATCATTGTGAAAATGAGAACAATCCTGTTGACAAAACAAGCATTTGCTGCTTACACTCTCAGAAAAAAGGTACATTGCTGTTACTAGGGCGGTACCCTAAGGTACAAAACCAAAAAGGTACTAATATGTAGCTCTAAGGTACTGATATGTACCTTTTAACGTACTTATATATACCATTTAGGAGTGAGTAAGGTACAAAGATGTACTTTGTCGCTTTTGTACCTTAGGGTACCACTCCAGTGACAACACTGTACCTTTTTTTTCTGAGAGTGTAGGTATGTTTTGAAGCATGGCAGCTGGTTTAAGCTGGTCAAGTGCTGGTCCTAAGAAACTAGCTCCAGCTAAGGACCAGTTAATGACCAGCTCATGACCAACTAAGGACCAGCATAAGCCAGTTGCCATGCTTCAAAACATGCCTAACCAGCATAGGCTATGCTGTTTTTTCAACAGGGAAGTTTAGGGTGACCATATTTTGATTACCGAAAACCAGGACACTCGGACCGACAGTGACTCAAATAATACTTGAAGTTTACTCAAAGATACCTTCCTAATTTCAATACATTTAAAGTATGCCCCATCTGTATGGACAGAAATTTGTTATATTACAAAATACTATCTATAACCAAAATGTCTGTCTGGGGACAACAGGACGTTTGGTCACCCTAGGGAAGGTGGCACTCTGCTCACTTTACCTGCAGAACACAGCACACAACTTTGTCCCGCAGGTGTGTATCATCCTACTTTCATATCGAGTAGCAGTGCTTCCTCCTCCTCCTCCACAATGCTTTCTGTAACGCAACGCTGTTAATTATCCTAGTTAGCGTCTGAGTCAGCAGCGCTAGGCTAACGAGCGTTGGCTCTCATGATCTGTGCGTTTGAAAGTGATCTTCAGCAATAAAAACATGTCATCCGACCCCTCACTGGAAAATTGCAAATTGGTGAATGTGCTGAGTGAGCGAGAATGTGTTTTTTTTGTGCTGACTGTGTGCAGGCCTGTGGTGATGGATGCTGGCTTGACACAGCCTCAGTGTTTGGGCTGTGGGAATAATGAGTTTCAGTGTCCCCTACGCCCAATATGCACAGACACTGAGAGCAGGAGGAGAACACTGTGGCTTTAATTAAGGCAGAGCTACACACACTCACACACACACACACACACACTGACCCAACATGATGGCGGCTCTTATTTCTGTCAGGAGTGAGTGCAGTTGTAGTCAGGTAGGGGCCGTCCTGCAGGACTCTAATACGGTGCTGTAATGTCAGGGTGGGTTGGCTCTTGCTGGATTTTACTCGGGGAAGACAAGAGATTCTTATTCACACAGACGCTGCTAATTCATTAAAAGAAACATAGCTTTTGCTGCCATTTGAAACTCAAGTGCATTACTGCATCCAGAATATCTTTATCTATAACATCACTACCAATTGTTTTATATTATTTTATAATACTAAATATATGAAATTAGCAATGATGAATGTTTACATTTGCTGTACTCCACATTCCTCACACTAAAAGCGTAAATTAAAAGTTATTAAAAGTAGGCTTGACTTCCGGTTGACTACTGATCAGTATGGTGGATTAGTCTTTGAGCTCCTCAAAGTTGGGTTGTACTTTCCCCTGAAATTCAAAGCAATTGCTTTTGAAATAGACACATTTTGTCTGAAAATATGCCAGGGGGAGGCAAGAGAGGGCCTAGGAAAATGCAAGGAGATAAAGAACAGCTCAATTTTGAACAAGGCGAAGCACATGTGAACGCCGAAATAGAAGATGATGACGGCGAGGCATCAACGCAGACCCTACACGAAACAATGCTAAGTATTAGCAAACAGATAAGTGGCCTACGGACGGAGCTGAAATCGGATCTAGATGCATTCAAAGCAGACATAAAACAAGAGATGAATACTCTTAAACATGACATCAACCAACAACTAACAGTGACAAAGCTAGCGGTGCAGGAACAGAGTGAAAAACTCGAAGAAGCTCAGAATCGCATAGGAGGAATTGAGACTTGGTCAACGGCAGCTAACGACGCACTCAAACAATTACTTAAGGAGCAAAAGAAGATGCTGGACAAGAGTAACGACCTGGAATCAAAGGAGAGAAGGAATAATTTGAGAATTTATGGGGTCCGCGAAGGAGAAGAGGGCAATTCCACAATGAGCTTCGTTGAAAACCTACTTCGAAGTAAAAAGTTGATCAGCGAGGGTACTGACCCGCAAATACAACGAGCTCATCGCTCCCTTGCCCCAAACCCTCCCGCGGATATATTTATATTTAAATATAAATATAAAGAAGAGCTCACACTATAAAAGTACCAACATACTTTATCTTTAATCGCAAATTCTTAGCAACATTTTCAAGAGCCAACGAGGGGAGTGGGTAAAAGTTTTATTTTGATTGCATTAATCCCTAAACTTGGCATTATACTTATCAGACCTTCTTCTTCTTAACTGACCCGCTTTTCCACACTTTTAAAAAGAGTACTTAATACAGAAATAATATAATTTAAAAGAGTATACTTAAGTATTAACTGAAAGCAATGGTTTACTGCATGTTAATTGCATTCATATTAACTATAGAGTGCTTTTTGACCCACTTAAGTTGGGCTTAAGTATAGCAACATCTTTATAATGTTTCACAATTACTTTTATCGTCTTTGTAATATGGTTAAAGTACTGCTGAATGTACTGACAAACATTTATGATAAACTAAAATATACTTTAATGTAATTTCTATTGAAACATGTATAAGTGATGCTATTTAAATATATTTGTGATTGCTCATTTTGTAATGATGTCGCAATTTATTACACTTAAAATGCATTAAATATGCTTTAAATGATCAAATAACATTTGAAAAAATATTTTAATTAAGCAAATTCATTTTCATGTGCTTAGTTACTTTATGCTAGTCATATAATAAATAAGTACACTTTTTTAAAGCATTATTAAAACTAGGGCTGTCAATCGATTCAAATATTTAATTGCGATTAATCACGTGATTGTCATGAGTTAAAATGCGATTAAACTTCATCGCACATTTTTATCAGTTGTAAATGTATTTTAGTTTCAAGTTTTTTAAACTCTAATCAACATTGGTATGAACAAATATGCATGCTTTATGCAAATGTACGTTTATTATTAGTGAAACCAACAGAGCATTAAGACTAGACATTTATAAAAGGTCATAAATGTTTTTCAAAGAACTTGTTCATGTCTTTTAAGCCTAAGCTTAAACATTCAGAATAAGCAGTCACTTCTCTCATTTAAAAATATAAATAAAGGAAGTTTTACACAGGCAGTTTAGTCCAGAAGAGGGCACAGTTCGTATAAAAAATTGGTAACGTGAAAGCTGGAAAACTTTCCACTGTAAGTTAAGTTAATTAGATAGTACTTATAATTTGGTAGTAAAACCTAAAATGTTGCATATTTTATTGGTGCAAAGATGAGTAGGCTATGTGTATTTTGTACAACATGTAACTGATTTTTATCACTTAATTAGAAGCACCACAATTTTAAAATTGTGTTAGTTAGTTACATAGTGAACAAATTTATTTTAAAATGCAAAGTATTGAAAATAAATAAAAACTAATCACTTGTATTTTTTGCAACGCTATGGGACTTATCATACATCATATCATATAATGCAACGCAGTTATCCTTTTCACATCCATGTTGTTTCGATCGCAATTGCACTAACATCCATCTGTTCGCTGGTCTGAAAACCAGGCGTGTTCAGGCGCATTGTTGGTGTGTTGCTATTTTGAGGAACTAAACAACTGCGCCATTGACCAACACAAACCACAGTATTTTTTTAGTTATTTAAAGAAGTGTTAGTAATATGAGCCCATAGGTAGGTCCTCCCTGCTTATTATACACACAAGGCAGCAGCACACACACATTTTTAAATATTAAAAATAAAAGGATTTCTCTCTGGAGAAGCGTTCAGTCTTTCCTCTCACATGTAAACAGTGAATCCACTGGTGTGAGCGCAACTGGCTTTTAAAAGAAAAGGGAGATAAGACTCTGATTGGTTTATTGCACTTTACGCCCAAAACACACCCATGACTCATTAAGAGACGAGGCAACACCCTTTTGGACCATGTGCCAGGCATGCAGACCACCTTTTTCCCATCGTTAAAGTAGCAAAAGTGGATTCGGACATGCTCTAAGTGCTCCTGCGCCATGCGCTTTAGACCATGCGCTCAGATCATTAAAATAGGGCCCTATAAGTGTGTCCCATCGGGTAGTCAAAAGATCTAGTAGTCTTCAAGTCAAATACAAGAAAACACAACTTTGTATTTCATTAGTATATTATCTGTAAGTAAAGTCTTCTTAAAATATATTTTTAATCACTTACATTTTCTGCAGACAAATGTAAAGATTTCTTTCCTCACAATGTAGAAAATCTGCCGCTAACAGTCTATTAGATATATCTAACAGACTAGATGGCAATGTGCAATGTGCAAAGGCAACTATGGCAATGTGCCTCAACTTTGTGACAGGTTTTTTTTTTTTTAAGTGAGTGCAGAGACAAATAGTCAATGTGATGAACATATCAGGGCAACAGTAAAGTCCTTCAGGGCGGAGAACCTTTTCCCCAATGTTATTACCCTTTGTTCCATGAACTACTTTCTTCATTCATCTCTCTTTCCCTGTCCTCATCCCTCACCTCTCCTCCTCTTTTACCATTCTCCGTTATTTCGTCCCGCACTTTGTTCTCTTCTTGTTTCATCCCTGTTCTCTATGTCTACACAGTTAAGTGCATATCAGACTGCTATGCTAATGCAAAAATGGAAGAAGAGAGAGTGTAATGAGAGAGAGAGAGAGAGAGAGAGAGAGAGAGAGAGAGAGAGAGAGAGAGAGAGACATTGACTGGCAGAAATGGATAATTAGGACAGAAAGTTTCACTGCAGTTAGCGACACAGATCAAAGGAACAAGGACATTAAGTTCCATTGTAAAGTTTTTTCCCCCTAATTGCTCTTGGTCTTTTTAAACAGTGCTTACATTTAAGCTCTTGACACCTTGCTTTAACTGCACATGGATCTCTGGCCTTCCAGCGCGGCGTAAATGTCACAATGAGTCAGAATAAACCCCATATACAATGCTATGTTGTATTCTAATATGGAGTCGTATTTAAATTAGTTATCATTATGAGTATGTCCTTTCCTCGGGCACTTTAGAAAACACTATTATTCCAGTGCATGAAAGGTCAGTAGCACTAATTCATAGTGGTGGTCCTAAAATATTAAAATTAGTAGTCATTCACAGACACTTGTAACCATGGCATCTTACAGTCCACTTATTACATTGGCAAAACTAAAGTAAAGCCCACCTGATCTCATGGCAATCATTGACTATTTTATGATTGATCATTCCCATGAGAGGGATTTGGAATCAGGGTTATTTAGTTAACTAAAACTATACATTTTGTTACTTAACATAAAATAAATTTACCTAATAAAAAAAGGCAACATATCACTCAACTTGTTAACTAATTAAAGTCAACTGAAATATTGTTTGTCTTATGAGTAAGTCTTTTGAACTTTAAAATGATTGTTGAGGAAACTAAACATTATTTAGCATTTAACAATGCATGAGGCTACAATCTTTGTTCGTTCCCTTTTCTTTCTGTTTGCTTTTCAAAGCTTGCTACACGATATGAACATTATTTGCCTTTAAAAAACCCATTTTACTCTAAAAGGCGAATACATTGCATACAAAAGTTGGAGTGAGATGCACATACCTCGACACAACTGAGACAAATCTCAAACAAATGTTAATTCAGTAAAAATATGAACTCTGAGCCATATGCCAGCCAAATAACAGTGACAGCAACAGCTGCAGCATAAATTTAGCCAATCATTTTTTAATAATACACACAATTTTTTTTCAAGCTGCAGTGCATGCTGGGAACTGCATGGCACAAAATTCCATAAAATTATTTGTTCAGTTTACTCAAAGTTTTGGTCAAATACTTAATTTAATTAAGAATCTCATTAAAGGTTAGTTCACCCAAAAATGTAAATTCTGTCTCTTAATTCCTCACCCTCATGTCGTTGGACACCCGTAAGTCCTCCGCTCATCTTCACACACAGATGAAGATATTAGTGTTGAAATCCGATGGCTCAGAAAGGCCTTCATTGACACCAATGTCATTTCCTCTCTCAAGACCCATAAAGGCACTAAAGACGTCGTTACAAAGCCCATCTCACTACAGCGGCTCTACAATCATTTTATGAAGACAGGAGAATAGTTTCTGTGCGCAAAAAATAAATAAATAATGACTTATATAGTGATGGGCCGATTTCAAAACTAAGATTCGAATGTTTATGAATCAGCGTATTGATTCAGGATATCGATTCGCCAATGTCACGTGATATCAGCAGTTTGACACGCGATCCGAATCATGAATCGATTCACTGATTCATAACGGTTCGAAACTTTGTTTCTAGTGTTCGAAACTAGTGTTTTTGTGCACATTTATGGATACTGTACTTCAGAATCACATTTTCTACATCTTGGAAGTATGACCAAGATATTAAGTTTCACTGGAAAATGTCATCTGAACAAGTAAGTAACATGCCACTTTTGTCCTGGGGTGCGTTTTCCAAAAGCATCTTAGCTATGGTCGCAAGTTCCATTGTTATCAACATAGTTCAACCAGTCGTTGTTTCCCGAAACCATCGTTCCAACGAACCTTCGCAAACAGCGCCGCAAACTTGTGTGGTCTAAACGACAGCTCTTGACCCGTGGTTAGAAGCGGAGTTTCTTGTTTGCATGACATGTGGACTTAATGAATACTTATCTTGAGCAAAATAAGCAAGCTGACATTTAGTACAGTCTATATCTTTTATTTCGAATACATAAAAATGTGATTTATGTCTTTTAAATTTGTCAAGAGATTTAAAGCACCGTTTTTGAAGAGTACACGTGTGCGGACGTGCTCTACTATGCAAGAACTAGTCTATGATTGAAAATAAAGCAAAAATAAGAATTAGTCCTCAGGTGCCATGTCCATAATTTATAGCAAAAAATCTAGCATGAATTCGATCTCAAAATAATTAATTAAAAGCAGTTATTACTCCACCATCTGTGTGATATCATTAACCAACGTGGTTGAACGACAGATTTGCAACAAAACAGTTTCGGGAAACAGTCGGGACTAGCTTGTTGATTTCACACACACAAAAAAAACGGTGCTATATAGTACTAAAAGTAGTTGTTTGGCTTGTATAGGGGAAGCACTTTAAGTGCTGTATAGCACCAAATCTTGGTGGTTCTTCAGCAGTTCTTTGGGATGAGTGAAGTGCTATATAGCACCGTTACCATATACAGAACCTGTTAGCCCCTGTATGGTTCTTCAGCGGTTCTTCAGTGGTTCTTTGGGATGAGTGAAGTGCTATATAGCACCGTTACCATATACAGAACCTGTTAGCCCCTGTATGGTTCTTCAGCGGTTCTTTGGGATGACTGAAGTGCTATATAGCACCGTTACCATATACAGAACCTGTAAGCCCCTGTATGGTTCTTCAGCGGTTCTTCAGTGGTTCTTTGGGATGACTGAAGTGCTATATAGCACCGTTACCATATACAGAACCTGTTAGCCCCTGTATGGTTCTTCAGCGGTTCTTCAGTGGTTCTTTGGGATGAGTGAAGTGCTATATAGCACCGTTACCATATACAGAACCTGTTAGCCCCTGTATGGTTCTTCAGCGGTTCTTTGGGATGACTGAAGTGCTATATAGCACCGTTACCATATACAGAACCTGTAAGCCCCTGTATGGTTCTTCAGCGGTTCTTCAGTGGTTCTTTGGGATGACTGAAGTGCTATATAGCACCGTTACCATATACAGAACCTGTTAGCCCCTGTATGGTTCTTCAGCGGTTCTTCAGTGGTTCTTTGGGATGAGTGAAGTGCTATATAGCACCGTTACCATATACAGAACCTGTTAGCCCCTGTATGGTTCTTCAGCGGTTCTTCAGTGGTTCTTTGGGATGACTGAAGTGCTATATAGCACCGTTACCATATACAGAACCTGTTAGCCCCTGTATGGTTCTTCAGCGGTTCTTCAGCGGTTCTTTGGGATGACTGAAGTGCTATATAGCACCGTTACCATATACAGAACCTGTTAGCCCCTGTATGGTTCTTCAGCGGTTCTTTGGGATGACTGAAGTGCTATATAGCACCGTTACCATATACAGAACCTGTTAGCCCCTGTATGGTTCTTCAGCGGTTCTTCAGTGGTTCTTTGGGATGAGTGAAGTGCTATATAGCACCGTTACCATATACAGAACCTGTTAGCCCCTGTATGGTTCTTCAGCGGTTCTTCAGTGGTTCTTTGGGATGACTGAAGTGCTATATAGCACCGTTACCATATACAGAACCTGTTAGCCCCTGTATGGTTCTTCAGCGGTTCTTTGGGATGACTGAAGTGCTATATAGCACCGTTACCATATACAGAACCTGTTAGCCCCTGTATGGTTCTTCAGCGGTTCTTCAGTGGTTCTTTGGGATGACTGAAGTGCTATATAGCACCGTTACCATATACAGAACCTGTTAGCCCCTGTATGGTTCTTCAACTGTTCTTCAGTGGTTCTTTGGGGTGATAAAGGTGCTATATAGCACCACTGCAGTACAAAGAACCTTTCAAGCCCCTTTAAAGGTTCTTTACACACCAAAGAACAACTTTTGATGCCGTTTAGCAGCATTATTGAGGAAGAACTAAAATGCGATATGGCACCTCTTACGGGTTCTACATATCACCATTCGACAAAGATGCTATAGAGCACCTTTAAAGATACGCTGCTATTTGGCACCAAAAGTGGTTCCCCTATGATTACAAGCCGAGAACCCCTTTTAGTGCCAAATAGCACCAATTTTATTAGAGTGTAGTTAAGCAGTGAGTTACGTCGTTGTATGGGAAACACACCCCTGAACGACTGATAAAAAAAGCTTTACAATAAATTGCGCTACTAACGGTGATTGAATCCAATGCTGCCTTCACATGCTATCAGAAATTTCCTAATTCCCACTTCTGAAGTCGTGATTATGAGCTCGTTTCATTGAAGTAAGTGACTTCAAACTGGTATTTACGATAATTCGATAGCACTTGAAGGCAGCATAGCGACCTCTTAGCTCATAACACATCAAACCGTGCAAATTATTATTATAGTTATACTTTCTATAAATGTCTGTACTGTGTAATCTTCTGCTTTTATCTACAGGTGAATCTCGAGTTGATGATTGTCGTTTGTTCCTTTCTGGATTACAATCCGCCATCAAAAGGACAAGTTTAATTATTCCAGCTGCTGTGAGAAAAGGCAATAAATGATCCGCCACCTGCAGCGTCCTCACATGCGATGGCCTTCTAGCCGGACTCCTTCTTTATGATGACAGACTTTATGATTACATTATGGCGTAAGCACAAATTGTGCCATGCTTGAATTTCCCCGCAGAAAGCTACCAGTACCACTCAAGAAAGTTATGGACTGCAGCTTTAACAACATGTTTTAGAGTATCCTCACTCAAGATAATAAACTCATAATAATAGACTCCTCCTACTAAATCATCTTTATTCAAGCTACTTTTTTACATGATTGCGTTAAAAGAACATTTTGCAAGTTGGGTTTTTATTAGAAAATAAATACAATATAAAAACAATTTAGTGTAATTGATGCACTACTTAAACTACTATTACTAAAACTATAGGCATTTTTAAAAACAAAATAAATACAATTACAAAAACAGCCAAGAAAATTATTAAAACTTTACTTGAAATTACAATGGAAATATAAAACATAAAATATTTCAAATTATTAATACAACAAACCTACAATATTATATAATGATATTCAATAATATTATTAACAATATTAATAACAATTTTTGTCCCTTATGGAGGAAAATGATAGCTGCATCTTTCTCCCACTTGACACAACATTTGATCTTTAGAAAAACAGTCATCTTGAAAGTCTAATTTATATTTATTCCTCACATGAAGATCACAAAATCATCCTCAAATCACTTGCTGCGTTCAAATATAGTGCTTTTATGAAGATAAGTGTGATGTCCTTGACACCAATCTCCATTGTCAACCTAAATATTTAGGTTCCAACAAAAAGAGAGTCAGTCATGTGAGTTTGGAATGATGCAAGTGTCATAAAATTATAATAGAAATGTTATTTTTGGGTGAGCTATACTTTTAAAACATAGTAACATTTAGTTTATCAGGTGGATATTACATAGTGGTTCATATTCTGATTAAAATTCTACTTTTAAGTGCCACTGAGAGCTCTGAAAAAGAGGAGCAAACAGCTCCACTGATGAGAAAGAGTTATCCTGGTCAGTTAAATCACTGTCCTGTTGCCTATTATGGCTTTAAGACTCTGAATCGTTACATTGTTTCAGCTAATACCCAATATTGAACCAGCAATCATTTTACTGAGGTCAAACTCAAAATCTATCCCTGTTTATCTGTTTTCAAATGACACACTCTTTCCTGCCAGCTCTGACTTGAACCAATTTAATTATGGCTCGTTAAGGTGCTGAGCGGTTAGCACAAGCCTATCGACAAGCGGGAAGGACACGCTAATTAAAGGCCATTTAAATGTTTATCCCGAAGCAGTAATGGAGAGACACTTATCATTTAAATGCTGTTTGGAGCATATTCCTCTCTCTCCTTCTACAGGGACATTTGGGAATGAATCCCGGTGGGATTTCGAATGCAGTGGGAGGACATGCTTGTCAGGTTCACGGTTAATGGCACCTAAATATTACAGAGTTCATGATGTTTTGGACAATGAATGGAAATAAAAGAAAAACAATCATCTAAAATCATGCATCTGATTATCTGATGTACTCCTTAGGAAACGTTGTTCTACATTTCTTTTTGATCCAGATTATTGATCTGACTGCTCTCATTAGCAGGTTTATTCATATTTTTATCACTGAATCATTTATCACACTAATAAACAAGCCCTAATAACAACACATAGCACTAAAGCTCAGAAATTTGAAGGACTGAGCATGTGCATGGGAAAGGACTGCGGTTGTAATGTTAAAAGCAGAATAATTGAACTAAAGCCATCCGTCATGGCCTCAAACACACTCTGATCTCAGTGCATCCATTCATTCTCCAAATTGCTTTTTCTGTGTCTAGGATGCCAAGTAAAGTCACAATTATTTCTATCTCACATTTATACAATGCAGATTGTTTCAAAGCAGCTTTCAGCGATAAACAATCAGTTCAATTCTGCTGTAAAGCAACTCTAAAAAGACAATAGTAAACAGTGCATTGGCTAACATACAGACATTACATACAATGTAATTACTAGTAATAAATATAATATAATATAATATAATAATACAAGTAGCAGTGCGTTATAATCACAGCGTGCTGATATACAGCCATATTGCAGTTACGAGTGTGATATTGTGTTTACACAACAGTTCGACAGCACAAGTGTGTATGTAAATAAGAAACAACTTTAAAAACGTTGCCTCTTTTGTGCAGAACTACTTCCTCTTCAAGTCTAAATCTCAAGTGGACAGTTGAACATTTGAGCCCAAGCCTCCGTTACTAAAACATCCCTAATGAATGCTGAGTTGCTTCATTGAAGCTTATTGTATTATAAAGTATAGTATTATTACGAAACAGAAAACTACTAAACGTGTGTATACCTGCATCTGATATAGGCCTAGTCATACTTCAGGTTGATGTTCATATCCATTAGAAAAAATAATCAGTTTAAATGTCCGTTGAGAAAAGCAATATTGTCTTTGTCCTTTTAAAAGTTAAGGGGTTTTCCATGACAGCGCTAAAACAACTTCCTTATTACAACCAGTCATTCATAAAGATAGTCTTTGTAAATAATTATTTGGTTTAAGTAGAGCCAACTCAAATTAAACAAATTAGTTCATACAAACTACCTTTTAAGAGTATTTAGCACTTTATTTTTCTTTTGAGCTCTCAAAACTGACACATTTTAAGTAATCTTAATAGTTTCATTGCTTTAAGTTCGCAAGTCGACTTTCGCTAAAAGATTGACCCCTGATGCGATGTACAGGAGCATCACACACTTTGACGCCTCTTGCGGATAGTGCTGGGCAACAAACTCAAGCTCCTCTTCTCTTATATCGAAATCCTCTGCCATTTCTCTTTAAAAATTCTTGTTTTAAACTCTGGTGACCAGTGTTTTGTTTTGCTCTATCCTCTGCGTTTCTGCGTTCGTCAGTGAGGGTGAGTATTTTTGGGTGAACTAACGCTTTAAGTGGAAGATTGAGTCATGTTCAATGTTTTGTTATGCAAGTTTAGTGTATGGTATATATAGTGTATGGTATATATATATAGTGTATGGTATATATATATAGTGTATGGTATATATATATATATATATATATATATATATATATATATATATATATATATATATATATATATATATATATATATACCATACACTAAACTCATATATATTATTATTATTATTTTTTTTTTTTTTTTTTTTGAGGGTTTACATCATGGTAATGAGTGGAGCATGAGCTTGAGAACAGATTTATGTTGAATGTTTTATATTGATGTCCTCATTCAGGAAGTGCTATGCCTTGCTAATGTTACCAAAGCATTGTGTAACCATTTAGAAAGGTGGCATTTATTGAATTGGCTATGAATTAGCTTACTCAAATATTTTAAGTTCAGAGCAATTAAAGTTTCTTTTTACTTAAACTTTAAATTTCTTAACTTAAAAAAAAACGATTGCCTATTTTTTTTTTAGTTTTGCCAACTTATTCGAGTTTACAGTGTACAAAAGCAGAGCTCTAGTGCAGGATTTAATCTAAATATAGCCTAAATATAATGTTATGAATCAAAGAATTTGCTCTTGAACAAGTAATAGATTAATAAACCCAAAGATTGCCCGTTTGATATACCCTAAATTAATTATACCTCATGTTTAACCACTATCTGAGCCAGCGGCGAATTCCCTACACTGTACAAAAAAGTCAGTAAAAATAGGGCACAATGTACTGTATAAATATGAAGGAATTTTCCGTATTGTTTTTTTTTTTTTTACAGGTGTTATACCTGTATTTTGAATTACACATAGCATTAGTTTGTGTTTTAAGGGTTAACGGAAATTTCCGTAAAATTCCTGGAGAATGTACTGGCAGAAAATTACCAGTACATTTTCTGCTTTTATTTTTTACATTGTAGGACTGTGGCCACTGACGGCCTAGAGCTCACATCTGTGAAAGCATCTAAACAAATCATAAAATAGGTGCTATGTTTATATAAGAGTCACATATTTGAGGCCTAAATAACTACATTCTTACCTAAAAAACCTGTAAAACTACATTCTGTGACACAAAAATAGTATTTATAAAAATAATATGGTGGATTTGCTCGGCCGCCATGACAGTCGCCACAAGTGGAGTGACACAAATGTTGAAACGGTTCCAGTGCTGATACTGGGAGAATATCGCATGGCTGGAAAAGGCTCTCAGCCAATCAGATTTGAGAACCAGAAAGAACTGTTGTATAATATAATATTGGTGAAAATGAAACCATTCTTTTGTATAACAACAAATGAGACAAAAACAAAAGACCCAATCCACCAACTAAAATGTTAAAACAAAAAAGGTATGCGCTGGTGTTTGTCACTGATGTCAGGACAGTAAAATAACCTTTGCTTACCCGACACTTTCTTCCCAACCACACAAACACAACAAACAAGCTCCGACACCTCTATTTCATATTAGCCAAACTGAAATCAATGTGGCACATTTGTCTTTATTACTGAAATAAATAGCTTTTTCATTATGCTGTGATCTCTCCCTCTCTCGCTCTCTCTTCCCCTCTCTCTGCTTCTGTTGCCATTACTTAAGGGCTCTCCTTGGGCCTGAGAGGCCTCTATCCCAATGTCATTCATTTGCCACCAGCAGTAACAAGCCTCTAACAGTTTAGAGACAGAATGTAAGCAGCCATTTCCTCTCGTGAAGGGAGGAGAGATTGGGGAGAAGGGAGCGAGAAATCCAGAGGAGGAAGGGAGATGATCGAGAAGCTAAAATGAGGAGAGGCCAACACAAAAGAAAACTGAGGATGTATTTTTGCATTTTCTGTGGCTCAGCCAACCTCCATCCGCCTGTAAGCGGCAGGCCGGGCGCGTGCGTGTGTGTGTGTGTGTGTGTGTGTGTGTGTGTGTGTGTGTGATTCATGGGCCTGACAGATGCCGGGTGCAGCTGGCTCTGTCCTTGATCGGCCCTGTAGCCCGGACAGCGCTGTCATTCACCATTGCCCAAATTATCTCTGTATTGACTGCACAACCCTCTGTGACAGCAACGTAATGGCTAATTACCCAGGATGCTTTGGGTACTTTCAAACCCCAACAGAAACAGAGCGAGCGAGCGAGTTTCTGTTTCTCAGAGTCAGGAAATAAATCGTGAATGCTAGGAAAGAGAAGAGAAAGGATTTAAAGAAAAAATCAGCATTCAATAGTGCAGTATGCTGTGATGTTTAAATGAGCTCTTCACTGACCATCTGATGCAGATTGCACAGAAAAATGACAAGAGTTGGTGAAAATCAGATTGGCTGACTCTGGCTTCTATGAGCCTGGCTTTTTCCAGGGATAGTCACGTGTTAAAGGTCTACCAGTAATACCATATAGCAACATTTTCCTAATTTTGCGGTTTAAATCTTTGAAAGATGTTCAAGGGTTTGAGGCACTTTAGGCTCTGTCCCAAATGTGTGGCCTTTGCACTGATGTGGACTTTACAGATGACTGTTAAGCCCAAAGTATACTTTCATTTTTACATGTAGGCCAAAGTGGGGTAAGATGAGTCATGTTTTACTTATGTAGTCCTCAAGATAACAGAAATTAGACAGACGTACAATAAAAAAAGTAAAAAATCCTGAAAGTAATTTCAGAATGTTTGCTATCATTGTAAATGTTCAGAATACATCTCTGACAAAGGGTTCTAAATATATGGCTTTTTATTTTTTTTTAAATAAAAGTTTTCCTGTGGCTCAATTTACCCCAGGTTAGGGGTAAGTTGATCTGAGTCAGTGGATAAGTTGCACCATCTGGGTGTAAAAAGACCATGTCATTGAATCTGAATCAAACCCATGTGAAATTGTAAAGATTATTACCCTGCTTAAAAACACCTTCAATAATCACATTTCATTTTACAAACAGTCATATTTCTTAAAATAGAATTCTACTTCATTCTAAAATTGAACAACATAAATCCAACCAAATGAAGCTGAAATTTCAATTTTTTTAATTGTTTGCATTTCTGAAACAATATGTTGCACACTAGGGATGCACCGAATATTCGGCAACCGAAATTATTCGGCCGAAAATAGCCAAAAAAAGCACTTTCGGCATTCGGCCGAATAAGTAAATAGGCCGAATAATTTTGGCCGAACAATGACGTTTTTAATGACGCGATCAAAAAGTAACCCACGTAGAGTGAGAGCTGCGTGCTTTATGCAGCAAACATGTCAGCAGTGTGGAAGCACTGTTTAGTGCTGAAATTTAGTGCTCATGTCATCGATGAGAAGAGGAACCGACTTTCATGTGAGAAAGCAGAGAAGCTACTTTTCATAAAGAAGAACCGGCCACTTTTCCTGAAGAAGTAGGCTAAGTAGGCTTATGTCTAAGACAGTTATTTATTTGTTGTGGGTTCATCCACATTTTTTGCACTATTCAATGCACATTTGTTGTTGTAGACATACAGAGTTACATTCTTTCAGCAGTCAGTTATAGGCCTAACAGGCTATTCAAGAAGGGGGGCTTCTAAGATGGCCAAATAAAAATATATTTTTTTATTTTACTAATTATTTATTTTAAGTTATGTTGTGCTTAGTTTGTATAATATCTGCTGGAATGTTAAAAAAAAATTCAGTGTTAAATAAATATTTTGAAATTGTATTTTTGTTATTTGATTTATTTCTCTGAAAAGCAACACAAAATAGTAAAAAGCAAATTTTTACTATTTAATTATTGTAATGGTAAAAAAAAATTGCCAAATAAATGGAAAAAATGCGAAACACCGCGTTCGGTATTCGGCCTTCGGTCTTCGGCCAAGCATTTCATTATTATTCGGTTTCGGCTTCGGCCAAGAATTTCATTTCGGTGCATCCCTATTGCACACCAAAGTTGTAACCTTCGCAAAAACTGCCTAAACAGTAAAAAGCACTGTATATATATATATATATGTACAGTAGGACAAAAAAGTATTTAGTCAGCCACCAGTTGCAAGATTTCTGTCTCTCACAGACCTGTAACTTCTTCTTTAAGAGGCTCCTCTGTCCTCCAGCCGTTACCTGTATTAGGGCCCATTTACACTGCACGGTTCAAGTGACCCAATTCCGATTTTTTCCTCATGTGGCACAGATCGGATATGACATGTGAACGTGTAAGCAGTAAAAAAACGCATGAATTCCAATATCCTCAGATCGGATTCAGGCCTCACTCATATGTGGTAATAAATCCGCTATGATTCGGATGCGTCCATTAGCTTCTGCCATGTAAGCGGTCAAATCTGATATTCCCCAGTAAATGCGAGTCGTACGTCATTGAAAAAAGGACGGAGGTGAATGACGCCAACTCAGGTGGACACGAACTGCGATCCAGTGTTGCCAAGTCTGCGGTTTTCATGCGGCATTGGGCTACTTTAACACAGTTTTGAGTTGCAATTGGGCAGGTTTTGTTGTGAAAACCTGGCAAGCCCGTCAAGGGCTCTCCTCTTTTTCTCCGCCTTAAGAGAGAAATGTTTTGCCGACCTTTAAAGATGTGTGGAACAGTGCAGACAGCAAAACGTGCAATCATTTTGTGTGTGTCCATTGCATATCGCGCTGTTTTACTTCCTTTCACCGATAAAAACGTCTTGGGCTTTTTTCCCAGTGTACAGTGTAAATGCAAATAACGGATATGAGTCGCTTTTGAAAAGACGATATAAGCGGGTTGTCAAAAAAATCGGATATAGTCACCAAATCGGAATTGTGCATCAAGACCTGCAGTGTAAATGCAGCCTTAATGGCACCTGTTTGAACTCATTATCAGTATAAAAGACACCCGTCCACAACCTCAAACAGTCAGACTCCAAACTCCACTATGGCCAAGACCAAAGAGCTTTGTCCGGCTATTATTAGACCGAGCTCGGCAAATACCACCCCTGCTTTACTACTGTTATTAACGAGCTAACGCTAACTTCTCATGCTTGTCAAGCTGGATAACGAGTAAACGCCAGCACCAGAAGAGCTACTGGAGGGACATTACGCTCCTCACTTCAAAAGTAGGATTCTGTTAGCCTACCATGCTGTTTAACTCCCTTCCTCCTCATCATGGACTCCAAGATGGTTTTGTCTGAATAATTGCTGTGGTACTCCCGTGCTTTTTCCTCTACCTCGAGCTCGGCTCTCTTTTTTATTTTTTGCTCCGCTCCGCTTCACACTTAACCGTGCTTTTTTACACTCAAACATCTCCGCGTCTTATTGAGTGGCGTAGTAGTCGTGCGACACAACGAATCAATAATGAAATTTGTTGCTAACACTTTTAATAATTGAATTTTACCGATTCGTCGAGCCCTAGTAGCAACATGTTGAAAACAAAACTAAAGACACTGGACAAAGATGAAACTAGAGCCAGGGCTGGACTGGTAATCTGGCATACCGGGCATTTTCCCGGTGGGCCAACCCACTTTGGGGCCGATACAAGGTTATTTATTATTTATTAATTTATTTTTGTCACTGACTGGCCCATCATGTCACATGCCTGTCCTGTCTTGTGTACATATGTGGGTTTTGTCAGTATGGCCATTGTGCTTCGGTCATTGTCTGATCCCTCCTCCCTTGTTATCTAATTAGTGTTTCATTTCTCCCACCTGTGTTCCCTCGTTCCCTGCCTCATTTGTTCCCTTTTAGAAGCTCCTGGTGTTTGTCAGTCTTTGTCGTATCGTTGCAATGTCCAAGTCTCCCGTCTTCCCTGTGATTCCTTTCTGGTATGTTTTAGTTGTGTTCTGTTATTTCTAGTTTATCTGTTTTGCCCCCTTGTCGGTTTTGTTTTGTGTTCATGTTTTATTTTTTGTTCATAAATCTTAATTTATCTGCACTTGAGTCCTCGCACCTTTTCCCCTTATCTGTATGTGACAATCATGCAGCGACAGCGGCCCATTGGTTTGTCTTCTGAATTGACAGACAAAATTGAGAAAGACCTCCCCTCCATATTAGGCGCTTTTTTTCCATTTATGTTTTTATTTTTATGTGAGCGCATGGCGCATGGCGCATGGAACTGAAAAAGGCGAATATCCGCACATGCAGTCGCTGACGAACGTACGCACGCTGCGTTTCTGCTGCTCTATAAAGTGATGAACGGCACTTTGACTCCGAATTTTGTTTTATACAATCGTGTGAAATGGGAACGTTACAGGTTCTGTGGTGAATCTAGCTGAAATCAACCGCGAGCATTTAAATACATGACGAGGTAAAGTGGAAAACAGCAATAGCCTACACACAACTACAAACATGTCACTTTAGCACAACCACAATTTACCTTGCAGCTACTAACAGTGAAGAAATAGGGTGTTTTGGAAGAAACCTATTTATTAAAATGTTTGCTATTATTGCATTAAAGCTACACTGTGTGATATTTTCTCCCATCTAGTGGTGAAAAGGTATATGACCATCCAGTGTATAATAGTTTCTGCTCCTCTCAATTTCGATTTCGTTTCAACTCCTACGGTGGCTGATTTAGTCACGGCTTCCAGTTAGACCTCTTCGGTGAGTGTTGCTTCAACTCAAGTGATGAGGTAATTTTTGAAAACTATTATAATTTGCAGTTATTTAATTTACCAAATGATCTATGATCAAATTAATCTATGTAAAATGAATAATAGTTTTACGTTTTCGTTATTTTTAACCAGTTCATTGCTAACATCAGCTATCAGGTTCCCAGACGAATGCAAGCTAATCTTAGTAAAGGAACTTTTATCAGTGCTATCATTATTCTGTATATTGTACGACATCACTAGCGTAAGGCAAACAAATTATAATGCAATTAAAATATTAATCTTATGTTAAAATGTTATCCGTCATAGAACACGGATTTATGTTATAAGGTAAACAATACTTTTTCATCATTGACGCGAGGAAAACTATCCTAGACGTCGTTCTAGTGTTATGCACAGCACACCATGATATAATTAGCCAAGCAACAATAAAACTTCCAATATACACGAATAGGCTGAATTAATATTACCTGTCGAGAAGAAAGCAGGCAACGTCGGCGTTCTTTTTAAAATCGTTGCTCCTCATGAGCTCTTTCCATCTTGGAAAGGCCACTCCAATATTTACTTTTGTCTTGTTGATTTGCCCGTTGCGTTGCCGTCTTAATTCTCTTTTCCGCTTCCTTGGCGACTCTGATACATATCCCGCAATGTTACTAGGTCCCCGACCCGAGTCGAATTCGGTAATCAATTCCGGGACGTGGTTGCTTTCACACAGAAGGCGACCCGGCAATGCTCCGGGAATATTGCGGGTCCGACGTGCAGTGTGAAAGGGGCTTAAGAGTGATCCTCCATCATCATATAGCAGCCTCAAGCAATCCCCCTCTTCACATGCGACACGGTGCCATCGAGTGTAAAAACGCGAAAAGCGAAGCTTGAATTTACGGGTATGTCCCTCTTTGGCAAATGTACTTTCAAGATGGAGGAGCAACATGGCGACCGCCATCCGAACCCTCAACATTTATGTATTTTCAATGGTATATTATAAAATTACGAGAATACATTATTACTTGAAAGAAGTAAATATACATTAATGAGCACGTATATTTTTGAAAGAACTAAGTGATTTTAGCTAAGAATAAACTAAAAAAGTTACACAGTGTAGCTTTAATATTGCAGAATATAAATCAATTTTATAACTAGAGGCTGTTTTCATATTCTCTTTAAATGTTTTATGAAATTTTTAATAGATCTAATGACATTTAACTAAATGTTATTTCAATGAGAACCTCATGGAAGATACATATCATTGTCTTACATAAATTAGGTGTTTACTCTTGAAAAATATTATGGTTTCTAAAGGGGTAGTTCAACCCCAAAATGTGACCATTTACCCTAATGTCATTCCAAACCTAAATTAATTTATTTCAGTGTAACATAAAAATATATATATTTGTTTGTCCATACTCAATATTCAATGGTAGCCTATCCAAAATGGCTTGGCTGCCAACATTCTTCAATATATCTTATTTTGTGTTTCACGGAAAAGAGAAAGTCATACAGATTTGGAAGGCCATGAGATAATGAGTAAATGTTGACAGCATTTAAAAGCAGTAAATTAACTTTACATCATCCAAGCTCAAAATCATCAGTGCTTTACTGTCAAGTGCATTTATGTGTGACAACAGTGCAATATTAAGTTTGTTATCTGCATTTGCAGTAAATTCAATAATATCCATCATTATTTGTCCCTGTCCTAGTTTTATTTATTTGCTCGAATTTAAGGCCCTAACCCAAGCGGCAACCTCCCGCGATCTCTCTTGAAGCCAACACAGAAGTGACTTTAACTGCAATACCTCGACTGGCCACTAGGGACAGGCTCCAGAAGGAGCAGAATCTCATTGAGCCCCATGTTAAAATGCCCAACTTTACAGCAGAAAAAAAACTAGTTTACAGCCTGGGACAAATTGTGGTTTTGGTCTATACGGCTAATTTTGACCTTCATGACAACTGTGAGGGGGTGAATTTTTTTATAACTCATTCGTTTACGTTATATAAAGCCATAAAGTTCTGCATAATTAAGGGCGTGGTTACAGGTGGATAGCCATTTATCTGCCGTCTATAGTCATTGCGTCAGCTCCGCCAACATCCCGCATTTTTTCCCATTTTCTGTTATCCGGGAGTGACACGCGATGACTCGCTCGCAAGACGGCGACGGCCAGCTCGCCCCTACTTTAAGCTTCAGAACGGCTTATCGCAATCCTATGGGTGACTTCACGGACACTACGTCCATATTTTTTTACAGTCTATGCCCTAACCCCAGCAAAAACATTGACGGGAAACTCATGGGCCGGTTGGGCTGGGTTTGCCAGGGCCGAAATTTAGCCCCTCCAGCCCTGGATAGAGCGCATGTCAAAATACAATCAGAGTTATATTAAAAATGTCCTCGCTCTTCCAAGCTTTATAATGGCAAAATTTGAAGTCCCAAAAAGTGCGTACATCCAGTATAAAAGTAATCCATTCAGCTCTGGGGGTTAATATTTGAAAGAGCCAGGGTATTTTTTAATAATTTCAATTGTATCCATCTGAAAGAAGAAAGTCGTATACACCTATGGCTTGAGGGTGAGTAAATCATGGGCTAATTTAAATTTTTGGGTGAACTATCCCTTTTATATGCAATTAACCCTTGTACAACCATTTGTGGAGACCATTGTGGCATTATTCGCATCACCGGCCAATTATTGCACACCAGTCTGTTGTTGGTAGCATCAGTTTCAGATTTAATAACCCTGAAATGTCATGAAGTAAAGAGCAACACTGCTGACCAGATAGTATGCTGATTATAAAGAGTCTTGCTCTGTGACTCAAGTGACCTGTTAACTCCTGCAGATCTACTTGATGTGTGGACGTATGTGCAGCTACATGACTTCTGACCACTTTAACATTTTCAGTTAAAGAATCAGTGTGTCGCACCAGTTCTCACAGATGTATAAAATAAAATCAAGAAAATCAAGAAAACACATACTATAACTTTCTAAGCATACAGAGCTTCTCTCGGATACACAGGACAGATGACTGTCAGAAAAAGACAACTTTAAAAGTAAAACGGCTCCAAATCATCAGGAAGAGACACAGACAGAGAGAGGGGAAGAGGGAGAGGAAGAAGGTGAGGGAATAGAGGGTACTAAATCCCACTCTGACTGTTAGGGAAGATGATGAGATCCCGAGAGGATGGACAGAGCGCAGAGAGAGAGAGAGAAAAAGAGGCAGAGAGCGAAGGAGCAGCCTTTTCACACAAAAGAACAGCCAGGCATTCGCCACAGTCTGTCCTGGCCTGCCATTAGCAGCACTCCAGCACTAATTACAGACACAAGAAAACGCAGAGCCACCTCTGCCCTATACCAACACACAGCAGTGCTGGAGAAAACACTCAGACTGCCTTCAAGATACTCATAACTTACAGTAGTTAGGATACTGTAAAGATGCCCTTTAAAAATAACTGTTAGCTACATTTTAATATAGCCTACTAACAAGAAGAAGCTTGCTATATTGAGGGGACAATTATCTTTTTAAGACTATCCAATGATATATTTTATCATTTAATCCCAGCTGCTTTTTTTCTGGCACAAAAAAGAGGGTTTTGGAATGAATGACTTGAAATGAGAAGTAAACAAAAACTGATAAATCTAAATTAAATACAACTAGAAAACACAGAAAACCCGCTAACAACTGGGTCAATGTGATGAACAGCAGTGTTTAACTAAAATAATTTGCTATGATAAAGCACGAGAAAAAAAAAGAAACCGCACAATGCTGTGTGCAATATATAAAACGGCTGAAAATAGCTGTGGCAAAGCTATTCTGAAACCTGAATAAGGTTAAGTTTTAGCCACTGATCTATACTATATAAATGACTGTATTGCTCATGACATCACATAGTGAAGCCGTATTATTATTCCCTCACGATCTAATGAATTAATAGGAAATCATCTGATTTTAATGAGAAAAACATTACCTGAGGAGTCAGTGTTTTTATATCTGATGTCTCCCTGTACATTCTTACAACGCAAACATCCTAAACATTTAAATGGGAATTTCCCCGTTTATTAAAAGTTACGTTCATCTTCATCATGAGACATGGACGAGACATCTCGGCATTTATAATTTATTAATAAGTTAACAAGTTATTAATAATTAGCTCAACAATATATGCAAATAACACTTAATTCCTATGCATATTGTCATGCTATAGCCATAGAATTGGACCTGACCTGTGAAGTGGACGTCAGGAAATGATACACACACACGCTTCACACCTCATTCAGAGACATGACTCTGGCTGCGTATGGATTTAAAGACGTGAAACTTTATTCCCAAACATTTATACTGTCACTCCAAGCAAGATGGTAAACAATTTAGTGATAGGGGCTTATTTGTTTTGTAATATTTAATATATATTCAAATCAATTTCTGTAAATAATCCCAGACATATGTTCATGCTTAATATTTCCTGCATAATTACATATATAAAGAAATCTATTTTGTGTTAGTTCAGTTATTGATGTCGGCAGAGTGCAGTAGACTAGCCTGGTTTTACCAGACTCTCGTACATTTCATTTGTACATAGAGTCTGGCCACTCTCCATTGACAAGGGTTTATTTCCGCGAAGGCGGGCACCCTGTTGAGGTTTAAAACTATTGGATCTGCCCTGAGCCACTCTGGATCTGCCATAACCAATCGCTAACGTTTGGTCGTGACGTGTGTCATGTGCCCTCCGCCTGTTTCACTCATGCAAATCCGACAAAATAAAAGTGCACATGAAGTGCCACCTCAGTAATAAAACCATAGGATAAAACCTAAAACTCGTGCATTCGGATTGTGATTTATTCACGCCACGGTGGAGAGAACGCAGCGCTCACGTGGTCCGTAACATCATTGTATGCTGTAAATAAAATGTCATATGCTTGGTATGATAATAAATGCTGCTATAAATAACGGACCAATTCAAATGTGCTTTTATTTTAATTTGTTTGAGCGGTGATGAAATATATTGCTCTTCTAAATACTTGCCAGCATTTTAAGGAAATACAAGTCTATAAATGCATCCTAATAACAGCAAAGCAACCGTATGGTGTTCTGCAGTGGTCAAAAATGATTACAAACAGTGAATTTTGAAGTGATATATTGTTGAAAACTCAGAGATGTGGATTCGGACAGCTGTTACACCAACACGGCCGGGGATTTTTTTAATGATGGCAATACCTTCCGACCCCACGAGAAACAGTTACCGTCCGAATAGCTTCAGCCAACTCCTTCATCACTAACGAAGCGATCTGGAAAATCAAACTTTTCCCGAATTTACCCTGTTGGAGGGCCACAACATCATGGCCACCAACAAACCCCAGCAAAGACTGTTATTGCTCCGGCTTTAACTTCTGGATATTCGGCAGCGGTGCCACAATGTAATGAATGGTTTCGTTCGCATTTTTCTCCGCCGCCATTACTGAACTACAACTCAATCTAGCGCTCGACATCAACGTCATCGTTCTCAGCCACTCCCTCTGTTCGCTAATTGGACCGGTAAAAAATTGTTCGGAGAAAACCTAAGACTACACAGCAGTCCCAGACGTAGTACTGAAGGAAAATGAAAAGTGAGCGGAAGTACGTAGGAGGGCAGAGCCAGGCTAGCAGTAGACACCCATCTTAATGATTTCTATCGCTTATCCTGCCCAAAAAGACCAGACATATTACAGACAACGTTTCAAGTATCAATTAATGTACTTATATCTTAAAAACGATTCATGTGTGACTGATCCGCTGCAAATCGGGTGATTTTAGGTCAGTGTTTTGGCTATCAGTCAATGATCGCCTCTGACGGTAGGGAATCGTAAGATGGTCCCTCAAACACTTCGGATGGCTTCAAGTCAAGTCAGAAGTCAGCTTGGGATTGGAAGATTCAAAATATTTAATCCAGTTCCATTTATTTGAAGATCGGATTCATCATGCAGCAATGGAGCAAGCGGTAACCTTCCACGGCCTCTCTTGAAGCCAATACGGAAGTAATGCAAACTGCAATTCCTCGACTGGCCACTAGGGGAGACTCCAGAAGGAGCAGAATCTCATTGAGCCCAATGTTAAAATTCTCACATCCCGCATCTTTGCCCATTTTCTGTTATCTGGGCGTGACACGCGATGATGCGTTGCCAAGATGGCGACGGCCAGCTCGTCTCTACTTTAAGTTTCAGAACAGCTTATCGGAATCATATGGGTGACGTCACGGACACATATTTTTTTACAGTCTATGGTCTGGAGCCTCTTGGCTGTCTTGTTGATGAGGCCTTCACAGGGGATAGTCTAGTTGACACAATCTCTGCTGACTTTTCAGGGATGCATTGTGGTTGTGTCTAGGTGGATGTCCACAATCTGATCTGGATACGGCCCGGATCGCACTATTAGACTACGGTTAGACTACGGTGACATTGCGATAAACAGAGAGACTAACATTAGCCTAGATGCCATTCTTCTTATAAAGTAAATGAGTACATCAGGAGTTATGGGAAGTGTTCCTGGTTCCTTAAATGAGTGTGTCTGCTTCCCGAACAATGCTAGGAAGACTGTTCCAGAGTTTAGGTGCTAAATAGGAAAAGCAACGACCGCCAGGAGATGATTTTGACATTCTAGGTATAATCAACTGGCCAGAGTTTTGAGACGGCAATAGAAATGAAAGACTATAATGCCTTAAAGCTACACTGTGTGATATTTTCCCCCATCTAGCGGTGGAAAGGTATATGACCATCCAGTGAATAATAGTTTCTGTTCCTCTCAATTCCGATTTCGTTTTAACTCCTACGGTGGCCAATTTAGTCCAAGATTAACATGGCTTCCAGTTCGACCTCGTTCATGAGTGCCATCAAGTGTTAAAACGCGAAAAGTAATGCTTGAATTCATGGGTATGTCCCTCTTTGGCTAATGTACCTTCAAGATGGAGGGGCAACATGGCGACCGGCATTCGAACCCCTCACCCGTATGTATTTTCAATGGCATATTATAAACTTATGAGAATAGTTTATTACTTAAAAGAAGTAAATATACATTAATGAGCACATATATTTTTTAAAAGAACTAAGTGTTTTTAGCTAAGAATAAACAAAAAAAGTTACACAGTGTAGCTTTAAGAGCTCGCTCAAGTACTGGGGAGCTAAACCATTTAGTGCTTTGTAAATAATCAGCAATTTTTTTTATTTATATATGGCTATTATGGTCACACTTCCTGGTAGTAAGAACTCGAGCTGCTGCGTTTTAAACCAGCTGGAGTTTTTTTATTAAGCGAGCAGGGCAACCACCCAGTAGAGCATTACAATAATCTAGCCTTGAGCTCATGAACGCATGCACTAACTGTTCAGCATTTATCATTGAGAGCATATGTCGAAGTTTAGATCGATTTTTAAGATGGAAGAATGCAGTTTTACAGATGCTATAAATGTGGCTTTCTATAACATCTGCAAAAGATTGGTAACTGATGACGTGACAGAGCAGCCATCAAGTGGTTATTACATGCCGAGGTTTTTGCGTCCAATAATTAAAACCTCAGTTTTTTTCCCCCCTAATTAAGTATTAGGAAATTACTAGTCATTGATGTTTTTTATATAAACTATGCATTTTGTAAATTTTGTGAATTGGTATGTTTTGTCTATTCAGAATAATGTTGTGGTCGATAGTATCAAATGTGGCACTAAGATCGAGTAACACTAATAGAGAGATACAACCATGATCGGGTGATAAGAGCAAATCATCTGTAACACTGATAATAGCAGTCTCAGAGTCAGTCATAATATGATCTAAGTCTAAATAATGACTGGAAAACCTGGCAGATACTATTTATTTCTAAAAAGGAACAGCTTTAATTTTTCAGGCTGTAATTGACATTCTCTAGGATCAAGATGCATTTTTCAGTTAAAGTTTAAGTGTCTGGTATGTACTCTGATGACAAAGATGAATTATTGGTATTAAGAAGAGGATCTAGGACCTCAGTAGCTTAGTTGGTATAGGGACCATGTGTTGTTGATTTAGATGATTTAACAAGTTTAGCCAATTCTTCCTCTCCTATAGCAAAGAATGAAAGGAAATGTCCCTCAATGACACTACAATGCACTGTCTGATGTGATACTGTAGTAGATGGTTTGCATCATTATAATTTTCTCTATTATTATCAATCTTGCAAGTAAAGAAGTTCATAAAGTGATCAGAAGTGTCAGAAGTTGAAGCTTTATTTCTCGTTAATTTATCCACTGCATCAAATAAATAGCTTGTGTTAGTTTTCTTCTAAGAGGGTCGATAAATAAGCAGATCAGTATCAATAATGCTTTCTTTCCATGAAATGCGAAACACCTTTAGTTTTCACCTTCACCACCTGCTGGTAGTTTAGAACGCAATGAGCAATTCAGTCATTAATATTGATCAGTGGTTTTCACTGAAGTTAAGGCTGGAACGGTCAGGGTTCTGTCACTTAGGTCTAGTTTTGCTCTTGGATTTGTGACAGAGCCCTGACACTGCTATATTGTTATGTTTAAAAGTGAGCACATGGCTTGTCATAAGTTTCTTTGTGCCATGTGCTCTTATGTCTATTGTCTAACCCTGCCCATTTTGTTATCTGATTATTGATTAATTTGCTCCACCTGTCCTCCGTCGTTACCTGCTTTGTTTGTTCCCTATTTATTCTCCTTGTGCAGTATACTGAATATTAATCATAAAAACGCATTGTATGTGTGTGTGTGTGTGTGTGTGTGTGTGTGAGAGAGAGAGAGAGAGAGAGAGAGAGAGAGAGAGAGAGAGAGAGAGAGAGTTTGTGTGTGTGTGCCTGTGTGTGTGAGTGTGAGAGAGAGGGAGGGAGTTTGTGTGTGTGTTTTTTAGTCACTGATGATGTGTATATTGTGCACATGTACATGCTGTCCAAAGATGCAGTCATGATAGAAAGAGAGAGAGAGAGCAAGAGAGAGAGAGAGAGAGAGAGAGAGAGAGAGAGAGTGTGTGTGTGTGTGTGTGTGTGTGTGTGTGTGTGTGTGTGTGTGTGTGTGTGTGTGTGTGTGTGTGTGTGTGTGTGTGTGTGTGTGTGTGTGTGTGTGTGTGTGTGTGTGTGTTTGGGGGCTGAACTCTGTCTGCAGGGACACTTGTCTCTGTTGAGTGCTGTCACAGAAACAGCTCCTCGGATGTGTCATGATTGCACTAATTACTGAGAGTCAGTGAAAGCTTTGACAAGGACGACCACAACACACACTTCTGTGTCTGCACCAACACACACACACACACACACACACACACAAAGCACACCAATGGATTATTACAGCCTTAACCACAGATTCCAAAAAGAAACTGACAATATGTGAAAAATGTGAAAATGTTATTTTATCTGGATTTAAAACTCTTGCAACAGCACCTGTGATATGATGTCATTTTAAAATCATTTAGACTTGTCCTTCTGTTATAAAAACAAACAAAGATCACATCATCACAACCATCATTGCTCTTAGCTCTTACATTTTAATTTGAACATGCAATTGCAGACTTTTGTGTCTTGATTAGAAGAAAAAACCCTACAGAAGTATAATGCTATAAGAGCTGTAAACAGAAGGTGGATATTCAGATCATTTAGTCTTTGGAAAAATGTGTTATAAAATGTGTGTGTTCACATTGAAAGCTTTTGCACATACGGAAGGGTCGTGTGACACTGAAGACTGGAGTAATGATGCTGAAAATTCAGCTTTGATCACTGGAATAAATTATATTTTACTATATATTCAGTAGTTACATTGTAGTAATATTTCTCAATATCTACACTGTAAAAAAAATTTCAGAAAAAAAGTTACCTGGTTGCCTTACAATTTGGAGTTCATTGAAATTAAAATTTTGAGTTAATCCCATGAACATTTTTTGAGATTCGACAACCTTTATTAAAATATTATTAAAAGATTTTATAAGCATATTGGGTAATTGTGTGTTTTATTTCTGATGACGCAGTGAAACATGCCAAATAGTGCTATTTTCATGATTTATCACATTTTTATGTGGTTCAGATACAATAATATTTTGAGTTTCTATTTATTAAACACATTTCCTTCATTGTATCAACTCAAATTTTGAATTTCAATGACCTCACAATTTTAAGACAACCAGGTTACTTAATTTTTTAAGTTAAACCAACAAAAATCAAAAAAAATTTTTTACAGTGTAAAGGAATGTAAATGCAGCCTTAGTGAGAATAAGACACTTAAAGCTTTAAAAAAAATCTTTTAAACCTGTTGATTTTTTTAATTTTATTTAAGCATTAATATTTTGACCAGAACAGCTCAAAAATAATATTATATAATATAAATAATAAACAATAGCCTGCCATTGTATAAAGGCATTTTAACAGCTTTATTTTTTTCTTCATAAAACTAATCATTTTACATGTCAATAATTTTTTTTTATCCAAATGTGTGCAAACTCTCTTCAACTTGTTGGTCTAGTGTTTATGGAGGTCTTGTGTTTATCGGTTTGTCTTCACACTCACCAGCATTAGCGGCTCTCAGTTCCCGGATAACAAGGCCAAGAGCCTAAACATTTCCATCTGTTTATCAAAACAGCCGCTCAGAAACCCATCGAGGGGTCGAAGGAAATCAGAGGACGAGCTGTTCAATCCGATGAGAGGTGACAGTTTACATCTCCGCCCACAATTAACACATCTCTCCCTCCCTCTCTCATTCCCTCCCTCTCTCTCTCTCTCTCCCCCCCTCCCTCTCTTTCTCTCTCTCTCTCTCTGGCTGTGATAATGCCTGTTGTCAGCTGTGTTTAGCAGGCCAGATCAGTGTGAGCGCTGGGCTGCTGCAGTCGCTGACAGATTGAAGGTTCAGCACTGGGGCTATCATGACAGATGGAAACTGGCATCAATGTTCAGAGCGCGCCAATCACAGGGGACCTGCTCCCCTCATTCGTCAGGCCGCCGTTCTGAACCCTCCCCCCGCTTCTGACGGGCGAGATGTGTGTGTGCGCGCGTGTGTGTGTGTGTGTGTGCGCGCGCGCGCGCGTGTGCGAGATGGCATTGTTAACCAGTGCATCTGTGAGACTGACTTTCTTCTGATGGAAGCATAGGGTAGAGAGAGAGAGAGAGAGAGAGAGAGAGAGAGAGAGAGAGAGAGAGAGAGAGAGAGAGAGAGAGAGAGAGAGAGAGAGAGAGAGAGAGAGAGAGGTTGGCTGGTCACTGCTGCAATGCCAGTCTTTTGATTTGATAGCAGCTCCGCTCCTGGGAATAACCGCAAAACTTTCAAACATTCAGAACAGAGGGAAGACCCCAGAGGAGTGACAGAGAGAGCGAGAGAGGGACATGATGGACAGATTTACCCCTCCTTCTCTGACTATCTTCCACTGATCCACTAATACTATGCTAATTACCCACTCCAAACACTGCTGTTCAGTCATTCACGGCTTGAAGAAGAGTTTTTAATGTGTCGTGATGCTCTGGGATATTTCTGCTTATTGCACAGCTCTCTGGAATACTCCATTCTGGTCATTAATGGAGAAATTAACCCCGTCTAACTGTTTAAATCTAAGTCATGTCTGAAGATGGTGTTGCTCTTTCACAGCTCAGTCACACCTTTAGCTAACACTTTCTATGAAACATGTATTTATAACGTGTATTATCACGTTTTTTTGTTATAAGACATATTTGAATGCATGCATAATGTTTTAAAAAGTAACACTTTCATGGTCCCATATGCTACACTGTAATTTTTTTTTTTTAAATAACTTACCTGGCTGCTTTCAGTTCAATAAAATTAAAAATTTGAGTTAATACAATGACATTTTTTTGAGAATTGGCAACCTTTATTAAAATATTATTAAAAGATTTTGTATTATTAAAAGCGTATTGGGTAATTGTGTGTTTTATTTGTGATGACGCAGTGAAACATGCCAAATTGTGCTATTTTCATGATTTATCACATTTTTTATGTGGTTCAGATGCAATAATATTTTGAGTTTCTATTTATTAAACCAGTTTCCTTCATTGTATCCACAAATATTTTACATTTCAATAAACTGAATATTTTAAGGAAACCAGGTTACTTACTTTTTAAAGTTAAGCCACCATTTCTTTTTACAGTAATTATCTTAACACGAACAAACATTTGTTAAAGTATTTATTACTCTTTATAGCTTATAAAAAATACGACTGTTTATATTTCATGTTAGCATGGGTCTATTACATAATATTTACAGATACAACTTTGTATTTTAATAATGTAGGTTGAAATTATTAAATGCTTTAGAAGTAGTATTGCTCATTGTTATTTTATGTTTACTAACTGATAATGAAACATAAAACTATAATTTGTTAAAAAAGTAATATATTGTATAACTTCATTATAATAATAATAAAATACATTATATATATATATATATATATATATATATATAATATAATATATATATATATATATATATATAATAAAATACATTACAATGCTGACCTATTTGTGGTTATAACATTTAAGAGTATGATGATTTGTAACACACACTGAACATGTTATATCCACATAAGTTATAATGGATTATAGTTCCCATTATGCATGCATTAAGAAAGGTCTTATAACCTTTTATAAATATAGGCATCTTAATTAAATTGTTACTTTTAATTTACATAAACAATTACAAAGTAATTGTAATTAGCAGCATACACTTGGTGTGTATTTTTTTCTGGAACTGCTTGTAATTACATATAGTTTTTGTTAATAATACAGTAATTGAATAAATGAATGTGTCATATCTGTAAAATCACCACTGTGAAAAAAGCGCCTAAAAAAAGGTTTAGTACAAAAAGTATCACGCTTCACTAGCGACTAACCAGTGGTGTATACAGTTATAAACTGTGTGTGTGTGTGTGTGTGTGTGTGTGTGTGTGTGTGTGTGTGTGTGTGTGTGTGTGTGTGTGTGTGTGTGTGTGTGTGTGTGTGTGTGTGTGTGTGTGTGTGTGTGTGTGTGTGTGTGTGTGTGTGTGTGTGTGTGTGTTTTTATATTTTAAAGAACATATTGTTGATTCAGGATGTGTTGGAGAGTCTGTTCTGTTTCAGGCATGACTAGTTATCAGGAACCCTGACCATCTATAGGGCGCGCACACACACACACACACACACACACAGACATGCACACGCACACACACGTTCAGAAATACAAGGACTTGACAGACTATAACATACAGCGGGAGTGACAGTATAGAATAAAATAAGTTAAGAAATGAATAGTAATGCACTTACAGTGGAAGTCTATATGGGACAGACATTACACTGGAGAACCGTTCAGATACACACGGCTTAGAAAGTACAGCCACAAGAGCCTAGTCTGACCTTTTTCATTCTTTTTCCAACCATAAGGCTGGTATTGGTCATTTAGTTTAAATGAGGATGTTTATTTTTACCTATTATCTGGGTGATGTGTCACTAAAGGCACATTTATGGAGAATATTGTTCAAATGTCAAGTTCTATTAAATTATCTGGACTGATTTGCAACATATAGATGTCCGTGACTGTTATGTCTCTTCAAAAACTGTGATTTAGGAATGCTCCGGGTTCTGCTAGGGTTACAATCTTTCCTTTCAGTCCTGAGTCTCCAGATCATTAAAGTAATATTCGAATAATATGTCATTCTTAAATTTAGAAATGTTATCTATAAAGTTAAAATTTGCATACACAGATCAATGTATAATATAGTAATTATAAAAAAAAAATCTAATTTTAAAAACATCTGTAAAGTTCACAGTATAAATTTGCATATAATTATAATAAAAATCATAACTTTTATTATAAACTATATTTAAAAAATACATTTATATATATGATATTATATATAAATGTACATTGTTTAAATGTATAATATCTCTATGATATTATACATTTAAACAATGTAAAACATTTATCATTTGGATACCACAAATATTAGTACCACATAAATTAAATGATAATGAATAAAATAAAATAAAAATAATAATTTTTCTTTTTTTTTAGAAATGACATGAGAGAAAAAAAATATTGTGGCTGATTTTTTTCTTTTTATTTATGTTTGTTTTGGAAATAGGAATTTGTCTTGATTCTTTTCAGCCGATTTATTCTAACACAATAACACACGTCTCCAAAGTTTCCACAGTTTGTTATGGCGGAGTCTTAGGCTTTGAGGGGCAAACCCTTCCTGCTTCCAGACACCGGCGTACCTCCTCGAGACCTGTGACAAAAACACAGCAGCCGCAGGGAGAGAGACAGAGTGAGACGCAGCCGACGTTTCCAGTTCATAAAAGTGCGCTGTGCTCCCCTGAGAGTCTGTCTCATCTCTATGATGGCCAATAATAGCCCATTGTAGTCAAACGCTCCTTTTCCTCCTCACGACAGAATGAGGACGCCTTATTTACAGAGGACGGGACAGTACTAGCAGAACAGCCCCTCTCCCCACACGCAAATACTGCTGACAGAGAGAAAGAGAGAGAGAGAGAGAGAGAGAGAGAGAGAGAGAGAGAGAGAGAGAGAGAGAGAGAGAGAGAGAGAGAGAGAGAGAGAGAGCACTTTTCCAGGAAAATCTTGGCCTTCTCCTTGAAGGAGATGTTGCACATCTTGATATTTATAGTTTGGTTTAGTAACACTGGGGCCGGTGACAGTGTGGATCAGCCACACCCTCTCAGGCCGGACTGCTGATTGCTCTACTTCTGCCTCACAATCAACCATTCTGATCCGACCGGCCCAGTCACACACGTGCTCCTCACACTCACACTTTATACTATGAGTCTTTAACTACAGCTGTATGCACTTACATCAACAATAATTGTTAGGAGCAATGCACTTCTTGTGTTGATGTTGTATTGTAAAACACTTGTGCTGTTATTGAGGTGATACTGTAAGGTTAGGGCCGGTGTGGTGGGATGGGTAGTTTGAGGGTGGGTTAACAGGCAAGAGAAGGTGGCAACACTTTATTTTACATACTCTATATTGCCAAAAGTATTGAGACACCCCTCCAAATCATTGAATTCAGGTGTTCCTGTGATGGGTTGCCCCCTGTGAAATAAGTCCATTCGTGAAATTTCCTCACTACTAAATATTCCACGCTCAACTGTTCGTGGTGTTATAAAGTGGAAGCGAGAACAACAGCAACTCAGCCACAAAGTAAACCCTTAAAAATCAAGGTGCCAGGAAGAACCAAAAATGGGGTTTCACAGTGATGCCATAGAAGAACCATATTTGGTTCCCCAAAGAACCGTTTTGTGAAAGGTTCTTTAAAGAACCATTTTATTCTAACCATTTTATAGTCTAAAGAACCTTTTATGCAATGGAAAGGTTCTTTGGATATTAAAGGTTCTTCATGGAACCATACACCCTGCCAAAGAGTGTAGTAATGCCCTGCATTTTGTGGGACAGTCCCAAAATTGAAAGCTTTGTCCCACGTCCCGCAAGACTTAATTAAGACAACGAGCATGTGGAAATATCGTGGATGCTCGAGCACCACCCCCGGAAATGGTCGAGCAGCCACGGAAAAAAACATAAGATATTCCCTATTAAACTTTCAGACACAACTTTCTTCTCACGTTAATAGTTCATTTAAGGCAGTTTCTGTGGCGTTATGACAAATGTGGAGAGTGCATAACCGTAATCGCTCACAGCTGTGTCGCACAAAACTGGACGCGCACTCTCTCTCGCTCAGATATTACATGAGGGTGCTCAAACGTTGTCCTTCTGCATGTGCACTTGTGAATCTAGAATTGTCTTCTCTTCAGGATTTAATGTTGCCAGAAGCAAAACATTATAGTTTGGGAGTTTGGGCACCCACCGGCAGAAACATTAATCGGCGCAATATGCCAACAAATGTAAATCAATATTTACTTTGCATAATAGTTGTACATAGATCTGTCTCACACGTGTACCGCATTGTCCCACAAAATCACATTTACTATACTGCAGGAGATCAATAGCCAGGTGGTCACCCTACCACGAATAGGTAGGCCACATAAAATCGCAGAGCAGGGTCAGCGCATGTTGAGGTGCACATTGCACAGAAGTCACCAACTTTCTGCAGAGTCAACAGCTATAGACCTCCAAACTTTGTGTCCTTCAGATGAGCTCAAGATCAGTGTGTAGAGAGCTTCATGGAATGGGTTTCCATGGCCGAGCAGCTCATCCAAGCCTTACATCACCAAGAGCGATGCAAAGCGTGGGATGCAGTGGAGTAAAGCAGCCGCCACTGAACTCTAGAGCAGTGAGACGTGTTCTCTGGAGTGACCAATCACGCTTCTCTGCATCACACTTCTCTGCCTCCGCAAAGTGCATTAAAATTGTTTAATTCTCAGCTAGCCATGGATTATCCCTTACATAAACTATTCTAAAATAACCCAGATACAATTATGTTTTATGGTCTTTAAAATTTGTAACCCTTGATAGGTAAGCACTATTATGTATTAAACTGTGTGCATTACCTTTAAAGTGCATTATTCAAGATTCAGGTGATGCTGAAACAAATAATCTTTGGTTAGATCAATTTTAGATTATTAATACTGATAACTAAAGGGAGAGGAAGAGTGTATTTAAGAGTGTATTCAGTGTGTGTTGTTGTCCATGAACACCCCATTATCCCAAAATCCCCTAATCATTACGCTCACCCTGCATATTATTAAGGGAGAATGTTGCATCACACTGAGTAAAGGACACACACACACACACACACACACACAGCTCGTTGGACCTAGGATTTGTGGGAAATAAGTCACATCCTAAATTGCCTGAGTAGCCATCTTTGATGGTACCCCGCTGTTTTCCTCCTCTCATAATCCCAGTGGTTCCTCAATTTAGAGTGGCTCTCATGAACCTGTCCCTCGCACAAACACACTATAATGGCTAATTATGGCGTGTGTGAGGATATCGAGCCGTCTGGCTCCTTTGACATCACTGTCACAGGCGGAGGGGTCACGGTGAGTGGCAGGTCGCAGGACGTCAGGGGTTTATCTGTCTCTCTGATCTGTTACACTCTCTCAGCACTACTTAAGTGGATTCACAAAACCTCCTGCTATCAAAAGCACAGCTCAAGTCTGGCTGAAAAGATAAAACTACAGTTTAAAGATCTCCGTGCAGTATTTCATCTCCTACAATCAGTCAAACATTAAAGGCCCTTTCACGTGACTCATGAGGGATATCAAGGCGAACATCAGTATTTGTTGGCCTCTGAATCTACCCTTTCCACCAGGTTTTCAATTGCCAACAACATCCAAAAATGAGATGAATATAGTCTAATAGTCACAAATAATCATTGCCACTTCATAGACTTTTGACTTTTTATATATTATTTAAAATAAAATCTTAGTCTAAAAAAAGTCAATATTTCATTTTGTGTTTTGAAGGGGTTGGCAAACTAGAAATAATGTGCAGTCCCATTAGTGGCTTACATATATCAGATATTTTACTTAATGGACAGGATACAGGTAACATAGTCACATTTATGGCTGATATCAATATGACCGGCCAGTATATAGTAGTCTATCGATTCAACAGCCAGTACAACTTCAAATACACTACACCCTGGACGAGCAACCGATGTCGCACACAAAACATGTTGCATTCTCAAGCTGAGGACTAAAACAAATGCTTTTTTTCAAGGGGTGGTTGCATGCAAATTCACTTTTTTATCTTTAGTTAGTGTGTAATGTCACTGCTTGAGCATAAACATCTACAAAGTTACAGCGCTGAAAGTTCAATGCAAACGGAGATATTGTCTTTTAAAGTTATGGCAGTTTATTGCCTACAAAAACGTCCGCTTTGGACTACAACGAGCTTCTTCCTGGGTTGGTGACATCATAAACCCTCGCTAGTCTCCGCAGATGTGACTTCAGCCCGTAATGGTGAGGGGCGTGGCGTTTCCATGACAACCTGTGCTTGGCACTTCAGCCAATAAAAATACAGGAAACTACATTTGGCCATCTAACTAATCTAAGACCATTGCGTTTTTCGGAGGGATGGGCTTCATAGAAGCAGGAAGCAGACGAGCCGCTCAAAGGACAGTGGAGACAGCGGTGTGGAATAAAGGGAGAATAGAAGAAAAACACGGCGTTTAAAAAAAAAAGAAGTATTAAAGGTCCCATTCTTCGCGTGTTTTCGAAGCTTTGATTATGTTTACAGTGTGCAATATAACATGAGTTCATGTTTCGCGTGTAAAAAAACAGTATTTTTCACACAGTTGACTTATCTGTACAGCTCTGTTTCCTCTGTCCTAAAAACGGCCTGATGATTTCCTTGTTCTATGAAGTCCCTCCTTCAGAAACACGTAACGAGTTCTGATTAGGCCAGCGCTTCCCGCGCTGTGATTGGACAGCAGCTTATAGCACTTTGCCCAGAATGCGCGCTCATGCCCCCTATTTTGTGTGTTCTTGTGGGCGGAGGGTTAGTCAACAAACGGTTCTAGTGACGTCATTACAGCAGGAAGTGCAGCGGTGTAGTCCAAACCGGCCGCTCGCTGTAGGCTTTGAAAGGGAACTTCTGTTAAATTAAATATCTGGCTTGGCATTGAACTTTGAGCTTTATAATTTTACAGGTGTTATTTATGCTCTAACAGCAACATTACACACTAACTAAAGTTTGAAAGATGAAATCGTGAAGAACAGGACTTTAAGATATGTTATACTTCGCCCCATAAACACAACAGAAAAAAAAACATGGAACACCCCTTTAAATAAGATAAAATGAAAAAATAAATAGCATCTAACAAATAAAATTTTTGGAGTGGCACCAATCAGATGCCCAGGGGTGTCCCTGTGTGTCCACCCCGGAGAAACTGGTCATATTTGCTTGCTGTGGAAACTGTGTTACTTTTTCAGGATTCCTTGAATAGAATAATGAAAAGAACAGCATTTATAAAAAATAATAAAAAAATAATAAAAAAATCAATGTAAAAGTCGTTACTGTCACTTTTGATCAATTTAAAATTGATCTTTTTTTGGAAAGTCCTCATGTACAGTGTTGGTAATTACGAATTACAAGCAACACAAGTTACGTAATCAGATAAATTTTCTTCCCAAGTAACTATTAAAGAAACGTAAACTAGTAAAGTAAGTTAATTAGTTACTTTTTCAAATGCGTAACTGAAGTTACTTTGTTCCCATGTATTGACTGACGTCTCTCCTGTCCTCATGTAGAGAGAGTGCAGAGGTGTTGTGTGTCTGTGTGTGAACAGGATGATTGGTGTAGATCTAGACTCAATAGGAGCATTTACTCACTTGCACAAAAACAGATTCAATATTCCTCACAATGAATAAAAACAGTGAAATGTAAACTCAGAATACTACGCAAACCTGCAATAATTTAATGTTTTTAACCAGTGTCTTTGCTGCTGACCTTCAATGATCCAATTCAGCCATAAGAATAAAAATAAAAAAATAAAAAAATCTTCTGTGATCCAGAATGGCAGCAGCTGAAAGGTTTCTTTGAGTGGCGCCCTCTACTGTACAGGTGTCACTTTACATTTCCTTCAGACTGAAGCTCATTCATTTCAGTTTTGGTGTGAAAGGCCTTTAAATTTGCCAAAAATATAACTTTTTTTGGTTATTAAAAAAGAAACACATCCAGCTCAAAAAGTAATCTAAAAGTAACACCTTACATTCGATAGAAAGTAACTAAGTAACACAATGTTCCTTTTTAAGGGAGTAACACAATATTATGCACCACTTTTAAAAGTAACTTTCCCCAACACTGCTCATGTAATATGTGCAATTACTCCATTGCAACCCTTTAAAACCTTTTCTTTTGAGATCCCTTGAAGTTCAAACCTTAATGGCAGGTCAGACGCCCCCAAGCCCACTTTAATTTGCACCCTGTCTACGACTCTTGAAAGATCCTTTATCAGCTCTCCCAGCTGGAGGTATACTTACGAGAAGAAGGAATAAAAGAACGTAAAGACAGAAGAACTGACAGAGGCATAAACATCATTCACTCACTCTCTATGGCCAGGGAGAAGCGAGGAAACGAGAGAAGACGAAGAGAAAGTGTTGTTTGGCAGTCCATCATTCTGTCAGGCAGGTATGTGAGAGCTCGCCTCAGGTAGATGTGCTGTCAGGTAGCGGACAGGTATTAACCTCTCCGAAAGCCAGACAAAGACCAATCGGACGCACGTTAAACACGAGAGACGTTAGCTGGGAGGGCACGCTCACCAAATTCAGCTGCTGAGGTATGGCAGATCTTCAGAAACACACAGAACAGGAGAGTTATCAAAAAGAAAAGGTAAAAAAGACATATGATTTCCACTGAAGCAAAAAAAGCCCCAATCTCTCTGATTATTATGGCTGGGTTTGAAGGCTCCATTGTTTCTAAACCCCAACCTTTTCTTTAAGGGGGTAAGATAATGATTTAGACTTTGCAGAGGTGAGCATTCCTGCACCTGTGAGACTCACACTAGTCTAATACTTCCCAGGTGAGTAGAAATGTGTGTGAATCCCCATGGATTTGCACACATCCAAGGAAACAAATGTCCAGTCACACCAGCACAAGCAAACATACAACAACTATAACTAGAATATTGTGACTATGGCCCTGTTTACACCTCATATTAAGATGCGTTTTGGTCAATCGGATCGCAAGTAGACGAGAGACACATTCCCGTTTACACCTGGTGGGTAACACTTTAGAATAAGGGCCATTAGTTAACTACATAACATTAACTAATAATGAACTGCACTTATAAAGCATTTATTTATCTTTGTTAAAGTTAATTTTAACATTTACTAATGCATTATTAAGTAAGGGATAATGTACACCCAGCCGGTTGTTATCGCAGAATAAACCTCGACAGAGTTCCTGATCAGGAATCACTCTGAAGGGGTTTATTCTGCGATAACAACCGGCTGGGTGTACATTATCCCGCTTATAACACGACTACTAGTCTCAAATAAATAATTATTAGACACAAAATATTGTTTTGAGATTAAAAATTTGATTAGCTCTTACGCAAAGCTTCCACGAAGAAAAACAGTTCCAACCTGCTTTAAGCCTTTATCTATTGCTGCTAAATGTTGAAAATGAATGCTGAAAGGGTTAGTTCACCCAAAAATGAAACCAAGCCTATGATTTACTCACCCTCAAGTTATCATAGGTGTATATGACATTCTTCTGTCAGACAAATACAATCGGAGTTATATTTAAAAAGTCCAGGCTAACGTTAATCGCAGCAGTAGTTGTAGTTGTGTTTGAAGTCCATAAAAATGCAGCTGTCCGTCAAATAACGTGCTCCACACGGCTCTGATGGGTTAATAGAAAAATTATCTATATTAAAAACCGTATAAAGGAAACCTGCCTTGAAGTCTTCCATTGTAACCCACGGCTGTTTAAGCCACAAGATGGCGCCAGCGTTAAGCATAGAAGTAGTACCGGTCAAGATAACTCGCAGTACCCGGATGAGCGGTGTGTGTTATCTGGAAATAACGTACCGCTGGAATGCGCGATTGACCAATCAGAATCAAGTATTTCACAGAGCCGTGTAATATCATTAATTAATGCACTGTGAACATGAACAAACCATGAACAGCTGTATTTTTATTAACTAATGTTAACAAAGATGGACAAATACAGTAAAGGCTGCCACATACTCTGGTTGAGTAAGACAAATTTACAGAAGATGGAGGATTTTTCAACAGCAGAAATAGTGTGAGGGTAAGGGGTATGGCAAAGAGTTCAACTTGTAAAATATTGGCTAGTAAAAAAGAGTTGTCGTTACTTTTCTCGATCAGACTGGTGGTCAATTCAGTTCAGTTATTTGTATTGCACTTTTCACAATACATATTTCAAAGCAGCTTTACAAAAATGTATGTTTCTACATTACAGTTTAGAATAATTTGTTATCAGAGGAGACTGTGTCTAAGGAATGTCCATTTAATGTCCATATATAAAAAATGTACAGATCTAAGATAATATACAAATTATGCAGTTAGCTAATTCATTCAGGCAGAAAATGTATCCCATTAAAACTGTTATTACAAGTGATCATAATGTATCCTGGATGCCAGCCAAACTCAACCCCCACCCACAACATTTGAGCTCGGGCGGTTCGGTCTGGACTCGATCCATAGAGGAATAATTATGCCTGAACAGAAACTGGTCGGACCAATGAAATCATCAGGCCGGGCTTTGTCACGGTTCATGGATTCCCTGTCTCACTCTTGGGTGCGTGTTGAATGTAGGTGAGGGCGGAGCCTGGGATTGGCTCATCACGCACCTGTGGCTGATCACCTGCACCAGCTGCAACTCATCACCTTCACCCTATTTAGTCTCTCTGTTTCTCTCTTGTCTTTGTCAGAGCGTTGTTGGATGTTTCCCCTTGTGTCTCCGTGTTGGTTGTCGTTTCCCCCTTCCGTGAAACGCTGGATCCCTTCCCGGATTACCTCAACCGCGCTCCCGAGTCACTGCTGCTCACAGCCTGCCCGTGTCGCCAACAGAGTCTCTCTCACTGCTCTGTCTTATCCGGACTTCTTCTGTGTTCTGAGTTTTGGCTTCTGTGACACTTCTGTCAATAAACTAGTTACTTGCAATTGAATCCTGCCTCTGTGAATCCGTTACAGAACGCTCTGACCAACCATGGATTCAGCGAGTATCAACGCCCTACTGACCAGCAGCAACGAGAGACTGGACCAGCAGGAGGCGAACTTAACTGCCACAGGACAGGCAGTACACACCTTGGTGGCACGGGTGGCCGAGCTGACCCAACAGATGCAACAACTCGTCGGTCCCACTGTGCCCGACCCACCGCCGATTCCCCACACACCATCTGCATCACGGCAACCGGAACCACGTCTGCCTACCCCCGAGAGTTATGCCGGTGAGAGCAATTATTGCAGAGCCTTCCTTACCAAGTGTTCCTTGTTTTTCGCTCTTCAACCGCAGACTTTCAACACGGGAAGATCCAAGGTGGCATTCGTCCTCACCCTGCTCTCCGGACGAGCCGCACTTTGGGGAACGGCGGTGTGGGAGAACCAACATCCTTGCTGCTCCTCGTTCCAGACGCTGGCGGCAGAGATGAGAAGGGTGTTTGACCGAGCGGTGACCGGAAGAGAAGCGGCACGTCAACTCGCAGAGCTCCGCCAAGGTAACCGCTCGGTCTCGGATTATTCCATCGAGTTCCGCACCCTGGCCGCCGAGTGCAAGTGGAACGAGGAGGCACAGTGGGACATGTTCCTGCATGGGCTGGCTGACCGCATCCAGAAGGAGATATTCGCCATCGACCTTCCGGAGAAGATTGACGGTCTCATTGACCTTGCTTTGAGGGTGGACGCTCGTCTGAGTCGGCTGAGGTCCAGGATGGAGCCTCAGCATGGGAGTGTCGAATGCCCTCAGGCCAGCGCTACGGATGCGGTCAGCTACACCTTCGACCCGGAGCCCATGCAGGTGGGTCGAGCTCGGCTCTCCCGGGAGGAGAAGGCGAGACGGAGATCCCGTGGTCTTTGCCTGTACTGCGGCGGGAACGGACACCTGCTAGACTCCTGCCCGGTAAAAGACCACGCCCGGCGGTAAAAGGAAGGCTACTGTCGGGCGGGATCTCCGTGGAAAAGACCTCATCCTCCACTCTCCTCCCGGTGAGATTGCTGTGGGCAGCTCAGGATTTTTCCAGCCTCGCCCTCCTCGACTCGGGAGCGGAAGGTAACTTCATTGACTCTGCCCTTGCTCACAAACTTAACATACCCACCATTGCACTCAAGAACACCATTTCTGTCAACGCACTCAACGGACAAGTTCTCCTTGACATTTCATTCACCACTGAACCACTTACACTGATCACTTCCGGCAACCACACAGAACGCATTTCATTTTTCATCCTGGACTCCCCTTTGGCTCCCGTTGTCCTCGGTCACCCTTGGCTGGAGTTACACAATCCAAGGGTTGACTGGGGACAAAACTCTGTGTCTGCGTGGAGTGATAGATGTTATGAGTCTTGTTTGGTGTCTGCTTGTTCGTCTGTTTCTCGTTCTGTTTTTCAGAGTGAGACGGTGAATCTGTCTAACGTGCCTCCGGAGTACCTCGACCTGAAGGAAGTGTTCAGTAAGTCCCGAGCTGCTTCTCTCCCTCCGCATCGTCCCTATGACTGTGCTATAGATTTACTCCCAGGTAAGTCTCCGCCTAAGGGCAAACTATACTCTCTTTCTATTCCAGAGAGGGAGGCCATGGAGAAATATATTTCTGATTCTCTAGCCTCCAAATTCATCCGCCCTTCCTCTTCTCCAGCGGGGGCGGGGTTCTTCTTCGTGGGGAAGAAGGATGGTTCTCTGCGACCTTGCATTGATTACCGAGGGCTGAATAACATCACGGTAAAGAATACCTATCCTTTGCCGTTGATGTCTTCAGCTTTCGAGAGGTTACAGGGAGCATCCGTCTTCACGAAGTTGGACTTACGTAACGCTTATCATTTGGTTCGCATCAGGGAGGGGGATGAATGGAAAACCGCATTTAATACCCCCAGGGGGCATTTTGAATACTTGGTCATGCCTTTCGGCCTTTCCAACTCCCCAGCGGTTTTCCAGGCACTCGTCAATGATGTGTTGAGAGACATGGTCGACCAATTCATATATGTCTACCTGGATGACATTTTGATTTTTTCTTCGTCTCTCCAGGAACATGTTCGACACGTCAGACGAGTGCTTCAGAGGTTGCTAGAGAATGGGCTTTTTGTCAAGGCGGAGAAATGCGCTTTTCATGCACAGTCTGTTCCTTTTTTAGGGTACATCGTGTCATCGGAGGGAATGCGCATGGATCCCGACAAGGTTAAGGCTGTGATGGATTGGCCAAGTCCAGATTCCCGTAAGGCCCTACAGAGGTTTCTGGGGTTCGCCAATTTCTATCGGCGTTTTATTCGCAATTTCAGCCAACTAGCCGCACCTCTGACTGCCTTGACCTCTCCCCGAATGACGTTCAGGTGGTCCGATACAGCCGAGGCTGTATTCGCCAAACTGAAAAGCCGCTTTGTTTCGGCTCCCATCTTAGTCGCCCCTGATCCCACACGTCAGTTCATGGTAGAGGTCGACGCGTCAGAGGTGGGGGTAGGAGCGGTTCTTTCACAGCGCTCTCCCTCAGATGACAAGATGCACCCGTGCGCGTTTTTCTCCCATCGTCTTTCTCCTGCCGAACGCAATTATGACATTGGTAACAGAGAGTTGTTGGCCGTCAAGTTAGCGTTGGAGGAGTGGCGTCATTGGCTTGAAGGGTCGGGGGTACCTTTTATTGTATGGACGGATCATAAGAACCTTGAATATATTAGATCTGCTAAAAGACTCAACTCCAGGCAGGCTCGGTGGGCACTTTTTTTCGGACGTTTTGACTTTGTTCTCTCGTACCGCCCCGGGTCTAAAAACATCAAACCCGACTCTTTATCTCGTATTTTTGATGCTTCCGAACGCCCGGTTACTCCCGAGTGTATTTTGCCAGAGAAGATAGTTATCTCTACACTCACATGGGAGATCGAATCGAAGGTCAAAGTGGCCTTAGAAGGGGTAACGCCCCCGCCCGGCGGCCCACCGAGTTGTTTGTTCGTTCCGGAGGGGTTAAGATCCGAGGTCCTCAAATGGGGTCACTGCTCCAACATTGCCTGTCATCCAGGGGTAAACCGCACTTGCAGTTTAATAAAGCAACGATTTTGGTGGCCACTTATGGCTCGCGACGTTCGCAGTTTTGTTTTGGCTTGCTCGGTCTGTGCGGTTGGTAAGACATCTAACCAACCTCCCCAGGGGTTACTTCAGCCGCTGTCTGTTCCTTCGAGACCCTGGTCCCACATCGCTCTAGATTTTGTTACCGCCCTCCCGCCCTCCCAGGGCAAGACGGTCGTTTTGACGGTCGTGGACCGATTCTCGAAGGCAGCACATTTCATTCCCTTGCCCAAATTACCCTCAGCCAAGGAGACAGCGGTATCTGTAGTAGATCACGTCTTTCGGTTACATGGCCTCCCGATGGACGTGGTCTCCGACAGAGGTTCCCAATTTGTGTCCAAATTTTGGCAGGAGTTTTGTAAATTACTAGGAGCCACGGTTAGTCTGTCTTCGGGTTATCACCCCCAAAGCAACGGTCAGACCGAGAGAGCCAATCAGGATCTGGAGAGAGTGTTGCGATGTTTGGTATCCAAGAATCCTTCATCCTGGAGCCAGCAACTCTCTATGGTTGAGTACGCTCATAACTCGTTACCAGTGTCATCTACGGGCCTTTCGCCATTTGAGTGTAGTGTAGGTTACCAGCCACCTATTTTTCCTAGTCTGGATTCCGAGGTCGCGGTCCCCTCTGTTCACGCCTTTATCCAGAGGTGTCATCGCACATGGACCAGAGCCCGTGAGACTCTGCTCCAGGTGGGAGCGCGCACCAAGGCTAAAGCCGATCGCCACCGGTCTAAGCCTCCCGTTTACGTCGTCGGTCAAAAAGTGTGGCTTTCTACCAAGAACATTCCTCTCCGCTCCGTATCTAATAAACTTGCTCCCAAATTTATCGGCCCGTTCACTGTCACCAAGATCATTAGTCCGGTGACAGTCCGCCTCAAACTCCCTCCGACGTACAGGAGGATTCATCCCGCCTTCCATGTATCCAAAATCAAACCTGTTTTTCACTCCCACCTTAATCCGCCAGTCCCGGTTCCCCCACCGCCGCGACTCGTAGATGGGGAACCAACTTATTCGGTTAATCGCATTCTGGATTCTAGACGGAGGGGACGCGGTTTCCAGTACTTGGTGGACTGGGAAGGTTACGGTCCGGAGGAGAGAAGTTGGGTTCCTGCTAGGGACATTCTGGATCACTCCCTTATTGATGATTACAATCAACAGGTAAGGTCGGCTGGGAGCGTCAGGGGGCGCTCCTAGGGGGAGGGGTACTGTCACGGTTCATGGATTCCCTGTCTCACTCTTGGGTGCGTGTTGAATGTAGGTGAGGGCGGAGCCTGGGATTGGCTCATCACGCACCTGTGGCTGATCACCTGCACCAGCTGCAACTCATCACCTTCACCCTATTTAGTCTCTCTGTTTCTCTCTTGTCTTTGTCAGAGCGTTGTTGGATGTTTCCCCTTGTGTCTCCGTGTTGGTTGTCGTTTCCCCCTTCCGTGAAACGCTGGATCCCTTCCCGGATTACCTCAACCGCGCTCCCGAGTCACTGCTGCTCACAGCCTGCCCGTGTCGCCAACAGAGTCTCTCTCACTGCTCTGTCTTATCCGGACTTCTTCTGTGTTCTGAGTTTTGGCTTCTGTGACACTTCTGTCAATAAACTAGTTACTTGCAATTGAATCCTGCCTCTGTGAATCCGTTACAGGCTTTAGACGATGACGGACAGATGATCAACAGTAACGTAATCATCACGTCATCAAAGGGGCTTGGATTATATTTGTTCAAATCCTAAACGGAGAGCCTGTTTGTATCCGCATTTAACTTCACTATTTCTCTCTGAAATGATGATCATGTTGGTTAGTACTCTGTGTATCATTAAATTCTTTTTTTTACAACACCGGCAAAGATTGTTTATTGCAGCACGCGAAATGTGAAATGTGTGTTATTTTGGAAAGGTTGGCTGCTAAAATTCGCATTTCTGGGTCTAAATATCACATAATTGAGGTCGATCAACCCGCGGACATGGAAAACAATCCCCGGGAACAAAAACGCAGACTTGGCAACACAGTGCAGTTGAGTTCTGTTGACATTTGATAACTAACGTTATGCGTCACTCCGTTGCTCTGATTGGTTGTAGGTCTGTCCAATTAAGGTCTTTCCTGGTTGCGTTGAAACACGCCCCATAATCACAGCCCAATGGAGCAGCAGACTAGCCTGACAAGCCAGACCCACATCAAGATGTTTGGTCTGGAAACTCCCCATTGGCAGCTCAATCTGAGGGGCGGATAAACGGCTGTCTTTCAAACTCCCTCTGCACGCGATAGGATAGCGCTACACCAACCAGAGCAACGAAGGTGAAGCAGAGCTCGTTGATAGATTAATCATTCACCGTATCCGGTCGGCTAAACTCCGAACACATCTTCCCTTTTTAAGAATGACTTCAGTGCCGTTCTTTGTTCTTTTCTCAGAGAAAAGCTTAACTCCAAGTCTTCCAGAGTCGCGGTCAAAGCTGATTCGAAAGGCCGCCGTTCGCCAGTTTCTGTGTTTACTAGAAGCACGCAAACGCAACTCGGCCGTCGTCATTATGGCCCCGCCCGCCGACTCTATACACGATGTGATTGGCCCGTCCAGATTGTGAGGAATACAGTTCAGAAGGGTATTGAGAGTTCCTAGACGACACTTGCGGGCAGATTAAATTTGCTGCCGCTAGATTTCTAGGCTAGCATCAGACTCATATTCTGACTAGAACTGAGTATGACCACATCAGGCTAATCATAATGATTATCTCAGACAGGAACATAGTGATCCGGCCCAAATCTGGCACGCGTTGAATCCACATGCACCAGATGTGGCCCGGATCTGGGCCTACACTATGTTGCTGTCTGGGATAATATTGGAAAATTTGGCATTTTTGTACGTTTATTGCCAGTTGGCTTCATAGATATATACTGTATGTGTATATGTTTCTATATGTAAGCTGTCCACCATATTGGAACGGTCAAAGCCGGTCTGCAAAAATGCAGGAGGAAGTTCACTGCTTTTGTAAATGTAGTTTGTATGAAGGATTTTACGCATTCAGAAGCCAGATGAAAGTTTCTCCACCCTCAAGTAATGAGCTTGAATCTGCAGTCACAAATCAATAATAGTGAGTTTCTGATCAAGTAATTAATAGACCTCATATTGTAAATCCCAATATTGTGATGGTCTTTCTGGCTGATCATCTGTGTGTAATTATGTGAGTGGTAAGAACGGACTCGAACACTGAAACAAATACGAGTGTTGTGCTCTCGCTGGGACCGCAGAGTTGAGAAAGCTTGCTTGAGCATTATAGAGTTAATTAGCTGTGGATTACTATGCAGTGTGCGAGTCTGTGCCCCAGAAAGGCATCATTAGAAGCGGTGATGTGCACATGCCTGCGGTGCATTGATCCAGCGGCTCCAGGAACAATGCAGATTGCAGATTTTATAATTGGCCCTGCGACTCTCAGATGACTTGGGTTGTGTTGTGTAGCGTGTGTGGGGGTGTTGTGCGGCTTATGTTCACATAGGCATGCGTGTGAGAGTGTGTTTAGAGGAATCTCTGGGTTGTGTGTGAGTGTGTGTGTGTGTGTGTGTGAGAGAGAGAGAGAGAGAGAGAGAGAGAGAGAGAGAGAGAGAGAGAGAGAGAGAGAGAGAGAGAGAGAGAGAGGGACCGAAAGAGAGTTCAGACAGACGTGCCCTTTGCCTGCTTGAAAAGAGGAATGTAGTGATTCTACATGAATTATGCCATGAGGAATCCCAGACTGACTAACAATTACACACACACACACACACACACACACACACACACACACACACACACACACACACACACACACAATGCATATAAATACCAGGTCAAACATTTGATTTCCTGAAAGGCCGTCTGGACATTTATGACATATTAATTAAGGGGGAAATCTCTCTTTAAGGGTCTTGAATTCTGGTCAGGGCATGAGACCATACTGATTTAAATGATATTATTATAAATGTATATAGTAAATTAAAAACAGGACCCCAAGACAAATAATTTAGCAAATTTTATCATTTAATCTATAAAAACCTGTGTAATACTCACTTTGATTTTATTTAATGTATTTATCAGAAATGTGTCATGCCCAATTTAAGCAGATTTTTTTGTAAAAGGGATTGAATGTTTTTCAAAAACATTCTAAAAATTGTCATTTAGAAATAAAATAAAATAAATTCCTACCCTGATTTTAGTCTCTGAGCTGAACGCTCTGTTTGAAGGGGCGTGTCTGCTGGGAGACTTCAGTGTAAACGCCCACTGCTGTGATTGGCCGCTGTGATACTTCAGTGTAAACGCCCACTACTGTGATTGGCCGCTGTGAGACTTCAGTGTAAACGCCCACTACTGTGATTGGCCGCTGTGATACTTCAGTGTAAACGCCCACTTGCTGTGATTGGCTGACATCTTTGCATTTTGAAATAGCTAGTATTACATGCGAAACTTTTAGCAAGTAAAAACTTTTTACTATTACAGCTCAAGGTTAACTAATTGTGAAAAGTGTTGATTATTTACATTATATTTAGACCATGGCATGAACGGGTGCAGTGATGAGCATTGTAGCCAATCACAGACATGTTGAGCTCATACATGCAGTGATCTCGTCATTGCAACTCGATTTCTGCGCACTAACGAATGCTTTCATCATAACTAACAGTGCCAACAACAACTTGTGATAACACTGTTTGATTGACAGCTCTTACGATGGTAAAGGAGCGTTCTTTGATCGCTTTCTATAAATGATTTATTCACAGTTTAAAGAACAGATTATTTTCATCCTAAGAGAAACAATGTGAAGTTGAGCGTTTAGTCATTGGTTTGATTTACTGATACACAGACAAAGAACATCTGACTGTACATGAATCCTTTTATCAGATATCACTGGCCTCAGATCAGGCATTAGAAGTAACACAGTTACTCACGTTATGGCATTACTGTCGAGTCCATATCATAAAAGTCGGTTTGCAAAGCCTGCGACAAAATTACGAATGATTTACCAAAGAATCCACAGTGAAATGTACCAAATACAAATAAATAATGCTCTGAGACAGTCACATTGATGAAAATAAATAAGCACATAGCATTAGATCCTTTGGAAGGTGACGTGATATTTAGTTCAGTGATCCTGTATCGCTCTTCTCTCCTCATCATCTCACTAACACTCCAGTGGGCGGGGCTAAAGTTGTGATGATGAAGTGGGCGCGGCTAAAGTTGTGATGATGATGAAATGGGCAGGGCTAAAGTTGTGACGATGAAATGGGCGGGGCTAAAGTTGTGACAATGAAAGATGAAATGGGTGGGGCTAAAGTTGTGATGATGAAATGGGCGGGGCTAAAGTTGTGACAATGAAATGGGCGGGGCTAAAGTTGTGACGATGAAATGGGCGCTGATCTTCTTCTGCAGAGGCTGGCTTTCACCGATAGACACATTCCACAACGAGTCGTTCTTGGTTACAACAAAAGCTGTTTTTAGACTAACAAGGACATTTTCGGTTCTGAAACTTACAGGATATTCTTATAGTATGATGACCTCTTATATGTCAAAAGCTCAAGTAATTTGATTTCTCAGTCCATGACCCTTTTAAAGTAAAAATAAGCTAAGTATACATTTGGTCAGTCCAATCAAAGTCTTTATCACTAAAATATTGCACAGAGTACAGAACAGTTTCGTTTTTTTAGGCCTCGTCTTATTTTGCTTAATCCAAGACTGTATATCTAGTGCGGCAAAAAAAAAAAAAAAAAAAAAATTCTGTGCAGAAATTACTTTTTATTTTATTTTTATAATATAGGACAGTGTAAGCCTGACGTGGTCATACTCAGTTTTAGTCAGAATATGAGTCTGATGCTCCATTGGGCTGTGATTATGGGGCGTGTTTCAACCCAACCAGGAAAGACCTCAATTGGGCAGACCAACAACCAATCAGAGCAATGGAGCGACGCATTGTCAAATGTCAACAGACAGAGCTCAACTGCACTGTGTTGCCAAGTCCGCGTTGCTCCCCCCCCCCCCCACCTACCCCCGTGTGTTGTTTTTTATGTCCGCGGGTTGAAGCGACTATTATGTGATATTCAGACCCATAAGTGCGAATTTTAGCAGCAACTTTGCCAAAATAACACACATTTTACCCCTCAAACAACATTTTTCCCTGGAGAACCCCCCGAGAAGCTATTGTTTTGGGCTAGTTGTTGGCAGGTTTTTTTGTAAAAACTTGGCAACCCTGTCTGCACGTGCGCTAAAATCAGGCTGGAACTCACGATCGGCTGAGTTCGACTGGCATCCAGGCTAGTACAGTATGCTACTATTGGGGCAAAATGCAATGTCATAAATGTGCATCTTTAGACCCCTTTGTCACATAGTCTTGTGTTTGCATATCACTCTGGATGAAACGTGTCACTCTGTGATGGTGTAATGGTGTTACATACTGTATGCATTTGGCAGATGCTTTTACCTCAAGAGATTTACATTGCATTGAAGGGAGACATTTTACCAGTTCATGCATTCCCTGGGAATTGAACTCATGGCACATGACCTTAGCATAGCTAGCGCCATGCCAACTGGAATATTTGTAATCTCTCAATTTAAAAATGATCAATTTTAAAAACCCAATAAATCTTGCTTTAAGTCCATTTAGCGCTGATACTCGTGTCCTCCTAAAAGTTGAAAAACTAACTGTTCCAAGGACATGACCAACAATATTCCTCATGGACTCAAGGGCGTATGCAAATTTTGTCCAATAAATGCTCTCTGTAATGATTTTATTTTTCTCTAAACCACTAGATGGCACAAAAACTTTTCTCAGCACTTTCCAAAACATCCGCTTTTCAAGATGCACGTGGAAAATTGGCTGATCCTTACTAATTTGATGTTTTTTTAAAATGTAGATTTCAGTAGCAAAAGAGAATCGCTAAAATGATTGAATATATTTTAAGATCGAGTTCTTCTTAATGATTTTGAGTTTTGTTCAAGATAATTAAAGCAACAGTTTTTCAATAACGGGTATATGGGGCAAAAGGCATCATATATGCCATGATCAGGGCCGTACCCACCATTCTTTACATAATGTAAATCACAAAAATTTACTTTAGCTAGGTTTTCAAATACGGAGTCACACATATTGCGTCTTTGGCTCAATTTAACAACGAAACAGATTTTCTGATTTTCTAATTTGGAGTATATATTTTTTTGCAACATTTAACCAGATTCTCATTTAGAAAAATCTGTTGTCTTCTCAAAATAATTTATACTGCACACTGACATGGTTTTAAAGCTACAGTTAGCTGATTCTTTGATTTTCTTATGTCTTAAAATGCATATGTAAAGGAGGGAAAAGTTTTTTTTTTTTCAAACCCTCCAAAATTCATATTTGGACCTCGGTATTTAGAAAAATCATGGGTACGGCCTTGGCCATGATAATAAACTGCTGGCTGACTTTTCTATTTGTTGACATAACATGCTTTGATGGGAAATATCAGTAGAGATAATCTCCATATTCATAATGAATCTGTCATACTTAAAATATGACATATTTATCATTTCATGTAATAAAATATGATTTAATGTTACTAATGTACATATTAAATTATTATGGGATCTCATTCAATGCTAGAAGCTTTACTTTTTAACATAATTTTGTTGCATTGTATGTATTTTTAAAATATATCTTTATATTAACATGTTTTAATGACAGCATATTTATTGAACAAAAATGAATTATTTTATTTATCAAAATAAGCATAAAATAGTACAAACGTTGCTAAAGGGATTGTTTTGAACAAGTATTAACTTAGACATTATTTCAGCTGGGTATCAATTCTGTGTGTCTTTTGCCAATGTGTGTGTGTGTGTGTGTGTGTGTGTGTGTGTGTGTGTGTGGTGTCACTATCCTCATGCATTTCTAGTATTTTAAACAAAATAAACCACTTTTATGATTTATTTTCACACAAAATCTGTTGCTCCATAAATGTTCAATATATATATATATAGTATATAGTGTATGCCAACACAGGGAATAAATGCATGCAAGCTAAAGCTGAGCGCTGCTGATTGAACATTTGTAATCTATATATGAAGCGCTATAAATCTATTTATTAACACTGTCATAACACATACCAAAACTGTGCTACATGCAAATGACATCTATATGGGACTTTTAAAAGCTGTGCTTTCGAGTCGTGCTGTTGAATTTTCAGCTCCTGCTTTGCCTAACTCATAAAGGGGTGGGGTGGGGGGTGGGGGGTGGGATCCATCTGACTGTCCTCATCTCTCTCTCTCTCTCTCTCTCTCTCTCTCTCTCTCTCTCTCTCTCTCTCTCTCTCTCTCTCTCTCTCTCTCTCTCTCTCTCTCTCTCCCTTGTCTCAGTAGGAGTCTGAGTTATGATAATCAGCTGATTAGTTGCTGTAGTCCTGCTCCCACAGGCTCTTTTGTGTGTAAAATCCTCCCGCTCAATTGACATGTGGACATCATCAAGCTGATGAAATGCAGTTGTAATGAACAAGTGGGCCGGAGCATCTGCACAGGGACCCCAAACCCACCAGGACCCCATTCCACACTCCCAGCCATGCTAATGCAGCGAGCTGCTCGCCCGCCGCGTGCCGTCCCTGTGGAGCGCCGCATGGAAATGCTCCGAGATGCATATTCAAACAGCACCTTCACTGGAGAGAGACGGAGGGAGGCTGAGAGCAGAGTGGCCCATGCTAATTTGGAAGCTGATTATTTTGCATCAGGCACAGTAATGAGGTGACAGTTCATTTGTGAGCGTGTGGGAGGACGAGAGGAGGGAAGGAGAAGTGGAGGATGGGGCGGTGATGCTTGGCTGGACGCAGGTGTTGGTCCGCTCTGCTCGGAGCTGTCAAAGCTGGTCTGGGGGTTGCTGTCAAATTATCCCTCCAATAAAAGGCAGAGGCACACAAATCGGAGAGGCATTTAAGGAATTAATGCATTCATATTCAACACATATTGCAACCAGCATTTCATTAGAAGTGCACGGCTCGTATTAAAACTGACGGCTGACCTTTCACACTTCCCTTCTCCACTTGTACTGCTACGCTTATTACATACGTGTTTGAGTCGAGGAGGAGCTAAACATGATAAGCGGCTGTTATTAAACACGCCGACTGACGAGGGATATCTGCTCCGTGCCATAGTCGCTTTAATGTTAGAGAGCGTGCTGATACGGTGGAGCGGGGGTAGGTGCACTATAAAAAATGCTGGGTTGATTTAAACCAATGTTGGGTCAAATATGGACTAACCCAGCGATTGGGTTATTTTTAGGCCTACGGTTGGGTTAAATATTTGCTTTAGACTCAATCGCTGGGTTAAAACATCTCATTTGCCGGGTTAGTCCATATTTGACCCAACATTGGGTTGTTTTTTTACCCAGAATTTTTTAGCGCGTAGGTGTAAAAAAGGTGTTAAGCTTCAACTACTTTTAGGTAGCCTGACAAGCCAGACCCACATCAAGATGTTTGGTCTGGAAACTCACCATTGGCAGCTCAATCCGAGGGGCGGATAAACGGTTGTCTTTCAAACTCCCTCTGCACGCGATAGGATAGCGCTACACCAACCAGAGCAACGAAGGTGAAACGGAGCTTGGTGAAAGATTAAACATTCGCCGTATCCGGTCGACAAACCTCAGAACACATCTTCCCTTTTTAAGAATGACTTCAGTGCCGTTCTTTGTTCTTTTCTCAGAGAAAAGCTTAACTCCAAGTCTTCAAGAGTCGCGGTCAAAGCTGATTCGAAAGACCGCCGCCGTTCGCCAGTTTCTGTGTTTACTAGAAGCACGCAAACGCAACTCGGCCGTCGTCATTATGGCCCCGCCCACCGACTCTATACACGATGTGATTGGCCCGACCAGAGTTTGGCGTTTACAGCTCAGAAGTGTATTGAGAGTTGCTAGACGATACTCGCGGGCAGATTATATTTGCTGCCGCTAGGGTGCGTCTAGATTTCTAAAAAAAAAAAATGGTTAAATGAAGGCCACATAATAATAATAAAAAAAGACTTATTTTTTTAAATTATCTTTAAACATTTCACAAATCATTTAAACAAATACTGAAATAAACAAATAATTTTGTTATTTATTATATTTTTTTATGATACATTTTTACACAAAGATGGTCCTTTGGTTGTGGTGAATTTTCTGCCAAATAATTTCACCCCATAATATTTTTTTTTCTAAAGTATAAGAGCTTAAGATCTTGTGAGACACAATATGAGACACAAAAGGATCAGAACATTGTTTGTCATATCCAATGAAGCTGTGGAAATATTATTTAGTTGTGTCTATTTAGAGCACATAAAATGCAAGGCTATAAATTAGGTTAAGCAAAACAAATGTCATTTGCATCACAGAAAGAACTGTGATTTGACATTTAGTTAAAAAGTTATTGAAACAAAAAAAAAAGTCCTCTGCCGACCTTATGACCTTCGTCTCCATACCGGAGCAATGAATCTGATCTTCAAGCAAAAGGAACTGGATGAAATATTGAGTGCTACCGATCCTGATCTGATTTCTGGCTTGTGAGATTATATAAATGATATAAATTAACTAATTTAATAATTGATGATCTTCACAAAGGAACTGAATCACCACTGAACTGACTTCAGCTGAACAGTGGCACTATTCTTTTAGAGCTGCTTTACAGCTGAAATTACTTGTTTGAACAAAAAACAAAGACCCCCCCCCCCCCCCCCAATAAAACCCCAAAACAAAATGACTGACAAAAACAAAACAGAACAAAAACCAACCCCAAAAGCTCAATACAAAAACAGAAGAAAAACAAACAAAAACAAACCAATAAAACCATAAAACAAACATAACATAACACACAAAACAAAAACAAACCAATAAAACCATAAAACAAACATAACATAACACACAAAACAAAAACAAACAAAATAAAACCAGTACAAAAAAACAATACAAAAAAACCTCAAAACAAAACAACTAAACAAATAAAAAACAATAATTAAAAAAACACTACAAAACTAAAAACACTACAGAACAAAAAACAAACAAAAACAAACCAATAAAAACCCAGAACAAAAACCAAATAAAACCAATACAGAACAAAAACAGACCCAAAACCCAATACAAAACAGAAGAAAACCAAACCAAACAAAAACAAACCAATAAAACTAAAACAAACATAACATAACACACAAAACAAAATAAATAAAACAGTACAAAAAACAATACAAAACCCAATACAAAAAACCTGAACACAAAACAAATACAAAACAAAAACCAATACAAAGTAAGTCCCAAATCCCAAAACACAAAACAACTAAACAAATAACCATAATTAAAAAACAAAACAAAAAACACAGCAAAACAAAAAACACAGCAAAACAAAAAACACAGCAAAACAAAAAACACAGCAAAACAAAAAACACAGCAAAACAAAAAACACAGCAAAACAAAAAACACAGCAAAACAAAAAACACAGCAAAACAAAAACACAGCAAAACAAAAAACACAGCAAAACAAAAAACACAGCAAAACAAAAAACACAGCAAAACAAAAAAACACTACAGAACAAAAAACAAACAAAACCAATACAGAACAAAACAGACCCCCCCAAACCCCAATACAAAACAGAAGAAAACTAAACAAAACCAAACCTATAATAAACCCAAAACAAAAAAGACAAAAAACAAAATGAAATGAACCCCAATACAAAAAACAGAACAAATAAACCCAAAACAAAACCAACAACATAACATATCATAACACACAAAACAAAAACAAACTAAATAAAAGCAGTATAATACAAAAGACAAACAAAACTAACCAATACAAAATTCAATACACAAACAAAACAGCCATTGTGTGTCCATTGCTCCATCCAGATCAGTGTTTCTATGATCAGAGGGAGATGATCCAACAGCAGGAGCTTTGTCCTGAGATGTCTGATCGGGGTCTATGTGTCTGGTGTTAAGATCAGCATTCCAGATGTGTGTGTGTGTGTGTGTGTGTGTGTGTGTGTGTGTGTGTGTGTGTGTGTGTGTGTGTGTGTGTGTGTGTGTGTGTGTGTGTGTGGTGTGTGTGTGTGTGTGTGTGTGTGTGTGTGTGTGTGTGTGTGTACAGGGTAAAGCCTCTGCCCAGGTGGGCTGCTTAGCACTCACAAACCACAGTGATCCTAGATGTCCCAGTTTGCCCCCTTGTGCCTCTCCCCTGTGGCTAGGACCACTCAGTACCACAGTTTGCATGTGTGTGTATGTGTGTGTGTGTGTGTGTGTGTGAGGTCTGTCAGGTGTAGTGAGTTGATTGTGTGTCCTGTGAGCTCTATTGTACCTTCAGTCACTTGGGAGTCACACACACACATACACACACACACACACTCACGCAGCCACGGGTCAAACACAGAGGTGCGCCAGACCAGCTGGCAACTTCCTGTTCCTCAAGGCACCGGGACCAGAACCCTTTCAACAGGACAGATGCCCACTCTCACTCTCCCAGCCAAAAACACACAACACACACCATCACCACAAGATGGGGATTCAATAGAGAGGGCTTTTAGATTCCACCCCTGCACTGTAAAAATTATTTGTTGGTTTTTGTTGGTTTAACTTAAAAAAGTAAGTAACCTGGTTGACCTAAACTTTTGAGTTTATTGAAATTAAAAATTTGAGTTGATATAATGAAGGAAATGTGTTTAATAAATAGAAACTCAAAATATTATTGTATCTGAAACACATAAAAAAATGTGATAAATCATGAAAATAGCACTATTTGGCATGTTTCACTGCGTCATCAGAAATAAAACACACAATTACCCAATATGCTTACAAAATCTTTTAATAATATTTTAATAAAGGTTGTCGAATCTCAAAAAAATTTCATTGTATTAACTCAAACTTTTAAGGCAACCAGGTAACTTTTTTTCTAAATATTTTTTTTACTGTGCGCAAACAAGTAAGAAAACACTCGACCACTCACACTGTAAAAAATTATTTAGAAAATAAGTTACCTGGTTGCCTTAAAATTTTGAGTTCATTGAAATTAAAATTTTGAGTTAATAAAATGAAATTTTTTTGAGATTCGACAACCTTTATTAAAATATTATTAAAAGATTTTGTAAGCATATTGGGTAATTGTGTGTTTTATTTCTGATGACGCAGTGAAACACGTCAAATAGTGCTATTTTCATGATTTATCACATTTTTTATGTGTTTCAGATACAATAATATTTTGAGTTTCCATTTATTAAACACATTTCCTTCATTGTATCAACTCAAATTTTTAATTTCAATAAACTCAAAATTTTAAGTCAACCAGGTTACTTAAAGTTAAACCAACAAAAACCAACCAAAATTTTTCACATTTAAATACACTTACATGCTACAACTTTATCATTTATTTAATAACTAAATACATATGCAGGTGCACAATTATGGCAACCTTACACTCCATTGCTTTATACTTTTAAAAAGTGTACTTATTACAGAAATAATACAGCTTACTTTACAAGAATACACTTGCGTGTGACTGACTGTAATATTTCCAGACACTAGACTGCATGCTATTTATAATTACAGGAATTTGTATTATAGTTCAAATGTACAATAAATGCAACTAGTTGAACTTTTGTGTTTTTGACTCACTCAAGTAGGACTTTAAAAGTGTAGCCTACGTTAAAAAAAAGTGTGTAAACAATAATGCTAAGTACACTTAATGTTCTTTTATTTCATTAATATTATATCTGCAAGCCAAGTACATTTTTAAATATACTTTTAATATTTTCAGTACACTACAATGCACATTTAAGCACACTTCTTCAAGGAAGCAGAACATTTTATAAAGTCAGCCAATTAAATTGTGTGATATGCATAAACATATGCAAACACACACTCGCAGATTTCTCATTCAACCAATGAAAGCGCACCATTAAAATGTGTTGTCAGATTAAAACACAGTATGCTTTATCTAAAAAAAGTTGGTTTTATTCAAGTATAAAACATTATTTCATATAAATGTACTATCTTATGTTACGATAAAAGTCATTTTCTAAGGGTCAGATCAGCTCGTTGAAGCAACTGTAGAGTTTGACTTTATCCGCGCGCAGAAGTGTGTTTGTAAGTGATGTCACAGGGTGAACCATGCGGGTTGTGATCTTTTCTGCTTTTAATCTGGAAGATTAAAGAGCTCTGCTTCATTAGCATGTGTTTCTGCATCTCCCTGCAGAGTCCATCTCTACACACACACACACACACACACACACACACACACGCTCAGCCTATTACCCACTCTTGGGGCCATTAAGGCCTCACATTAATGATGCATAATTAGCATATGATGACAAATAATAGGAGTGAGCAGTATTAGGTGTAATGGAGGCTGCAGCAATAACATGGTATCCCACTGTTACCCACCACCAGCCATCCCCCCCAAACAAACACACACTCGCGCACGCCGCACAAACACACCACATACTATAAGTCTGCCTCTGAATATGCCGCTGAGAGAGGGGAAAAGCTAAAGACCATCTACATTCATAAATTATTCAAATGTTATGTTACTTGTAAGACAGTACAATGGCATCCATAAGTCACTGTAACTTATGCTGGGTTAATCTAATCAATGAATCACACGATTATAATAATAATGGAAATGGAGTGTGCTAATTAAGCATGTCCTGTGCATTTCTGCTCTGAATTATTCATAATTGTGCATCATAATATAGAGCAATATTCACATAGCATCGTTCCAATTAAGCAAACAGTGTTGGCTTAATTTTGCAGGACAAAATGAAAGCGTTCTGTTTATTTGATCAAAATAGCAGACAAATGATCAGTTACCGAACAGTGAGCTGTCCACTTCCGTCAAATCACAGTAAAGAGATTCAAGTGCTGCCGACAGCCAAGACACAATTACAGACACCCAGGCGTGTTTTTCTTAGATTTATATGCAGTTGCTCTCAACTTCTTACTCTCATTGTCCATCAAAACACTACAAACTCACATTCAAGTACACAAACCCCTCTCCAATTGCAATTAAATATCTTGTGTCTGAAGTTTGGGTTAGTAGTT